>NC_056729.1:1397072823-1397392823 GCF_019279795.1 Protopterus annectens
CAGCTGAGCAGACCAGCCACCTATACTAAGCAAATCATCAACTAAATCAAAACAATGACATAAGTCTGCCTCCGATGGGACATACAACAAGAAATAAGACAACAACTGAAGCAGCTATCAATTCAAATGGTTTGAATGATTACTTCACTTAAGTTCCTCCATCAGTTAAACTGGCTAAGAGATGATAATGAAGATGCAGTACACTAGCCTGGCACTAACAAATAATGTAAGGGGGTGGGTACAGTGACAATGTTAAGACAGTGGAGCAGCTATGGACAGTAAGTCAAAGATTAATCTAGTTTCTCCATATTCTAGCCTAATAAAGGAATGCTGTGGGATAACACAGCAACATTGGATCATCACCATTCATTGTAGACAAAACAAACCAGTAAACAGGTGTATGTCAAATTGTACTGTTATACAGTTATATAATTCCAGTTGAAACAGTACACATACAACACACCAGGGTGTTGTTGAGTCTTTCGGATTTTCCCGGTTAGGGGTCACCACAGCAGAACTCCTGTCTGCTAATGATTGGCAGTAGATTTTTACGTGCTGAGTTGCCAGCCCTGACGCACAACCTTCAACGAAGGCACGCCCATTCACGCATGTCTCCCCACAGAAGACGCTCTAGCTGAGAATCGAACAGGACAACGTCTTACTGTGAGGCGACAATGCTACCGCAGCACCACCACCCTGATGCCACAACACACCGGGGTGTAAACTGGAACAATTCTAAGGAAACAGTGCTCCAGAAGTATATCACTGTGACCTTAAGTGTCTTTCACGGTTAGTAAAGGTACTAAGTGTTTTAAACGGATGAAATTACTTGAAAAATAGTTCTAGATTTTGAAAATATAATACCCACTGTTTAAACTAAAACACACTGGCAGCATTTACAGTACAAACTGCCATACACATTATGTACACTGTCCACATTTATAAACATATATGGTACTTTGTGAATATTTGGTAAATGATGCTTGGATAATCTAAATATACAATTAATGTTTTCTGACTTTGTTTATTTTGTTAATGCACAAAACAGTAATGGCAAACTAACTATATGATGTGAAGCCAAGTAGTGAAAATTATTACTGACTTCAAGGAAAAAATAGACAACACAGTATATCCTTTGACAAAAATGTTTTACTAAACTTTCTCTGTCACCTGCAAATTGTCTGTACATTTTTATTAAATGGGCATTTTTTTATAATCGACCCATGAAATGAGACAATTTCTGTCCTAAATTAATTATAGTTGTAATAGGCGAACACCTTCATTTCCACCCTTTTCTGTCCTTCTGAGTTATAGTGTTGAGAGTTTGAAAATATTCAACAGTCTAAATATTACTGAGCTGAGTGTCTTGGAATGTATTTTTCTAACTAAAAACAGCACCTACACTGTCATAAATAAATAAAAAAAAGAAGTTATGTCTTGCCATAACATTCCATCTGAGTTGTTGATGATCTTCCAGTCATCACTGATGGGTCCGGAACCAAGTAGGCCTTATACCAAGCTTGCTTGCACCAAAAACTCTCAAGCTAAGCTGCTACCCACAATGCCCTTCACTCAGTTACCTCAGATCGAGATTGCATGCAACATATAGAAGAAACAGAAAGTCAAAGGCCATCTCTGTGCAGAAACCCTGAAACACTACAAGACCCAGAAGATCCACTAGGAGCCTTTGGTGGGAGCCGGTGGGAGGGTGTGATGACCGGAAGAAAATCAACAACTCTGATGGACCATTATGGTAAGACATAACTTCTTTACCTGAAGTTGTTAATCTTCTTCCTATTCATCACTGATGGGACAGAATCCCAATCTACTTGAGAACCTGGGTGGCCCTTATGGAAGAACATTCCTGAGACCCATTGAGCCAAAGGCCGCTCTTCCCCTGGAGATCAGATCCAATTTGTAATGCTTGATGAAGGTATGGGGTTTAGCCCAAATGGCTGCTGCACAGATGTCATCCATGGTGGCCCTAGAGTGGAATGCAACAGACTGCAATAGCCCTAGTTGGGCTTTGATTTGAGCAGTCTTAGATTCATTTGTAAGCGAATATGAGAAGGTAATGCAATCCCTGAGCCATTTTGACAAAGTAACTTTAGATACTGCACACCCCATTCTAGGACCAGAAAAGGAAATGAAAAGTTGGTCTGTTCTGTCCAGGTAGAAATGCAGTTGTCTATGAACATCCAATGAATGCAGACAATATTCTCCCTTGTTTGAATAATTTGGAAAGAAAACAGGGAGCTCAATGGATTGATTAATAAAAAAGTCGGAAACCACCTTGGGGAGAAAGGATGGATTAGTACTCAGTGATACTCTGTCCTTATGGAAGGTGAGATAGGAACTCTTGATGCATAAGGCTTGCAACTCAGATATTCGTCTGGCTGAAGTAACCGCCACCAAAAACAAGGATTTCCATGACAAGAATTTTAGATCACATGTCGCAGCAGGTTCAAAAGGGGGTAGAGAGAGACACTGGAGACCCCGGGAGAGATTCCATGCCTCCACCGGCTGCCTGATAGGAGGTCTGCTATGGAAAATTCCCTCGAGGAAGGTCTTACAAAGTCAGGTGGAAATAAGCGGGACTCCATCTGAACCATTATGGAAGTTGGAAATAGCTGCTAAATGGACTCAAATGGTGGAAGCTGATACACCATTGTCAAACAACTCAGAGAGGTAATGAAGAATAGTAGCTAAAGGAGTTGAAAACGGATTTAGCACCAATTATGTGACCAGATAGAGAATCTTTTCCATTTGTCCCTGTAAAGTTTTCTGGTGGATGGTTTATGGGAGGCCAGGATAATATCACAGCAGTGGCGTAACTACCAGAGGCGAAGTGAGGCAATTGCCTCAGGGCGCCAAGCAGCAGGGGGCACTTTGGGCAGGGCTGGCATTTGACTGATTTTATTGAAAAAAATAATTTTTTTTCCCGTCTTTAACAAGTGTAGTCGGGGCCCGCGGGCGCCGGCGTGCTGACATCATCGCACGACGCGCGCAGTGACTGTGCAGCACATCAAGTTTGCGAGCGGGAACCAAAATGGACGGTCGTTGAAGACTACATGCGAGCAAGCGGTTCGGTCGTTAAGTCGAGGACTACTCAACTCAAGTAACTTGTGAGCGGGTCCGGGAACTGAAAAACGGATGGACGGACGGACAGACAGGATGGAAGATGGGATTTAACAGTGAGTAATGTGTGGAAGATGGGATTTCAGAGAGTGAGAGGTGTGTGTGTGTGTGTGTGTGTGTGTGTGTGTGTGGGATTTCAGAGTGAGAGGTGTGTGTCTGTGTGGGATTTTTTAATTATAATTTATTTCAGAGTGAGTGAGATGTGTGTGTGTGTGTGTGTGTGTGTGTGTGTGTGTGTGTGATGTAAGAACAATTGCAGAAGGGCTGGCTGCCTGACAGTGTGAGCATTCGCTTTAGATAATTGTAACTGTTGGAGTGCCTTTTTAACAGCAGGCTCTGTAGTTTAATTTACTTTTAAAGAACCACTGTTGAAGACTTGTTCAAAGGAAATTTATTCTTTTACTCATAATCAAACCTATTCTTGCCTCTAAACCTACACCGAGGGCAAGTGAAAAACCTATAGAATGGATCCTTAACAAATTCAGCATTTATAATTGCAATTCACTTAGAAGCAACATAAACAGATAAATGAAAACCATTAAATTATGTGAAATACTGCTTTTGTACATAATGAGTTTATTGGAGATAAGCTACTAGTACTAAATAGCAAATGTTTATACCTGTTTTGCTAGATTTTTTTTATTTTAATGGAATTATTTACTCCATTAATATTTAATGAACACAGCTGATACTGAATGTTTTGTGCCTTCTCTTATAACATGTACCACAAATGCGTACACTCACTACAGTATTTTGTAGTATATATGTTTTGATAAAATATAGCTTAGACTCAAAAATAAGGGGAACAAAAGAAATTGCAAGAAATTATACATACATGTTTTAACTGAAAATGTCATCAGAATTTCCTAAGAAAACTTCCTGAATTATAAAACATGTATTTCCTGATTGCATATTTTATTATATTCAATGATTTTACTTCACCTTTTGCTTAATCATTAAACTGTTCAAAGTTTTGGTAAAGGAAAACCTTAAAGGAGTATTCTTTCCCAGAGAAGTTTCCTTACGACTCTGAATGCTTTACAGCTCTGTACAATATCAGAAGGCAAACCCTGATAAATGGCAGTAGGTTGTCTGAAATTCATTCTTTCAGTTTTTAAGTAGTTTATACTTGTTTTCAGCAAAGGTTAAAAAATTGCACTATCAATATCTTTTGATCCATGGTTTCCTTAACACTAATCTATGAACTACATCCAGTTTGAATTCAGTTGAACCTTGAAAACATGTCATAAATGAAATGTTGAACAGTGGTTAAATCAACTAAAGTTCAAAGAGTTTAAGTACCAGTGAATAAGCACAGCCATCACATGAAAGTTGTGCCTTTGTTGAGCAGGCCTCTAAGTCACTTAATTTTTTCTGTAAAATGTTAAATTGCTGCAAAATTGCAACTCTTGTTCTGGGATGAACAAAACATATTTGTGTAGAATGGTATTTCCCTTCTAACACAAGCAAGTTATTCGTAGCTTTTGCAAGTTGCCCATGTTTTGCAGATCTCAGGATAAATCCTGAGTACATTCTGTATCCTGTTTATTATTTTCTGCTGCAGCTTGCTTGTAGATATGTTTTAGCATATATATATATTTATACACACACACACACACACACACACATGAAGTCTTTCAAAATGCAGTTAATTTAAAGCTGACACTGGTGCCATTAATTTCCTTTAATTTATGATGTCAGTCACTATATCCGTTTATCTGGCTACATTACTGTCTGCGTACTTACCAGCAGTTATGTATGTGTACATGGAGGCCATGGGAGACAAGTGAAGTATCCATATCCCTAAATATCTGGATTAGAACAGCAGCATGAAATGATTCTCTAGCAGAGTAGTTCCTTCAACCTCAGGCTGTTTTACAGTGAAGATTTAGTTTCTATATTACAGTTAATAGTTGCTGTGGTTTCAAGTCAGACTTTCCTGGTTAACAAATGTTAAAATAAAATGGCACTAATTTGAATATCAGACTTCATAATCTTTAGAAAGTGCATGGTGACACAAAAGCAATTTTCTAAGTGTATAAGATGGATATTTGAAATGTATCCCTATATTTGGGACTGTATTATCCCTCTTATTGGCTTCATCCAGGTTTTCTGCTAAGGTTGAGAGCTATGGTAAGAACTGAATTCACTGAATATGTTTGGGGGCTATATTACCCCATTACTGGCTTTGTCCTGGTGTTTTTTGCTAAGAGGTTGAGAGCTGTGGTGAGAACTGAATTCACTGAATGCTTGGGGGCTATATACTGTCATAGGTCAAGCGAACGTGACTATATGTGATTTCTTTGGCTTCGGTCATCTCAATGGCTTGGGTTCCGGGGGGGGGGATGTTGGGGCGCCTAGGAAAAGTTTGCCTCAGGGTGCTTCTAACGTAGTTACGCCACTGTATCACAGACAGATGAGGAGAGGATTTCCTGCCTGGCAACTAACGGAAGTGGAGAAGCCAAGTCGTCAGCTTGAGAGTGGATAGATTTGGTGGAGTCAACCTTTGTGGTGAGAGATAAGGTCCTGACGAGTGTCCAGGATCCAAGGAGGTTGTAACAGGTGAGGTCGGAGGAAGGGATACCACACTTGACGAGGCCAGAATGGGGCAATGAGGATCACTTTGCTTCTCAACTGAATAGCTTTCCTTAAAAAAAGAGGGATCAGAGGTATCGGAGGATAAACATAAAGGAGACCCATGGGTCAAAGCGTCTCTCGGTGACTCCCCGTGAGGGGGAAAGAGGGCAAAGTAACTGCTGCATTTTGTGTTTGAGGGGGAGGCGAAAAGGTCGCAGCATGGCTGGCCCCAACGGCTGAAGATTTCTGCCATGACACTCGGATTGAGAGACCACTTGTGAGGACGGAGGATGCATCTGCTCAGCTTGTCTGCAATCACGTTGGAGCTCCCCGGGATATGCATTGCGATCAGAAAGCGGTTGGAAGCTGTTGCCCAATGCCAGATTCTCATGGCTTTGTGACATAGGGGGTAGGAGTTGGTCCCTCCCTGTTTGTTTATGTACCAGATGACGGACATGTTGTCCGACTGGATAGCAATCATTCCTGACAGAAGGAACGGATGGAATGCTTGCAACACTAACAGCACTGCCCTCAACTCCAGGACAATGATATGCAAGTTGACCTCTATGCTGGACCACGTGCCTTGGACTGACTTTCCCTGGAAGAGCCCCCCCCCCACTCTATCAGGGAAGCATTCGTGGTCACCATGGCGCTGGGATGGGAAGCCTGGAAGGGGCGACACCAAAGATTTTCGTCTGTACTCATCCACCCGAGGAGATCTTGCTTGCAGCAGTTGGTGAGAATCTGTGAGCTCAGGGGATGAAGATTGGATATCCACTGGGACAGAAGGAGACATTTTAGCAGTCTCATATGTAATCTGGCTAGGGGAACAATTGGGATGGCTGCCGCCATAGACCCCAGAGCCTGAAGAACTTCCCTTGCAGACACCTTCCTTTGATGGAGTATCACTTGAACTTGTGCCCTTAATCTCTGAAGCCTGTGAAGGGGAAGAGAGACCAGACTTGAGTGTTGACTACTGCCCCGATAAATTCCAATTGTTGTGAGGGCTGAAGGTTGGATTTTTCCCAGTGAATGGTGATGCCCAGCGACTCCGCTAGTAGTAGAGTATAGAGGAGGGCCCTGACCAGGAAGTGCTTGGTGGGGGCGGAGAGGAGCCAATCATCTAAATATGTAAACACCTGGAATCCCCGAAGTCTCAGATGAGCTGTGACCACTGCTAGACATTTCGTCAACACTCTGGTGGCCGTCGAGAGACCGAATGGCAGGGCTCTGAATTAGTAATGATTGGCTCCTAGCCGGAAGCGAAGGAGACTCCTGGAGCATTTGTCCATTTTGATGTGGTAATACGCATCCCGGAGGTCTATAGAACACATCCACACACCCTCCCGAAGAAAAGGGAGGATGGACTGAATCGTGACCATGTGGAACTTGATTTGAACCACTGATTTGTTTAGCTGGCTGAGATCCAAAATGGGCCTCCAGTCCCCGGTCTTTTTTGGCACTAAAAAGAATCTGGAGTAAAACCCAGATCTGCACTGGTCTGGGGGGACCTGTTGGATGACTCATTTTTGATAGCTTTCTTATTTCGGAAGCTGCCTCCTTCCTTTGACTGGGTGGAATGCTGGGAAGGGATTTTGGAGGTCTTGGGTAAGAGATTAGGGGGATGTGATAGCCTCTGGAAATGATTCTCTGCACCCACTGATCGTTTGTAATAGAGAGCCAGGCAGCTGGGTGCAGAGAGAAATGAGCCCTGACTGCTTCCAGATAAAAGCAATCGGGCAGTGCTTCAGGGGCACTGATACAGTCTTCACGAGAATGAATCTCTGGAGTCCTGATTTCAGGGACCCCCTCTGCCCCGAAAGGGGCATTTTCCATTACTGGAACCCCCCTCTGTCTCTGGGGGAGCCCTCACCATGTGCGTCATGGAAAGGACCTTGAGACTTTTTGTGCCACAACTTTCCACTCCTCTGGTTCCTGGAGAAGGCGTGCTGAGGTTTGGAAAAACATAGAGCCACGGCAGTCAAGGTCTTTGCATCCTGCTCGCACCTGGCTAAAGTGTCCTTGATCTTAGAAATGAACACAGCAGATGGTTCGATAGGGGCATTTAAAAAGGAAGACTTGAAGGAGTCCGCGAGTTAACAAATGTGCATCCAGGCATGGCATCTCATAACTACGCCTGCACCCACAGCTCTAGCCGCCCCTTCGGTTGCATGGGACAGCAACCTCATGGGTGAGCTGGAAATTGACTCTAGGGTGGCAAGTTGGGAAAGAACTTTATCACGTGCCCCATCTGAAACTTGACCCGCGAGGGTTCCAGAGAGTTTGGTGATGAGATCTCTCTGGAGCCTCATAAAATGTGCCAAAAAGTTCAGAGACCTGACAGCAAAGGTCACCGAAGCAAACACTCACTTCCTTAATGTGTCCAATGCCCGGGACTCTCTGTTAGGCGGGTGGATAGCAGGACTTTCCTCCACAAGGTCCTTTTTTATGGCCGCTGCCACCACTATAGCATCTACTGGTAAGCCTCTAGACCAATGGGGTTGATCCTCAGGAGGGGAGACTATCTTATCTGATCTCCTGGGAATGGTCTCAACGGTGTCTGGATTCTTCCATGCCTGCTGCACGATGAGCCTGACTAACTCATTGGCAGGAGGGGTCACCCAAGAAGTAGAGGGCCGAGAGTGGAAGGCCTGCAGGAATACAGATTCCTCCGTTGAAGGGTTGGCAGGCTTCCAGTCACCCCTCTGCTTCAAAATTTCCAGGATGTCTCCAAATGAAACATCAGGGGGTGACCATGGGGACCCTTCCCCATCCTCTTAGTCAGTATCTTCTGTGAGGGACTCCTCTGGGGAGTCCATGTGTTTCCTCTTACACGCGCGTTTCCGAGGGGGTTCTTCGGGGGAGCATCCGACGAAGACTCAGAAACTGAAATACCCTGTGCAGGGGTCTCCTGGGTCTTGTGCTCTTAGGTTCATAGGTTGGTACTATGCTATCGGCCCTAGGGCCTATACAAGCCTAGACATAACAATTCCCTGGATATTTCTTCCCACAATATTTACTTCTCTGGACCCCTGTCTAGCAGGGCGACTGACATGATCCCCGGGGTGAATTTCCTATCTCCCATCCAGTCATCAAGGTTCCTTTTGAAGAGGGCCAAGGAGGCGCTCTGCTTGACATGTATGGGCAGTCTATTCCAGAGTATGGGGAATCTCTGGGTCAGGAACCTATCCCTCCAGCATGTTTTGTTCATTGTGATGACAAGGTTTAGATCCCTGGAGCATGTGGCTCTGAGGGATTGGGATTTCTTTAAGTGGAGCATGTCCAACAGCTCAGGGTTTGACATGGCCTTGTATGTTAAGCAGAGATCGCCTCTGAGTAGCCAATATGCCACAGAGTACAGCTGGAGTTTTTACAGACGGTCAGCATATGGCATCTGCTTTACGCCTGTGTGAAGTATTTCTGTGGCCTTTCCAGCTGTTGCAGATCTCCTGTGACATACCAAACGGGGCATTATACTCTATAATGGGTCTAATGAGGGATGAGTACAGTGGGACAATGACCTCCTTTTTTCTGGATGAAAAGCCCTTAGTGATGAGGTGTGCCACATAGAAGGATTTCCTGACTGTTGTGGCGATGTGGTTATTGAAAGTGAGACCACTGTCCACCTGTGTCCCTAAGTCTCTCATCACACTTTCGATGTTTAGTGTACTGCCACCTATGTGGTAATTCATGGGTACATGTTTTTTTCCAAAGGGGATAACTATACATTTCTTGACATTAAGCTTGAGCCCATGGCTCTGGCACCAGGCATCTGTTTCTGTAAGGCCCTTTTGTAGAATAGCCACATCATTTGGGGATTCAATAATGGCTCCCAGTTTGCAGTCAACTGCAAACTTTGTTAGCCAGAGTCACTTAGTGTTGGCCTGTACTTCAGTGAAGTAGATGCCAAACAAGAGTGGTCCCAGGACTGTACCCTGAGGTACTCCACTTGTCACTTGTCTGGAGCTGGATTTGGAGTCAGCTACTTTTACAGTCTGGGTTCTGTCAGTAAGCCAGTTGTCAACCCATCGAGTGACATAGGGATTTATGCCCAGCTTAGTAAGTTTATCTATGATTCCAGAGGGGGGATGGTGTTGAAGGCCTTGGTGAGGTCCAGACAGGCTGTGTGGACTGCCTTACCCTTGTCCACAGCTCTGGAGACTGATTCGAAGAAGTCAATCAGATTCAGGAGACAAGATCGGCCCTTCACAAACCCAAACTGGGTGGGGTCCAGTGTTTCAAGGTTACCAATGTCTTTGTTTATAAGTTCCATGATAATGCGTTCCATGCCCTTGCAGATCAGGCTTGTCACACTGATTGGATGGTAGTTCCCAGGATCCAAGGCGGATCCCCCCTTGTGGAGTGGGATAACTGTAGCTGTGTGCCACTCAGTGGACATGAAGCCTGAGGTGAGGCTATGATTAAACATGACACTTAGGTGAGGTGCCAGTTCATTTTGTAGTTCATGTAGTACACAGCCTGGGATGTCATCTGGTCCCATGGATGCTGTATTCTTAGCTTTGGAGAGAGCAGTTTCTACCTGTGTGGACGTGATTACCGGAATTTGACAATCTTTTGGTATTGAGATGGGCCTTTTAGTGGGTGAGGGGGGGGTGAAGTTGGCACTAAATCAATCTGCCAGGATATTGGCAATATCCTTGGGATCAGTATATTTAATGCCATTCTGTTGTAGCTCAGAGCAGATCTGAGCATTGCCATTTAGATTCTTGACATATCTATAGAAAGCCTTGTGGTTGTCTTTGAAATCTTTGGCAATTTTATTTTCATAACTAGCTTTTGAGGATTTTATGAAGGATCTCAGCTTCTTTCTGAGGCTGGTGAGGGAGTTTTTTACATCCTGGGATTTTCCTCTTTTCTGCAACAGTTTCTTCCTTCTGTTGTATAGTTTGTTTATAGCAGGGGACCACCAGATTGGCTTCCTTTTTTTGGAGAAGAGCATCTTGGTTCTATTTGGGATGGCACAATTCATGCACAAGTGGATGTGCTCGTACAGTGCCTTAGTGTAGGATTCTGCAGTCGAATTTTATGATCCCGTCTGCATGGGTGTCATGAAGTTTGTCACTTCTGACTTCAGTAGCTTGAAGTTGGCTTTGGAGAAGTTTGTTAAGGAGGTTTCCTTGCTGGGGGTGGGGGTGGGATGTGGATGTCAAGGGTGATTTGCTTATGGTCAGACCTGACCAAATGAAGGGGTGACCACTGGTGTGGAGCATCTATCTCCCATGTTGGTAATGACCAGGTCTAGGATATTGGAGCCCCTGGTGGGACAATGGATTAGTTGATCCAGGGCGTTAGAATTTATGAATTCCATGAACCGTTGGGAAAAGGAGTTGGTACCCGAGTAGTTTTCCCAGTTAATTGCAGGGTAGTTGAAATCACCCAGTATTAGGGTGTTTGGTTGTATCTTAATATTTTCCAGTATGTTTAGAAGTCAGGGGGGGAGTGGCCTTTGATAGCTGCAGCTCAGAGGGAGCGGGTGGTAGGTCCGACGTAGGAGGATTGCTCGAAGCAAGCACCCTCTCCATTACCCGGAAAGCAGGCCCACCTGAACAGGAATGAGAGCCCAGAACCGAAGAAGACAATTTTGGAACTGGGGTTATGCCCTGCTCCACACGGTCCGTTCCCGGGGATGGAGCCTCAAGCAAAACCGGGGCGGGAGTCATCCTCGGACCCAAAGATGGAACCGGTGACACAACCGGAACCATGGCCGGAACTGTGGGTTCCACTCCCCAAGCATGAGATTGAGGAAGGGTGGGTTCTGACAGAACCGACACCCAAAGGGGCCTTGGAGCCTCGGAGCCTCCGACATGGTCGTTGTCTGCGCCGAGGCAAGGGGTCCTCTTGTAGATGTCGGACGTATGAGCCTGGGAACTGAGGGGTCCAAGGGAGGAGAATACGTGGGGGTCACTGGGGCAATGGACCCAAACCCCAGAGTGGGATGGGCTCTAGGAAAATTTGTAAGTCCCCTGGTGGTCAGCAGCTGATCAAAGAGGTGCACCACATCCACTTCAGACAGGCTCCAGGTGGGCCTTACCGATGCCCCTGAGGGGGAATCAGGCCGGTCCAAAAAGGGGCTGAAAGCTTGTCAGGCAAATGGATCCACAGATGGGGAGTACTGGGTCCGTGATGTACTGAAAAACAGCACCGAGGATTCCAGTTTGGAAACCGGCAGCAGTGGAATAATCGGGGCTGAGAACAGGCTTGGAGCTGAAGTCAGAGCTGGGGTGGAGGTCAATGGCGGCTCCGAAGCTGTTGTCGAAACCAACATCAGAGCAGAGATGGGGGACACTGGTGCCGTGGTAGAGACAGGCAAACTGGTCGGAACCGAAGTTGCAGTGGGAGCCGTAGTCGTCAGTGTTGGGACTTGCGCCAACGAGGCGATCATAGCAACTTCTGTATGTACCACTGTAGCCAAACTCGGAGCTGAGGTAGTTGGAACAGAGGAGGCGATTCGATGCTCAGAAGTCGTCTTATGGGCCTTGTGCTTATGAGGCTTGCCACTATCACCGGCCGGTGAAGAGGGGTCAGAATGAGGACATTTTTTGTCCACAGAAGGAGGGGGGTTGAAGCCCCTGACACAGAAATAGCCTCCGAAAAAGGAGAAGGAAGCAGGCCCTTGAGTATTAACTTATTTCATCTTTCATTCAGCGTCTGCTGACCGAAACTGGCACAAATATCACACGGCGGTTTCACCGATAAGTGCGGAACCCCCAAACAATACACACATTCCACATGCAGATCGCTATTAGGTAATTTACTACTGCAGGAAGAGCAATGTTTAAAACCTGTAGTCCCTTTCTTTTCAGACATAAATAAAGAAAAAAAGCACACAACGCTAAACCAGAAAGGAAAGTTAGAGAGAGAGGGAAATACCAACAATGGTACTGGGAATACCACAAGGGTAAAGAGGGCAAATACCAACAATGGTACGAGAAAAGAGATACCTATGAGTAGAGCTGAGTGAGTAATAAGAGAAAAATAATAATTTGACTAGAAAGAAACTCACAAATACTTATAAAATTTTGAAAAAATATACACTTAGCTGGAGAGCTTGGTGAAACGCTGCTATATGGCTGCGTGGCAAACGAGATCTGAGGTAACTTAGTGAAAGGCATTGTGGGTAGCAGCTTAGCTCGAGAGTTTTTGGTGCACGCAAGCTTGGTATAAGGCCGACTCAGTTCCGAGGGCTAGGAACCAAACCCATCAGTGATGAATAGGAAGAAGATTAACAACTTCAGATAATTACTTTGCTGTGGTACTTCTATACCACCCAGCTTCCTCAGTTCAGTTGCTGGATCTGCAAGAAAAGTTTCTTTAGAAATTTAACTCTCTGGGTGTTACATTATACTGACGACCACTACAATTAAGATTTTTGGCCAAGACAAACTCCACACAACATGGCTCTGTAGCCCTGCCCCCCCCCCCCCCCCGAAAAATAAAAACAAACTACTGACTCTGAGGATTTGCAAATATGTTACAATGTAGTGCCAGTCACAGCTGAGAGAAGTAGAGATTGAAATGTCAAGACATGTAAAACCAGCAGCTGACAGAAACAGGGAAAATGGCAAGAGTCTCTGCACCTAATTACCTTTCAGCTTTTACAAACGCAGTACAATTGCATTGTGCAGCTAAAAAAAGAATAAATGCCCTTAAGATATCACAAAGGAATAAAACTAAAGAGAGTTACTGGAAAAGGTACTAATGTTCTCCAACAATTCTGAAAGTAACATGCAATTATGAACACTTGATAGGTAAGTACTAGGCTAGCTGCCCTTGTGGACCATTTTAAGCCTAGCCAGTTTCCCTTAGTGAGACTCAAATCCTGTGCCTCTGACCTGTGAGATAATCACCTTAAACACTATGACAACTCCTAACAACAGCCTGGAGAACATCATCTTCATGGAGCTTAAAGTGCACTGTTGTAAGAAAAAAGCTTAGCCGAAAAAATAAATTGTCAGTAGAAGAGCTGCTGCATCAGGACTTTAGTACTGTACAGGATATCAAGTTAAGATAAACACACACACACACACACACACACACACACACACACACACACACACACACACACACACACACACACATTATACAGGTCTTAGATACATGTGGACTGTGTCTTGTGTAACTGGTACCTTTAAATTTTTTGTAATTTCATAAGGTAACTTGACTGCATTTGATACAGTAATGGAAAACTTACTGCCTATTTGTGTTATATAAAGGCTGTAGCCTGAAATCAGGAAATTAGTTCCTCAAACATGAGGATCATTGTGGGCTGCAGCAGGGCTTGGCCTGACGATTCATGGTTCATGGAACTGGATGGTCTGGAAAAAAAACAAGTGAAGACAGTGCAGAGCTGTAATAACAGTTTAGTTGGAGGCTGCAGCTGCAGAACTTACAGTCTAGCAACTGGAATTGAACCTGTACAATTGGTGGACAAAAATGTTTTTTTTTTTTTTTTAAAGGCTGAAAATAGATAAATAATCAGCCTAAAATAAAATAAAAGGGTGAGAATAGAAAAATATTTATGTTTTGTTGTGTTATGTTTTTAACAAAAAGTTTTTAAAGAATTATTAGTTAATTAATTGGGTAATTACTTCTTAGGAGTGACTAACTCTATAAAAATTTTGCACGTTAAATATTAGTCTCTGGTAGGTTTCCTTTATATTTTAGACTTGAAACTCTCATCTGTTAGTTCAATAGTAGTATCTAAACAATTAATAATATCCTTATTATACTGATGTGTAAATTTTAAAAACAGGCTGGTGTTATTCAAATATTCTATGAACTTAGGAATATGACCCTCGGGCCCATCCGTTAAAAAGGATGATTTGGAACAGGAGCTTAGTATACTTCTCGATGTTTCTGGACAGAGGATATCTAAAAAACATGGCCCAGGAAATTACGAGGGAAGTTTATGATCAATGGGGCAGAAAATACAAACCATCACTTGGTACAGTTTTTGTTAATGGGAGTCCCACTAACACAGAGAGAACAACAAGAATGAAAAAGCAATAGTGGTGGAATTTAATTATGCATTGCAGAGGATACTGGGGATGCACAAGCCAGTGCATTTCTTTGTGCCGGTCCCAAGCCCGGATAAATGGGGAGGGTTGCGTCAGGAAGGGCATCCGGCGTAAAATTTTGCCAAATCATACATGCAGACAACAGTACAGAAATACATACTGGATCGGTCGAGGCCCGGGTTAACAACGACCGCCACCAGTACTGTTGGCCAACAGGGTGCTGGCAGAAATTGGGCTGCTGTTGGCCGAAGGAGGAGAAGAGGGGGAAGACATGCCCAAAGGCAGGTAAAGGCTAGGACTGTGATAGTGAGGGTCGGAACGTTGAATGTTGGCAGTATGACTGGTATAGGGAGAGAGCTAGCTGATATGATGGACAGAAAGAAGGTTGGTATATTGTGTGTGCAAGAGACCAGATGGAAGGGGAGCAAGGCTAGGTGTATCGGAGGCGGTTTCAAATTGTTATATCATGGTGTGGATGGGAGGAGAAATAGCGTAGGCATTATCCTGAAGGAACAGTATGTTAAGAGTGCTTTGGAGGTGCAAAGAGTGTCAGATAGAGTGATGTTTATGAAGCTGGAAATTGATGGTGTAATGCTGAATGCTGTTAGTGCATATGCTCCACAAGTTGGGTGTGCGATGGATGAAAAAGAAAAATTTTGGAGCGAGTTGGATGAAGTGGTGATGACTGTACCCAAGGGTGAGACACTGGTGATTGCAGCAGATATGGGCATGTTGGTGAAGGGAACAGAGGGGATGAGGAAGTGATGGGTAGGTATGGTGTTAAGCAAAGGAATGCAGAAGGTAGTGGATTTTGCGAAAAGGATGGACATGGCTGTGATGAATACTATTTTAACAAGAGGGAGGAGCACAGGGTGACATACAAGAGTGGAGGAAGATGCACACAGGTGGATTATATCTTATGTAGAAGGGCCAGTCTGAAGGAGATTGGAGACTGTAAAGTGGTGGCAGGGGAAAGTGTAGTTAGGCAGCATAGGATGGTGGTTTGTAGGATGACAATGGTGATCAAGAAGAGGAGGATGAGTGTGAGGGCAGCAGCAAGGATCAAATGGTGGAAATTGAAAAAGGGTAATTGTGAGGTGATGTTCAGGGAAGAGTTAAGACAGGCACTGGGTGGCAGTGAAGTTACCAAATAGCTGGGTAACTACAGCAGAGCTAGTAAGAGAGATGGCTAGAAAGGAGCTTGGTGTGACATCCGGAAAGCGGAAGGAGGACAAGGAGACCTAGTGGTAGAATGAAGAAGTACAGGAGAGTATACAGAGAAAGAGGTTGGCGAAGAAGAAGTGAGATTGTCAAAGAGATGAAGAAAGTAGACAAAAGTTTAAGGAGATGAGGTGCATGGCAAAGAGAGAGGTGGCGAAGGCTAAGGATAAGGCGTATGAAGAGTTGTATAAAAGGTTGGACACTAAGGAGGGAGAAAAGGACCTGTACCGATTGGCTAGACAGAGGGACCGAGCTAGTAAAGATGTGCAGCAGGTAAGGGTGATAAAGGATAATGTGGGAAACATACTCACAAGCGAGAAGAGTGTGTTGAGCAGATGGAAAGAGCACTTTGAGGGGTTGATGAATGAAAAGAATGAGAGAGAGAGAGAAGGTTGGATGATGTGGGGATAGTGAATCATGAAGTGCAGTGAATTAGTAAGGAGGAAGTAAGGATAGCTATGAAGAGGATGAAGAACGGAAAGGCTGTTGGTCCAGATGACATACCTGTGGAAGCATGGAGGTGTTTAGGTGAAATGGCAGTGGAGTTTTTAACTAGATTGTTTAATGAAATCTTGGAAAGTGAGAAGATGCCTGAGGAATGGAGAAAGTGTTTTGGTACCGATTTTTAAGAATAAGGGTGATCTGCAGATCTGTAGTAACTACAGTGGGATTAAATTGATCAGTCAAAGCATGATGTTATGGGAAAGAGTAGTGGAAGCTAAGTTAAGAAGGGAGGTGATGATTAGTGATCAGCAGTATGGTTTCATGCCAGGAAAGAGCACTAGAGATGCAATGTTTGCTCTGAGAGTGTTGATGGAAAAGTACAGAGAAGGTCAGAAGGAGCTGCATTGTGTGTTTTTGGATTTAGAGAAAGCATATGACAGGGTGCCTAGAGAGGAGTTGTGGTATTGTATGAGGAAGTCGGGAGTGTCAGAGAAGTATGTAAGAGTGGTACAGGATATGTACGAGGGTAGTGTGACAGCGGTGAGGTCTGCGGTGGGAGTGACGGATATGTTTAAGGTGGAGGTGGGATTACATCAAGGTCAGCTCTGAGCCCTTTCTTATTGCAATGGTGATGGACAGGTTGACAGACGAGACCGTGGACTATGATGTTTGCAGATGACATTGTAATCTGTAGTGAGAGTAGGGAACAGGTGGAGGAGACCCTGGAGTGGTGGAGATATGCTCTAGAGAGAAGAGGAATGAAGGTCAGCAGGAGTAAGGCAGAATATATGTGTGTGAATGAGAGGGAGGATAGAGGAATGGTGCAGATGCAGGGAATAGAGGTGGCGAAGGTGGATGAGTTTAAGTATTTGGGATCAACAGTTCAGAGTAATGGTGAGTGTGGAAGAGAGGTGAAGAAGAGAGTACAGGCAGGATGGAGTGGGTGGAGAAGAGTGTCAGGAGTGATTTGTGACAGACGAGTACCAGTAAGAGTGAAAGGGAAGGTCTACAAGAGGGTAGTGAGACCAGCTATGTTATATGGGTTGGAGACAGTAGCACTGACAAAAAGGCAGGAGTCACAGCTTGACGTGGCAGAGATGAAGATGTTAAGATTTGTACTGGGTGTGACGAGGATGGACAGGATTAGGAATAAGTATATTAGAGGGTCAGCCCAGGTTGGAAGGCTTGGAGACAAAGCCAGAGAGGCAAGATTACGCTAGTTTAGATGTGCTGAGGAGGGATGCAGAGTATATTGGGAAAAAGATGCTAAGGATGAAGCTGCCAGGTAACAGGAAAAGAGGGAGGCCTAAGATAAGGTTTATGGATGTGGTGAGAGAGGACATGCAGGTGGTTGGTGTGACAGAGCAAAATGCAGAGGACAGGAAGAAATGGAAACAGTTGATCTGCTGTGGTGACCCCTAACTGGAGCAGCCGAAAGAAGAAGAAGAAGATTGCGGAGGATAACAGAAATTATTAATAGGAACTGGAATATGCTCAAGTTTAATCTGGAAATCACAGGAACAGTGGGTTTAAATCCAAAATTTGTCTTTAAAACTGGAGAGAATTCAAAAAGTAAGTATGAGAAGAATATACATTTGTGTACAAAGGAAGGGCAAGGAACAAGGAAACATGGGGCATGTAGTCCATTTTCACATATTTTTGAGGAAGATAATATTGTCCTTGGTAATACCTTAAAAACAAAAGTGAAATTTAAGAACGTAAACTGTGGGAGCACTGGTATTGCATACTTAGCAGTATGTAAAAAATGTAACAGTTTTTATAAGCATGTACATAGTATAAAGAACAGAAATGTGAACAATGCTCTTTATGAACATACTTTGCTCAATACTTCCCATAATAAATTTAAATTTGTTATTTTGGAGCAAGTTGACCTTAACCCTATGGGAGGGGACTGGAAGAATAGGTTGTAATCTAGAGAGCTGTTGTGGCAACTCAAACTGAATGCCTTTACACCCCCCGCCCCGGGTTTAAATTATTACATTTCAGTTTAACCTATTTTAAAACATCATACAGCTAAATTATAAAAATTGTAAAAAAATAATTAGAATTTTTTAAAATTCTGGGTTTTTAGAAAAGAATGCATTATTTATGTATATTTAAGTGAAATTTTAAATGTACCTTTGTGAAGGGGTAGTTTGTGTTAAATCCATTGATGTCACCTTAAGAGAATGTCTAGTTGGTTAATATATGTTTTAACTGAGTTAATTAATTTATTAGCTAACATTATACAAGGGATGGATGTGTTAGATGAACTTATTCTGAAGAAGTCCTAGCCATATAGGACAAAAGCGCTTAATGTATTAAAAGTAGATTAGGATGTGTTGACTCGTTTTATTATTTACTTTCAAACAGCTAGTAACACCACACTGTCACCTTAATAAGCTTACTAGTTGTGTTTGGTGATTTTGGGCCCATCTCTGTTGGTCATTTGTGTAACTGACACTAGCTCATATTTAACTGCCATTTTTTTCATTAAATTATTTTTCTGTAATATACCTCTCACAATGTCGAAATGCAATTCCCTGCTACCATCTACATATGCACATGCCTCTTACCTTGTATACAAAGCAGCAATGGCATCAGAAAAGTGCAGGACAGGGTATGTGTTAAATCAATATATCAATATTAAAGGAAAGGCTTATTTGACCTATAAGCAATAAGTATACTGACTAGGGAACAGCTAAAAACAGAAATAAAGTTTAAATATTTAAAAACACTGGTCACTAGAATACATCTCTAAAGAATGTGTAACATAATGTGGATGACTCTAGGCATTATAACAGCTGGAAGAAAATCATTTAAGTGGTAAATTTTGAAGCTGCACTGGAAACAGTGAAATACATAGGTGAATTACTGAAAAAACTGTGTAAATTCCAATGCCATGAAATGAGAAGAAATTATGTAGAGCAGTTATGTAGCACTGGCATTTTGCAAATGCTGAGGCCAGCCTCTTGTGATAGTTCAAATCAAATAAAAGATGAAATTAGAAGAGCTATGACCATTGGTTTAGGTTCTTCTGCAACAAGGCATGGCATTTCTTTGTTAGCCACTTAAAAATGATCTTACATTGATACTATATCTCTCCAAAACAGAAGGCCAGATGAACATGAAACCTCATCTCCAGAGCTAGTAAGCACACAGAGACAGAAATTTATTTACAGTATTTTGTGAGGACAGTCCTTAGTGTATCTTAGCTTGGAGGTAGTTCCTGAACACGAGTACGCTTCCACAGAATCCTGGGCAATGATTATTTATGAAAAACACAGTAAAATCTCCAATGCTTGTGGGAAAAATGTCAGATCCTCGGGCGCCCTAAAATATATATGTTTTTGTAATTGGCATCCACTGTCACTGCAATACAGCCAGTTAAGAAAAGGACTTTAAAATATAAAAGATGTTCCTACCTCATATGTTATAACTGGTATTCCTCTTTAAACAGATACAGTTATAACTGACCTGGGTACTTACATAAACAACTTCCTCTCATTTGATAATCATGTTTCCCACTGTACTCTTCCCTCATCAGATCCATCATCGAATACAAAGCCTCTTATGGTATATACAAGTACAACCATGTCGTTCAAATGGAAAGTGCCAAAGATATTTAACCATGAAAATGGTTCAAATAAAGGCCTTAAATCTTTCAACTATCATGATAGATTAGCACAATTCCCCTTATTCAGGAGCCTACCAGCTGCTCTGATGTGACTTGTGTCTCATTTTTCAAGCAGTGAATGACCTAGTCCTATTTAACCTCCTATTTCTTCATAAAACCAGTGGCTCTGCAAACATCTATAGTGTCTTTTGGTTTTTCCCGGTTAGGGGTCGCCACAGCGGAACTCGGGTCCGCTAATGATTGGTAGTTGCTTTTTACGTGCCGAGTTACCAGCCCTGATGCACAACCTTCAACAAAGGTACGCCCATTCACGCATGTCTCGACTCAGAAGACGCTCTAGCTGAGAAGCGAACCGGACAGCGTCTTACTGTGAGGCGACAACGCTACCGCAGCACCACCACTACACCAAAGAATAAATAAGACTCACTGGAGGGATAAGCTCCTAACTGAACATATTCCCAGTCTATGGAATAAGTTACCAATAAAAGTCAGTCAAAGTACTACTTTGTCTGCCGTTATGGTCAGTCTTGATGACTGAATGGGTCAAGATAAATTTACTCCAGGGTTATGTACAGCCATGCTTGATTTGCAAGGTGAGTACTATTAAGTAATCATAA
Source organism: Protopterus annectens (assembly GCF_019279795.1). Lineage (NCBI taxonomy): Eukaryota > Metazoa > Chordata > Ceratodontiformes > Protopteridae > Protopterus > Protopterus annectens. Next base: position 1,397,093,496 of record NC_056729.1, read on the forward strand.
AGGGTGACAGTAACTTTTAAGTTTGTCTACTTAAAGGTGCATTTCACTAGCCCTCTTATCATCCCTATGATTGCTTACTTAGTGCAATTCCTATGCTCCTACGATACTTTACTATTCATAACCTTTGAGAAACACAGTTTATTGTTGTTTATACCATACCTCAGGCTGTGTTATTGAGGTCATTAGGTGTTAACAATTACTCTGTCAAGAACAATAACTAGATGGTAACTTCCTCAGTATCTAAGGGTAATTTTGCTCACCTTATAAGCTCTCAAATGTGTAATCATGTGGTTGAATCTTGATAGTCATCCATTACCCCTTACACCTAAGCTGAGCCTGAAATTGGTCAATATGGATCAGAGCACTCCCACAGTAAACAGATATAAATAAATAAGTAAATAAATAAATTATGCAAAGGCCTTGCATTTCTCAATTTTAGTACTATGGTTCACCAGGTAGCAATTCAACTCTGGTGCTGGCAGAGCAGAAAGTTGTGGGGGTTGTGTTCTCACCCAGTTGACTAGATTAATTAATAGGCACTGAAGGTTGTGGGTTCAAGTCCCTCTACAGACTGCATATTAGCACATCATTGTTACAGTGAGTGGGTGTTTCATGGCCACTACATTACATCTGGCAGTTAGTACAGAGGATTAAGGCTATAAACTGTTAATGAGTTGCATCCTATGGTATATGATTTGATCCCTTTCAGCCTCCATTTACCTACTGTGTGACCTTAAGCAATTCACGTAAGCAGACAGTGCTTTGGGACATTTGGGAAATTGAGATAGGTACATCAATGGTCTCCTGGACTGTATATGCCTTATAACTACCAAAGCACCTATTTCAGTGTCTGCTACAACTCTGCCAGTTTCAATACTTAAAATATCACATTTTAACCTTTTGGTTATGTAATAAAAATGAGGTACCTATTGTGCAACCAATTACCATTTTAAGGGACTCACTGAAGCCTAATGTGTTGGGTTAAAAGACTCGTAGGTTTAGCTGTCAAACCTATAACCTACTGGCCTTGAGGAAGTTTCATTGCCATAACACCATGCTGATACTTTCTATTTCCCATATGCATATCAATATTTTTCCCTTTCTTGTGACTTTAAAGTAAACCCTATTCCATAATTTCTGAATGATACTAATGTTAACTGTAAAATGTTTTCCATGACTTGAAATTTGTTTATTTTTACTACTATGTTCCCTGATCCAGAGTTAGCTCTCCTAGCAATATATTCCAGGCAAAGATTTTCAGACAGAGTTGGTTCAGACACTGCCTTACAGACCAGATGCATTCACCTCTTAGTAACCTATAAATAACAGAATAAAATGACAATGCCTGAAGGCTTATGAATAGTTCTAGTTTCCCAATCCTATGATATTTCTAGTTATGAATCAATGTAATTTTTCAAGTTCTTTTAAGTGGTTGTTTCAAAGGTTACAAAATGCACAGTATATTCAATATCAGGTATGATAACTTAGGTTTAAACTGCTACTGTGATCTCCCAAGAGAGACCGCATGTGTTCTTTAAAATTAGGGTCTATATTAGATGAACGAACGCTCAAAATGTCGAATACAACATGCTCGACACACTTTGATCGAATGTTCATCTAATCGAACCCTTAAAATAATGAAAACCGGAGTTCCGAAAAGTTCTGTTTGTCCCACACCTTCCCTACACTAACATGCAATACACACATACAACTAATATATATAAACCCATACATTCCCACATCATTCAACAACTTTCAAACCTAAGCACACTCTTCTACTTTTAAAAGAAAGTGGGGGGCTTTGTCCCCAACCCCCCAACTATATATACCAACTCCGAGATCACTCTACATTGGGGATAGGGCAATTAACTGGTAATCGCAACATACACACACAAGTACGGAATTCATTTACCTAGCCATTCCAAACAGTGTAGCGTCCTTACATCACAAGCTACACCTCACCACAATGGCCAACTAAAACTTTTCAGAACTCCGGTTTTCGTCTTTTTAAGTGTTCAGTTAGATGAACGATTGATCAAAGTGTTTCGAGCATGTTGTACTTGACATTTTGATCGTTCTTTCATCTAATAGGAACCCTAAAATTATATGGGTCAAATAATTTACATTTCTTACTTTGTACATGTACACTGGTCTACGTTTAAATTGCTATCTTCTATAATCTCTTGCTCTTTAATGACCATGTTATATTTTTAAATATTTGATATTTTATCTTGCAATCATAATTTTTGTCCTTTTGTTCAATTTCATGATGATACATTTACTGAGATAAAAGATGAAGTCATTACCATTGCATCAGATGTATATGTTGTAGATCATAAGGGAGAACTTCAGCATTTTTTTATTGATGTAATAATGTTTTACAATTTGCAATCATAAGCATATCTTGGACTGAGTCTCTATCAGATTATCGAAGTTTCAAAACTTCGAAAGTCATATGGTCGGGACCATATGATCAAAGCTTTGAAACTTCGAACGTTGTGAATGAAGATCACGGTACAGCTCAGAATGGGAAATTTACCCTTTTCTGGAATGTAGTGCAATCTCAGAGTTGGTATATTTAATTAGCAGGGGGTGTGGAGGTCACAGCCGCCCATGTCGGGGGCGCAGGGGGGGCTTGCAAAAACATTAAAAATAGATATTTTTTGTTTTTTATATATTTTTTAATGTTCAAAGTTCTAAAGCTTCAATCATATGGTCTCGGCCACATGAATTTTGAAGTTTTGGAACTTCGATAATGTAACATAGATACTTGGGCTTTCACAGTCCATTTCCCAGTTTTATATATGGGAAGAACACTCCATAAAGCAAAGTGCCCTATAAAAGAGGGATGTGAAACAGCAATTCCACACTGGTAACTCTTGTTGTTTATTTTTTTTAAATACCTTTACTGAATTATCACTTGTGACATATGCAAATTTACATTTATATAAAAGTAATTAAACTATATTAACAAGTTCACGTCTACAAACATTATACTTCACATATACTGCTATATATTATATAACCTAAGCAAAATTACATAAATGATTCAATTCCTGCCCTTTTTAAACAAGAAACATCATTATTAAACCGTCACTTACAACACAGGCAATAATACATTTATATAAATGAAAACAATCCACACTGACACAGTTCTAGTTGCAAGCATTTTATATCACAAACCATACTGACACACTCTCAGTTGCAAATATTATACATTACTTACAATCTACCAAATCATTTTCATCAAACATTTCATAGCTTATTTAAATCCTACCTTCTTTTAAATCTCATTCCTCCCCGTACGTGTTGTTCCCACAGTTCCCATTTTTCCTAAGTAGTTTGCTCCTACCGTTTTCTAACAAACTCAATTCCAGTTGTTTTATCTCTGTTACTATATTCACTACTTCTAGTATAGTCAGTTTAGATTTTGATTTCAATTTTCTAGTAATTGCTTTTTGGCAGCTACCATAATTAGACATAGCACGGCCTTACCATGTCTAGGCAATTCCAATTCTGTATCATAGCTCAGAAAAATCAGCTCCCTCGTCACAATAATCTGCCTACCCAGCATCTCTGACAGTGCATCCCACAGGGAATTCTTAAAGTCTGCCAACTCACTGCATTCTCAGAAAATATGTTCCCAATTTCCTCTTTCTTCCCCATCACACCTCCAACATTTGCTGTCTATCAAGGGAAAAATTATCTGGAGTCTACCTGGCCTATAAAAATATCTATGTAAACATTTCCAAGCAAAAATACTAAATCTTCTAGATTTTATTGCATATTTGGGAGACATTCATATATACTCCCATTGTGTCTTTGTGAACTGCTTGTCCAATCTCTCTTTCCAATCCTTTCTAACCTCCTCTAATTGATTCATATAGCTATCATGCAATATTTTATATGCTCTACTAATTATTCTTTTTTTGACAGCAACTTCTGTTCTAGATTCTACTAAAAACTGTACCAGTGCTGGTCTTTCATTTAGGACCCCCCTATTTCTTTCTCTTTGTCTATACTCTGATATCAATTTCTGACAGGGAAGACAGTCTCTAATCTGCAGTCCAAATAAATTATTGGTGTCTTCCCATTCCATCATCTTTCTCTCTCTAGTTATTTGTTCCCAATACCTTGGTTCCTTTGCCAGTTTTCTCCAATAAATTCCAGCCCCCTCTTGCCTATTGTCTATATCTATAACTGCAATCATCCTAATCGGCAGAATCTCCTTTCTCCATTCCTGTGTTGGCTTAGTTCTTGGGGTACTTTCTGCTATTTTACAGATATAATATTCTGTATGACTACTCTTATTCTCCTTAAAGCTGTGCATCCAAAATCCCAGTCTCTCCTTGTTTCTTGAGCTTTCCGCCTATTTCATTATCATCATCCCTTTTCACTTTAATTATAGTTTTTGGTACTTACATATTATCGCAACCAGATTTTCGCGGTTGCAATTTTAGAATACGTCCATAGAAACGAGGCCACGAACTACTGTAAGGTGGTAATGAGAGTCTATTTTTTGTTGTGGACTACCTTTGCACTACAGGGTCTGTGAAGGGGAAGACAAACATTTGAGGAAACCCACTTCCTGTGTTCAGTGTGCATTACACACGCACACTTAAATTATAATGCCTGCTGTCGTTCTGACGAACCGATTGTTTTGAGTGTGTGGAAGGAACCCTTCAGAAAAGGCAAAGACAGTCCTGTAATGATGGTCTTGGTCACTTTTTTTTTTTTGGGGGGGGGGGGGATTTGTAAATACATCTTCAGGTGAAAACTTTAAAAAAGCTACTAACAGCCACAAAGTACAAGAAAAAGTGCATTGTCTTGGGAAGGGTTCTTACTACGTGTAATCATGAAGTGAGTTTATCTGTCTTTATTTGTAAAGTATGGCCATGGGGACACTTTGTTAGCACCTTAACTGAAATTACTGACTGCACTTTGTGTAAATCAGCACTTTACCTAACCTAAGAAAAGCAGCAATCCTTGCCCTTGACATATTTACAATCTCCTAATGTCGCAGGGTGTATTTGGTGACTCGCTTTTCCAGTAGCTGACATCGTCTTGACAAATGCAGGCACTGCAAAGCGAAGCACCATAGTGTAGTTTCAGGTGCAAAGAGGTACAAACTCACACCCTTTCTCCTCTTCGTGGCTCATAGCCACAGTGATAGAGTAACGTTTTCTTCTTCACAGACCCCTTTATAGATTAAGCAACCTGTTTCCACACACACATACCAAATTATGGCAATGCGGAAATCTGGTTGCAATAATACGCAAGTACCTAGTTTCTGCTTGTGCTATTTACAGGAGCCTTAGTTTTCTGCTTGTGCTATTTATAGGAGCCTTAACGGTGTAGCTCTGAAATACCTCTTCAAATCAGGTAATCCCAATTTGCACTGTTCTACTGGAAGAATCAGCTTATCCCACTTGACTCTTGCTGTCTTCTCCTCCTTCGGCTCTTTATTAACTGCTATCTACCACAACTTCTCCTCTGGTTGATAAAAATATGCCTGGCCTGTGTATAAGATTAAAGGGACTAAAAACATTTTGACTGTTTGTACCTTACTATCCATATCCATATAACAAAGCTTCCATTTTCTCAGTTTTTATATAGTCTTTTGTTTAGTCTCTTCCTATATATCCTTAGCTGCCACACCAGAATCATTTTTAACCCATACTCCTAAATATTTCATTTTCTTATGTCCCCATAAATAAGGATAATGCTGAACCAATTCATATGAGGGTACATAATTTAGTGCCATTGCCTTTGTTTTAGATTCATTAATTTTGTATCCTGAAAAGATATGAAACTGTCTCAAGATGTTCTACAACACTGTAATGTGTCTTTCTGGTTTTGTCAGGTATAAAATTATATCATCTGCAAATAGAGCCAGCTTTTCTTGACTACCATACCAATTATATCCTTGAATTTCTGAGTCCCTTATTTTCTTTGCCAATGGTTCTAAACATAATGCAAATAACTGTTTACTATCAAATGACTGAAAATCAAAAGACTGAATCCTAAAACGACTGAAAATGCAAAATATTGAATACATTTTTAATGCAAGGGGCAATCCCACTGCTCCCCTCATGTGGGGGTCTGCGCCCCCCACTCCCCCTGCTAAATAAATACATATCAACTCCAAGATCGCACAACAGTGGAGAAGGGGCAAATTCCATCTTTCAATATTTTGAAGATTCAGTCTTTTGATTTTCAGTCATTTGATAGTAAACCGCAAATAACAAAGGGGATAGAGGACACCCCTGCCTGGTTCCTCTGCTCAAGCAGAAATGATCAGAGAGCACCCCATGCACTTTAATTTTAACCCCCGGTCCCATATATCCTCCTAATCAACCTTATAATTTTATCAGGGAATGCAAATGCTTCCATTGCCTTGCTCATAATGTCCCAGCTTACTCTGTCAAATGCTTTATCTGCATTGAGACCCACCAAAAACAATGGTATATTCTTACATTCTGCTTCGCTCTGGATCATCAGTGTTCTATTAATGTTATCAAATGTTTGTCTCCTCTCCACAGAACCACACAGATCTATATCTATCAATTTTGGCACTACTCTTTCCATTCTTTTAGCCATTATAGACATGAACACTTTATAATTATGGTTTAGTACTGAAATAGGCCTGTATGAAGCTGGTTCTGATGGATCTTTACCCTCTTTAGGTATTACAGCTACCACTGCTTTCTTCCACGTTGTTGGTACTTCTCCACTTTAAAATATGTTAAAAAAAAAACTACCAGATCTTTATCAGTTTTTTTCCCTCCTAGCTTCCAAACTCCCACAGGAATACCATCTACTCCTGGAGACTTTCCTGCACATTGGTATACATCACAATTTTTATCTTATCTTCTCCAGTCCTAACTGTTAGCAATTGAGCCTCATCTACCTCTACCTCTAACCTTGGCATATTTAATTCTTCCATAAGCATTTTCATTTGCTTCTTTTCTTGATTTCCATATTTCTCTGCTTTACACAGACTTTCACAGAATTTCCGAAATATTTCTAATACCTCTACAGGATCTCTTATTAACTTCCTTGTTACAGATCCCTAAGCTTGGTGACTGCCCTTTCTACTTTCTTTTGCCTGAGTTGTTGTGCTACTATTATCAAAAAACAGTTGCTTAACACCAATCTTTCTAAACTTGTGTATATTATCGAGGTAATCTCTTATTATTTTCTACTTAGCATTCCTCAGCTGACCATCTTCTTGCTCTGTGAGCTTTCCCCTATTCCACAATACTCTAATATTTGTCAGTCCCTCTAAATAATTCTTGCTACTTCTTAACCATATCTCCCTTTCTATTTCCACCTTATTTTTAAACTCTAATTTAATTTTATCCCACTCACTAGCTATATTTTCAGAAGCAATTTCTATCCTCTTGAATACTTGAATAGCTCCTGAATAATCTCTATTACCCATTCATTCCACTCTTTTCAACAGACAGGTGGGAAAGCACCAGTGTCTCATTTTTATTTCATTACCCTGTCTTTTTATTTTAATTATTATTGGTACAAGACCTGAAATAGTTATTGGATGTGTATCAAGACCTTCAGTTAAATGCAATTGTTCCTCTGAAATTCTGTCTAGCCTAGTCTAGTTTTTTTATATCTTGGGGAATAATATGTACATTCACTCTGAACTCCTTTTACTGAATTCACACCTTCCATGCCAAATATGTTCATAAATTTCTTCAAAAATATACACTCCTTTGTTATACTTTCCCTTCAGGGCACCCCAGTCACATCTTCACTGCTGCAAATCAAATTCCAGTCCCCACCTATAAGTAATATTCCTTGCTGAAAACTATTTCTCCCAGAACTTTCTTAAGTTCCATTATAGCAGTTTTAGGTGGAATATAAATACATGCCAGTGTAACCTGCTTACCTTGCAAGTAGCCCCTTTGCTCTATAAATCTGCCATTATCATCTTTTTTATCCTCTTCATCACTTCTGGAGCTACTCTTGAAATTAATACAAGTACTACTCTTTTCCTTTCTCCCAAATATTCCCCTGAATAACCACCCTGAAAAATTTCTTTATCAAATTCACATGTTCATTTCTTTCCAAGTGAGTCTCCTGTAATAACTATTTGCACAATGCATTTTTTAATATAGTCCACTATTCTTTCTTTTTTGTATTTACCTGTTAGACCATTGACATTTAAATATATTACAGCAAGCATCATTGTATTAAAAAGTTATTATTCCCACATTTTATGTATAACACCTTTTTTGTTAAATATCTAGTTCCATCTTTTGTGTTACGTGTATGCACTGTTTGGCAGGTTGAACTTTTATACAGTTGTTTCTTGCCATATCCATTTGAGCCTACGTCACATCTTACAAAACTTTGTGTTTTTTTGAAAGCCCTCAAAAGAAAGAAACAAACAAACCCCCAATACCCCCAAAACCTATTAATTTAATATTAACATACAGAACTATGTTCATCTTCAAATATGGGTCTATATCATTATTTTGAACATTCAGTTACTCGAATCCTTAAAGGCCGACACCAAAATATCTAACTGCAAGTTAACCAAACGTTAAAAACCAAGAAATTCAAAATATTGCATTGCCATAGTTGGCCACATCACGTTTACTGACGTAAAAACGTCACTAGGAGATTCCCTTATCCTGTATAGGAAACTAATGTACATGTGCAATAGACAGTGACTTTAGGGTTAGAATATAAGGTTAAGTTAAGTGCATATATAGTAATACATTTGTGTAGCCCAATACTCATATATGACTCCTGAAACCTGTTTAAGTTATATGTGTTTGCAGGTCTGCCTATAAATTAAGACAGTAACACGTAAGTTGTGTACGTTCGACTACGTGTCATTGTCAGAAATGGCTAGCACTCCTGCTATACCTCCAGGTAGTCTAGGTACGTGCTACAGGACTGCAACATCGCAGAAGAATAGGGAAATGCTGCACTTAGATGGGTTTCTCTATATGTTAGAGAAGACAAGCAAAGATAGGAAATACTGGTGCTGCAAGCATAAGCAAGCATGTAAGTGAAAGGGTCAGGAAATCACTATGAAGCAGGTAGATGGGGAACTGTTCCTAAAGTCAGTATGTCATGCCCATCCACCAGATGCTGCTGAAGTAGGGCATTATATTGCCTGTCACCAACTCAAAGAGACAGCTCGGTTAACTAGGGCTACACCAGCATTAGTAGTGGATGACATCATTGCCAGTACTTCAGTAGAGAGTACCTTAAGCTTGCCTTCTAGGCATTCCATGCTGCAACAAGTAAATTGTGTGCGACATAGGAAGATGCTTACCTATAAAATAGCATCAACCCCTTTAAATGAAGTGAATGCTACTGAGTGTGTATTGAAGGAAGGTTGCTTTATACAGAAGTGTAAGGTAGACCTTAATGCCAATATTCATATGTTAGTGTTCAGTACGAAGGAGAATTTGCAGGATTTATGCACATGTAAGTTAGGGTTAATGGATGGAGTTTTTCTAACAAAGGGTTAGCTGTGTCGCCAACTGTATAGTGTGCATGGGTTGATTTCAGTTAGAGAAAGTACTAAATGTGTTCCACTGATATATTGCTTAATGTAAAAAAAATCATACAAGTCATACAACTGTTTATGGGAGTGTGTGCATGTGCTGATGTCATCGCTTGATCTAGTGGCTAGAGTAGAATTTATTTTGTGTGACTTTGAAACGGCAGCTATGAAAAGTGTAAGGCATAATTTCCATCAGGTAACATCTAAAGGGTGCCTATTTCATTTTTCACAGACTGTCTGGCGAAAGGTGCAGTCTCTAGGATTGGCTACTTTGTATGGCAAGTGTGTACATTTTCAGTTATGTGTGAAAAAGTTAATAGCTCTGTCTTTCCTTCAGGAGGATGAGATTGTTCCTACATTTAATGCTTTGTGTGAGATATTTCCTGTTGAGGGGAAACAGCTGCTGTCTTATTTTGCAGAGGTGTATGTTCTGGGACGTGTGTGTAAACAAAGTATTAGGTCTGAAAATGTGTCAAGATTTCCACCGGTGTTTCCCACTGCATTTTGGAATATTTCCTGTCTAAATGATCTGTCCCTTCCACGTACACAAAACTATGTTGAAGGCTGGCGTCGCCATGTTAGATGACTTTTAGGTAGGTGTATTTCAGACATCCCAGCTGTTCTCAATGTTCTAGTGCGTGAGCAGAACAGGGTTAATGAAATCAAATTACAACTACAGTTTGGTTGTCCGCCTTCACCTAAAAAGTGTAGGAGTGTTGAAAAGCAGGTTAGTATGCAAGCAGTGCTCAGCAAGAAGAATGAGTATTCTGTGGCTGAATTCCTTTGAGTGATTGCTCTACTGTTGAAAGTGTAACATACAGTTGACAGTTTGAATGCACTACATAAATTAAAGTGTTTTCGTAGTTGGGTGAAGTGTAGGTTATTTATTTTGTTTGGGTACGCAGTATGCAGCAGGAGATGGAGTTGGCCAACTATGGGAATTCGATATTTTGAATTTTGCGGTTTTTAACGTTCGGTTAACTTGCGGTTCAATATTCTGGTGTCGGCCTTTTAGTATTCGAGTAACTGAACTTTCAAAATAAAGATATAGACCCTTCAAATACTGATGTTTTAGCCTCCTAATAGGAACAAATGTCCCAAACTGACAGCCACACCCATAGATTTGAATTAACCTAAAAGAAAGGTTATCCATGTTAAGATGCATGGTGCAGCCTGTGTTTCTACTAACTGCTAACTGTTTTTGTCTTAGCTTTATAGCTCTCCCAGCTGGGAAAACCCCCTGAATGCTTCCAGAGAACATTATCTCCTAGCCAGTTTCTCTTTTCTTTTCCCTCAGCCAATCACTCTCCACCAAACTGTAACCAATTTCCCATTATCTGATTGCCTCTATGGAGACATGAGAACAAGACAGCCAATTTCTCTTTATCAGATTGTTTCCATGGCGACATGAGGGCCAGATACAGAATTGCTACTAAGCATGCGTTCATTTGCTAGAAAAAAGCTTCATAATATTCAATATTCTTTTTCATTTACTTGCTTTCTCTTAAAACTTCTTACTACATCAAACTAAGGTATTTAATACAGTCATTCCCCCATGCAAGAATGAGAATAAGCACATTAACGTTTCTTTTGTCATACTCCTTTAACCAAGCTTTTTTTCACTGCAATGCCTACATTTCTTAAAACTGAACAAGAAGAAAGAGAGAAGGGAGAAAGAAAGGGGAAAAAAAGAACAGCCACACCTATTTAAAATCCCATCACACTTAAAAATAACTGAGAAAACTTTACTTTATAGAATGCAAAGAAAAACATGCACCAAAAAATAGTACTATTAAGAAAAATATGTTTTCGTTACTTACAGTTAACTTTCTCCCCTCTCTCTCCCTCCCCAAAGCATTTTTCTGAACATTAAATGACAAGAAGTAGGGCATATAATTTAGAGTCCCCCACAAGTCCAACAAATTCTGAAAAAGTCCAATATTTCCAGATTTTCTTGTTCAGTCATATTTCACAAATGTAACTATTGCATTGTAATCCCCACATTAAGTTATTGGTTTTATTACTGTTCATCTCCATCTCCAAAATCTTGTTTCTGTTTCCTTTCCAATATACTCACAATTCTTCTAGTCAAGTCTCATGCTCCCTTCCTTCTCTCCAACATTTTCCATTGAAACAGTAGAAAAGTTTTCACAGGTATAGTCCTCCCTCTGTGATCTTTATTACCACAAGAACAAGAAGCAGAATCTCCTTCTCTTTCACGGCCACTTTTTGTTGGACAAACTTTTGTACTTATTTCTTAGCATGTACTTCATCAAAAAATGATTTTGTCCCTCCAGGGAAGAATACCTTGAAGAAAGCTGGGTATAGCAGTTTGAAACTCACATCTGCACCTCAACATTCCCTGAATAGTGGAATGCATTTACTCCTTTTTCTGCCTGATGTACAACGAGTAATCATTTTCCACAAACACTGTGCTGTCTCCCACTTTTAGTACTTAGTCCTTCTGCCACAGTTTTGTCAGAATCAACTCCTGCTGGTAGGTTTGTAACTTTACTATTAAAGGTCTAGGCTGCTTTCAAATAGCAAGGCTTGGAGCATACACACAATGTACCCTTTCAACTAACAACTCCTGCTTTGGAACATACCTCTCAACCTGGAAACATCAAAAATCTGGACAAGGCCCATGAAAAATAGGTACAAATCTGTACGCTGATTAACATATAATTTGCATACATAATTACATAACCCCACCCACTCCAATGGAATTGTGGGACACCAACTTTCAAATGCAAACTGAAGAACAGACAACCAAAATATGGCACCAGAGTCCCCCTGCAGCCATTCCAATGTCCCATTACCTGGCTATTTCGCCACATTTACCATAAACACTAATGTATGCATACTGCTTTACTTCTACAATGATTATTTGGATATTATTTTTACATTTTACAGCACAACAATGCAGAAACACTAATAAACATCATCTGGTAAACAAAGCAATACTGTCTCACAATGAAAATAGGCCTGACATTAAAACTTCTCTGCCCTTGAAACAGCATTGAAACCCAAACCACATCCAAAGAAAATGCATCTGGCCAGTGGTGGATAAAGATTACCTTTGGGCTATTTTCAAATCATTGGCCCCTTGCACACAAAACAAGAAACATACATGTGTTCTTTTTTTTGATACAGCTTCCTGACTTTATTAAATTATATTCCTTGTATAATACAACACACTTGTTAGAGCGCTTTTTAAATTTATTGTTTGAACATTTTACCAGTAGGCTGTACTGTAGGCAGTGAAACAAAACACATGAACCAATAATGACAAAACTGCCCAATTCAGAACATTTCCATCATAAAAGTCTACTTCCACACCCACACTATAAATAGAATGACAGTAGTGTAAGCCATAGGCATTTTGCACAGCGTCTCACACTTATTTTCAATTTCATTTTTTGGGGGGGAGGGGGACCAAAGCTAAAAATCCAGGGACACATTTTAAACATTGCTTGTATAATTCTGTAAAGTTGCTAGAATAAAATGTTGTGTTACCACCATGCATTTCACTGGCAAGTTTTGAACACAGAACCCTATGCACTACAGTCAGAACAACATACCACTATGCTAAATCAGCAGTTTCCTGAAAAAATTGGAAAGACTGAAACTTAATGGCTATCATTTAGTGAATAATTTCAGTTCTCACTTCTCACCATAGCTCTCAACCTCTTAGCACAAAAAACATGGACAAACAACAAAGCCAATAATGGGGGAATACAAATTCAGTTCTCACTTCTCACTCACCATAGCTCTGAAATGTTAGCACAAAAACAATAATGGGGGAATACAAATTGTGTTCTCACTTCTCATCATAGCTCTCAACTCTTAGCACAAAAAAATGTTCTCACTTCTCATCATAGCTCTCAACTCTTAGTACAAAAAAAATCTGACAAAGCTCAGAACATAACTCTCAACTCTTAGCAGAAAAAAAAACGTTCTCACTTCTCATCACAGCTCTCAATTCCTTCTCATCATAGCTCTCAACTCTTAGCACAAAATAAATTTGGACAAAGCTCAGAAATGGTGGTGGCTAGGGACATTAGGCTCTTTTTACCCTGTACCAAAGGTACAGGATTTGAGCCTGAATACCTCTAGCCACCAGGTGTATTATATGGTGGCATTTATACACACACACACACTGAAATGAGTTAATTCCTCTGCGGTTCCAGCTTTGCAATTCTGCCATTATCCCTGCTCGCAAACAAGTTCCTCTGCTGTAAAAAAAAGTGCTGAAAACGAGTAGTTCCTCTGCCGTTCCAGATTTGCAATTCTGCCATTATCCCTACTCGCAAACAAGTTCCTCTGCTGTAAAAAAAAGTGCTGAAAATGAGTAGTTCCTCTGCCGTTCCAACTTTGCAATTCTGCCTGCTTGCAAGTTCCTCTACTGCTCCAGCTTTGCAATTCTGCCATTATCCCTGCTCACAAACAAGTTCCTCTGCTGTAAAAAAGTGCTGCTGTTTCCCCATTCCCACCCACTCGCAATTCAATTTCGGCCAGCCGGAAATGATAATGTGAGCTCCTTGAGCTCAATTCCGACTGGCTGGTAGCCTGACGTATCTGACATCATTGTGCACGCGATGACATCAGCTCTGACAGGGCGAAAATTAAAAAAATAAAGCAAAAAAATCGGAAATGAAGGGGTGCCACTCGGGAATCATGGCACCCCTTCATTTGGACCCCAAAACTCTGTAAAAACCAAGTAATTCAGTATGGTTGGGAGGTATGCTTTGGAATACCAGTCCAGCTGCTTATTTGTGCTTTCATAAATTAATGCAGTCTGCTCCTTCCAGCTTCTCTGGTACAGCTGAATATCTCAGATTTTCCCTACGTGCTCTGTCCTCTAGTTCTATTATTTTTTGAAACATCTCTTCCTGAACAAGTCTCTTATTCAGCCAGCCTTTTCTTTATTTTAACCTCTGATTTTTGCAACTTTATCACCTCATATTAAAGCTTCTTCCATTTTTTCCCAGCTTTTTGTTGTTTGTGTTGACATACTCCATCAGTGTTTCATTTGTTTTGACCAGGTCTGTGTGCAGTTGTCTTGTATCTTCCTGTAGTTTACTGGAAGTCATGTCTGGAGATTGCATTGCTTTTTGCTGATAGCTGCAGAACTTTCCCCAATCAGTGTATCTTCCTCACATTTTGTAGCTGATTTTTTTTTTCCAGGTGCTCTATATTTCTTTTTTCCTGGCATCCAGGCAGTACACTTGCTAGTCCGTTACTGAAATTTACGCATAGACACGAAAGTCTACTGGCCTTCTCTATTGAGTTTCTGTTTTCACACTGGGAGAGTTAGAGTCAAGCTGTTACTCAATGTGCAGCCATCTTGGAAATCTCCACACTGGTAACTCTTGTTGAAACAAACAGACAAGTAATCTTCACAGTTTTACTTGTTGCATAGCCAGTGTTTTACCCATTGATTTATATCTGGATTGACATTTAATGCTTTTATTTTGTCAGTTACTTCCTTATGTGGAATACTGTCAAAAAACCTTAGCAAGGTCAAAATAAAGATGTATATACTAACAGTCTTTCACTAAATACCAGTTAAGAAATTGTTGGTCTGGGCACAAAGTACAATAGTGCAAGTAAACTTACCATAACAGTAGATATTCAAATGACCACTGGAACAGTAGCCTTAGCTATCTGGGTTATAGCCTGCCAAGGATATAACAGCTGGCCAGCTTCCAAAGCTTCAAGGCACATTCCACATACCCAAATCATCAGTCAGTATCAAGGTTTGGGCGCCATACCCTTCAGAGCTTTTATACAAACAGAGTGAGGGAGCCTGACAGGGCAAGCTAGAAAAAAAAATTAAGTGTCCATAACCTGGTATAAAAACACACCAAAAAGGGGGCGGGGGTGTAGGGAGTAGCTACTGCATCAGTATTCATTCAAACATATGCTGTTATGGTAAATTTACTTATACATCTGTACTATGCTCATAACATTGATTTATTGATTACTGTTGCAGTAGCCTTATATAGTGAGGTGGAAGGGGAAGGGACCAGGATCCCCTGGAGAATGGGCCTAGCAAAGCCTGGTTTAGATCTACAGAAGAAATTCTGCTTGTAATACCTTGGAAATGTATGTATACAGGACCGAGTTGCTATTTCTAGAATACTTCTACATGCCAACCCTTTCTAGAAAGCCATAAATGACACCAAAGCCCTGGTAGAATTGGTATTGAGCCTGCCTGGAATAGTTTTGTTGTGATGTGTATAACAAGGTAATTGCTTGAGACAAACATTTGGAAACAGTCTGTTTTGTCACAAGTTGTCCCTTCTTCATACCATCATAAGAAATGATCTGAAAGATTTAGGTCTGTCAAGATAGTATCTGAGTTGCCAGTGGATATCCAAGGTATGGAGTATTCTTTCTACCTCAATTTTAGGTTTAGGGGGAAAAAACAGGCAGATGGATAGGGTGGGTTAAATTAAACCTGGATACCACTTTAGACATAAAAGAAGGATTACTTCTCAAATAAACACTGTGTGGAAAATGAGATATGACAGACTCACCATAAGAGCTTGCAACTCACATGCTCTTCTTACTGAATTCAGATCAATTAGTAAAACAGTTTCCATGTTAAGAACCTCAGCCAGACTAGCTGGTTCAAATCCAGCAAGTGTTAGCTTCTCTAACACAAAATTAAGATACTGAGGAGGAGCCACAGGTTTTCCTGGAGGCCTCTTATGCAAAACCCATTTCAAAAACATTTTGACATCAGAATGCACTAAAAGAGGAGGATCCATAAGCCGACATGTTGAAATGGCTCTCAAATGATCCTTGATGGAGGAGTAAGAAAGGCCACAGAACAGTAACTCATACAAGAATGCTCAAACTAGAGAGACACTAACTTTAAATTGGAGCTGGTTGTGTTGTTGACATGAACTAGAAAACCTTTTCTATTTGCTAACATACGATTTTCTAGAAGCAGGCTTTCTTGCCTCCATTTGTACATGCTGCATGTCCTCAGTATACATGTGCTTTAAAGGAATTAAGACCCTATCATCCAAGCAGTCAGTTAAAGTTGATTGGGGTCGGGGATTATCAAATACTCCTTATCTTGTGTAAGTAGATACATTCTGTGAGGAAGCTTGTGGTCATTGCCTCTTTCCATTTCCGAAAGAAAAGAGAACCACAGTTGTGTGGGCCAGAAGGTAAACTTTCACAGTGTTTGTTTTCGGTCAGGATGACAAAATATGAATGACTGGAGATCAGTCTAGCATTTCTTGCCACCATTAGAAATGGAGAAGCCATGTGGTCAGTTTCAGGGTTTTTATATTTTGGTGAGGCTAACCAAATAGATGAAACAAAAGTTCTGGATGTAGATTCAGCATCCCTGGAGGGTATTCACATGAGGCCAGAGAAACAGAAACCAAATCTGCTGGGGTCAAAAAGTCACAATGAGAATTACCTTTGCCTACCACCTCAAGGCTTTTTAAAGAAATTTTGTTATCAGGAGAAAAGGTGGAAAGGCATATATGAGACCTTTTATGCTGTGAGCCAGACAATCCTTTGATGACTGTCCCTGTGGGAAAAGCAGGGCAAAGTAGCTGCTGCATTATTGTTTATATGGGAAGTGTAAAGATCGCAGTAAAGCTATCCCCAGAAAATGAAAATCATTGTCACCACTGATTGACTGAAGGGACTGCTCGTGGGGCAGAAGAATCACACCCACAGTGAGGGAGTCCTGAAATGCCTGCAACACTAGGAGGACTACTCTCATCTGCAAGACTCTGATGTGAAAACTGGCCTCTATTGACAAACATGTGCCTTGAACCATCTTCATTTCAAAATGACCCCACCCCTGAAAAGAAGTGTCCATGGTCACAGTGCCTATCGGGGATGGTAGGGTGAATGGACAACCCCCTATTACCATCAGTAAGGTGAACCACCAAGGGATGTGGTTCCTGCATACTGGTGTGAGATCTACTGGGGCATTAAGGGGTTGATACATCAAAGACCACTGTACTGAAAGTGTCCACTGTTGGACTTTCAAGTAGAACCTTGCCTGAGGTACTAGTGTGATTGATGCAGCCATGGAACCCAGCAGTCAAAGGACAAGTCTTGTTGGAGAGTTAGGATGAGAAAGAACCTCTGAAGCTATTTGTCACAGAGACATAATTCTGGATTGTGGAAGTCTGGCTGTCTGAGTAGTTGAGTCCAGGTGGCATCTCATTAAGTCTATCATCTGTGCTAGTGCAAGATGGCTTTTGGAAAAGTTGTTCGTAATTTCCAAGTATGAAGCTTGATGGTGCAAAAAGTCCCTGCACTGAATTAGTAGATACATCTTAGATAGAGTGAGGAACCAGTCATCCAAGCAAGGGAACACCTGAAATCTTTGCAGCCTGACATATGCTGCAACAACTCCCATGTATTTGGTGAACACCCTGGGGGCTGTGGTAAGACCAAAAGGCAGTGCTCTGAACTGAAAATGACTGGCTCCCAGCCAGAAATGGTGAAATGTCTTGGACTTCTTTGCTATCTTGATAGAACTGTATGTATCCTGGAGATCTATTGAGCACCTCCACTCGTCCTTCCTCAATGTGGTAGAATTTAATGAAATGTGACTATCCAGAATTTTGTTTGTTTCACAAACTGATTGAAATAACTTAGGTCCAGAATGGGCCTAAGGTCTCATTTTTTTTGTAACCAAAAAGGATCCTGAATAGACTCCAGATCACTGCTGGTCTGATGAGACCTCCCGGATGATGCTTTTTTTTAATAGCTTTGCAATTTCTGCTGCTATCAATTCCATCTGACTGGGTGGAACATTGGGAATGCTCTTTCTCATTTCTGGAATAACATAGCCTCTAGTGATTATTCTCTGCACCCAAGAATCTTGAGTAATAGCCTGCCATGCTTGAGGGTGTAGAGATAAGCGCTCCTGACTGCCTACAGAATGCGGGAGTTGGACAACCGTTCAGGAGCACTGGAAGGGTTTCTTGGTAAAAGGACCTCAATATTCTTGAAAAGGAGGGCTGCCTCTGCCCCTGAGGTGATGCCCATTAAAATTATTTATCTCTCTACCCCAGAACCAGTCTATCAGCAGAAATGTCCTTGCCAAAGCTCTGGCAGTACGGAGAAGAGTACGTCAACTGCAGATAGGGGTTTGCCCTCATGTTCGCTTCTGGTAAGTGTTTCTTTAACTTTTAGTCCACACAGGGTTGAACCACTGAAGGCAGCATTAATAAAAGATGTCTTGAAGCCTTCTGTGAAATCTCATAGGTGCATCCAGGCATGCCAATGGATAGCAGTGCCAGTTCTTTCTGGCTTTCCTGTGCCATCAGCTGTATTCAAAAACAGGTACATGGACATGTTTGTCATTGACTGAAGAGTAGACAGCTGAAACTCCACTGATTTCTGGACATCAAAAGGCGGATTACCTGAGAAATGCTTTGAGGGTTCCTCGGTCAAGTCCCTCTGGAAAGGAGTCATTAGGATAAGTAGGTCAGCACTCAAAGTGGAAAAGTCACTGAAGATCCATCCATTTCCCAAATCTGCCCAATGTCCTAGAATCTCAGTTACGAGGATGAACAGATAAGCTCTCTTCTGAAAGATCCTGCTTAGTGGCAGTTGCAATCACTATGACATGTACAGGGGGACCCTTGCTCGAATGGGACATTTTTCTAGGTACAAATAAAATCTTGTCTGGCTTCTATGACACAGGTTCCACCACTGAGGGTTACTTCCAGATCCGCTGACAGACCAAGTCTATTAATTCAGCAGCTGGTGGGAAAACCCAGGAGGTAGATGAGTCTGCCCTGAATGCCTTAAGGAATACTGACTCCTCCAGGAAGGGGGCATTGATGGACCAATCCCCATCTGCTTCATCAATTTCACAATATCTCCAAAGGAGAGGTCTACTAGAGAGGATCTGGGGGATCGCTCCCCTTCATCAAAACTGGTATCTTCTATGATGGACTCTGGAAATGAGTCTAAATGCCTTGTCTTACAGGCCTGTTTCCTCTACCCATCCCCAAAGGGGACTGCTGGGAAAGGGTCAGAATCGGAGACAGGAGCTTGCCAAGCGAGAACCTTCAAGGCTGAGCAAGGATGACTAACCCTGTTAACAGGATCAGCAGAGCTTGATATAGAATCCAAATGGGGGAGGGGACTGAACTGAGTGAGCTCAAGATACCTCTTCTCTAGATGTGGGGAGGACCCTCTTAAAAGCTGAGAACAGACCTGAAGTACCACCACCCTGACCTGAGGGGGTCAGAGAAGGACTATCTCCAGCTCCAAACTGACTCGGGTCTGAGACAGACAACAGTGCCAAACTATCCAAAGCCAAAGCACCCAGGGTCAAGGATGGCTCCAAAAACTTCAGAGACGATCTGGATTCCTGAGCCTTGGCTTCAGGACCCACCTCGATCCAAAAGGGCCTGATTCCAGAGGGTGAGAGAAACCATCACAGTTGAAGTAGAGAGCACGGTTAGCTTCAGCATAGGTGGTGCATGATAAAGACTCAGAAGCGTGGGCAATGGATCCAAAGTTTGAACTGGAAAAGGATAGACTAATGTCAGGATAGTGGGGACCATTCTTGAAGCCACTGGAGGGGTAGGGGCTGGGGGGACTACAATGCACATCTGGGACAAAAAAAAATCTGCATCATTAGGTTGACCTCAGCTTCCAATAGGCTTCTCAAAAATCAGAAGCACCTGAAGGACAAAGCGAACAATAGTGGTCTAGGAGATTGGCATGCCTTCTCTTGCAAAAAAGAGGGAGTGGAGCAGGGGACTCACTGACTACAGGGAGAAGCAGTAAGGTGGAGATGGAGAATGAATTAAAAGAACCTCATCTGGAATTAGATCTGTGCATCTTGGCAGCTTCTGTGCCAGGCTGGATGGACCCTTTGGATCTGAAAACCTCTTCCTTGACTTTTCAGAAAGCTTTTCCTTTCTGCCTTTCCTTACCTTTACTTCTTTCTTTCTTTCTTTTTTTTCTCTTTCTTTCTTTCTCTCTCTCTCTATCCCTCCCCTTCTCTTTCTCCATGTTGGTCTTTGCTTTCTCAGATTTCTTTGATGAGGGAGAACAGGTTTGTGAAGAGCAATGCACCAAAACTCCCGCTTGAGCAGGGAGGAGGCCTTTCATTACCACCTTACTGCAGTGGTCAGCAACTGTCTTCACTACAAAAGAAGCATAAGCTTCACACTCTGAATTTAGACAGAATGCATAGGATTCTTTGGGCAGAATTTTGTGCCCACAATCAGAATACTTTTTGAATCCAGAGATCTTGTCTGCCATCATAAACTACCACCTGTCAGTAACCAGCACTAAATACACACAACAAAAACTCAAGACAGAAAAGTAATGGACAACAGTAAAGTCCACAAAAACAGACAGATTAATTAACTATGCTGAATACTATTGTCTGTTTGTTTGGTTGGTTGGTTGGTTGGTTGGTTGGGAAGGTGGGAAATAAATTCCATCAGAAGGGAAAAGAAATATGCAGGAAAAAAGGGTGGAAAACTCACAAGAGATATAGACTAAGAAAAGAAAATCTAACTTTTGACAAGCAAAAAGCTCTTTAGAGAGTCAATTAAATATCAAACAAGACACTTGTCCAACCAAGATACAGAGCCCTTGAATTGCGTCTTGATTTTTCAAGTGGCAAATGACATCTGTCATAATCTGGGGACCAGAGGGAATTATGGGTAGGAGGGGAGTCAGAGGCTTGGATCCAAGCTCTAGGGAAAAAAAAGGCACTGAAGTCAGATCCAGTCAGATCCAATTAACCGTTGAATCAGAAGGAAAAGACAACATCAGACTGTGATCCAGACAGACAAAAAGTACAGTTGTGCACAATCTCACCATAACGGTAGATGTCCTTGACTTCACTGCTGCAGTATTCATAACTTATGAGATTCCCTGCCATGAAGGCTCATTGTCCGGCCAGACTACGAAACTCTACCATTGCTTTAAGGTACAAAGAACATCACCTACACACTCCTCGTGTAGAGTAGGGTATAAAGGTGATATTCAGGCTTACCACCCACAAAACTGATTGCCCCAGTAGGAAAAGCAGTCCAAGGAAAACCAAAGAGAACCTGCACATCCAGGAAGGAAAAAAGACTAGGGGCATGGAGGGAGGGAATGAATACTGTAGAGGTGAAGGCAAGGATATCTACCATTATGGTAAGATTTTACATAAATGTACTAAGTCCCAACATTCACCACTGCAGTATTCATAACTTATGGGAGAGTGCTAAAGCTCAAGAAGAAACTTGGGAGGAGGAAGCAGCAGTAGAGCCCTCTAAGAGGCCATGAAGAATAGCATTAGCAAAACCAGCTCTAGCTCTGGATAAACCATCCAACTTGTAATGTTTAGTAAAAGTATGCACAGAAGTCCAGATAGCTGCTTCAAGAATAGAATTAGTGTCTGAGCCCTTGAAAACAGCACCAGAAGAAGCCCCAACTCTAGCAGGATGAGCCTTTACGGAATAATGAAGTTTGTCACCAATAAAAATGTAACACAAAGAAATAGCCTTTGAAATCCAAGTAGAAATAGTTTGCTTGGAACAGCCAATCCTAAAGACCTAGGATGAAAGGAAACAAACAACTGATCAGATCTTTGGACAGCTTTAGTGTTATCCAAATAAAATCTGAGCTGTCTATGCATGTTTAAGGTATGCAGCACCCTCTCATTGTCAGATTGCGGAGAGGGGGGAAAAGCAGGCAAATTAATAGACTGATTAAGTAACAACCCATTAACCACCTTGGGCATAAAAGAAGGATTAGTACGCAAGGACACCCTGCCCTCGTGAAATATCAAAAAAGGTGGACAAGCCATAAGGGCTTGCAACTCGGACACCCATCTGGCAGAAGTAAGAGCTAACAAAATAACTGTCTTCCAAGAACAATGTTGCAAGGAAGGTGAAACAACAGGCTCAAAAGGAGCTAGAGTTAATTTCTCCAGAATGAAATCAAGATCCCAGGGAGGAGGAACAGGCTTCCTGGGAGATATAATATTAAGGATGCCTTTAAGAAATTCATTAGCCTCAAATATTGAAGCTAATGGGGGTGTTAAAGGCAGACAAGCAGAAAGAGCTGATAAGTGGGCCTTAATAGAAGAATAGGCCAAACCAGCATTGAGCAACTCACACAAATAAGAGAGAACCAAAGAAACATCCACAGTAAGTGGGTCCTGGTCATGAGAAAGACACCAAATAGAAAACCTCATCCATTTAGATTAGTAGGATTTCCTAGTAGTAGGTTTCCTGACCTCCTGCAGGACCTGCAGCACGTCCTCAGAAAAAAAGGTGAGGGATCAAAACCCTATCACCCACAGTGTCATTTGAAGCATGGACAGGTGAGGATGGATGAGAGTTCCCTTGTCTTGTGTGAGTAGATCCACCCTGTGAGGTAACTTGTGATGATTGCCCTTGGCTAGAAGCAGAAGCAGAGGGAATCAGTGCTGCTGTGGTCAAAAGGGAGTCACCAACAAGATTTTGGGAGCATCCTGGTAAATCTTGAACAGGACTCTCAGAATGAGAGGAATGGGATGGAATGCATAAAGAAGCATCCCCTTCCAAGAAAAATGAGAGGCCGTCCACCTTCTACACCAGACGACCTGGGACTCTGGCACAAAACAGAGGCAGTTGTCAGTTCAGAGGGGAGGGAAACATCTCTACTTGAGGAGTACCCCACTGGTAAACAATGTCCAGAAACACATCCCTGCGAACCATCCATTTGTGGGATTGAGTGAAGGACCTGCTCAGAGTGTCTGCACAATGTTCTGATATGAAGGAATATAAACTTCTTGAAGAGTCACTTGATACTTGACAGCCAGATCCCATACCAGAAGTGCCAGCTGGCAAACACATTAGGATCTTTTCCCCCTTGTTTTTTCATATACCACATAACTGTGATATTGTCTGTGAATACCTTGACAGGCCACAGAGAGAAAAGAGGATGAAAGGACTGAAGAGCCAGCATAAGAGCTCTCATCTCCTTCATGGTGACTGATGAGCTCTGCCTGCTGACGAGACGACTACACTCCCTGAACTTTCAGGGAGCCAAACATTGCTCCCCATCCCACATTTGAAGCATCAGTGAAGAGATCCTGAGAGGGTAGAGGAGGATGAAAAGGGAGCCCTGGATTTAGAGACAACTGCTGAATACACCACAGAAGTTCCGTCTTGAGACAAGGGAGAAGAGGAACTGTAAAGTCTAGAGGATGCACATGTTGAAGCCACACCAACTTCAGAAACCACTGAAACTACCTCATGTGGAGTTTGGCAAGAGGAAGCATCGGAATAGTGGAAGCCATGAAACCAAGAGCTTTCAGAAATTCCCTGACTGTAATGGAAGCCAGGGGAAGAAGAGTCTGAAAGTAAGAAATGAGAGTTAAGGCCTTTGCAGCAGGCATGGATGCCAGCATTGGCATCATCTGATTCCTGCAACCCAGAAAGACATGATCCTGAGAAGGAGTCAGGGAAGATTTTTTCAGGTTTATCCTGAACCACAAACTTGAAGAGAAATGGCAAAACAAAGATTTTGCAAAAGAACCTCTGGAGAGGATGCCTGAATTAGTAGGTCATCCAAGTAAGGAAATATTTGGAGCCCTTGAAATCTGCAAAAAGCAATCACAGGAGCAAGGCATTTGGTGAACACCCTTGGGGCAGTAGAAAGGCCAAAGGGAAAGCACAGACCTGAAAATGCCAGGAAGCAACAGCGAAATGCAAAAACTTCCTTTAAAGAATGGATCAGAATATAGAGATAAGCATCCTTGAGATCCAGAAAAACCAGAAAGGCTTGAGGGAGCAAGACAGGAAACAGGGTCTGAAGGGACAACATCCGAAAGGAAGGCACCTTTAGAAAAGTGTTTAGATGAGAGAGGTCTAGAATCGGTCTCCAAGTACCCTCTTCTCTGGACACTAGAAACATTCTTCATAAAAATCCCTTCTAACTTTGGGACACAGGCACCTGTGGAATAGTACCCCGAGACAAAGGATCAAAAGGAAGTTGTTCCCAAGGAGGCTGAGGAATGCCCATAAAAGGAGGACAGGAAATCCACATCATGAAGTATCGCTGATGAATGACTGACATAACCCAAAAATCCTGGGTGATTCAAAGCCAAATAAGAAGAGAAAGAGAACGGTGAAGAGAAAGGGCTGGGAGAGGGCAGACAGTCAGACAGCACCTGGTTCATCAGAAAAGGAAAGCTTTTGAATCCCTACAGTCTGAGTGGCCTTAGCAGGAGGACCCCATCTACCACCCTTTTTACCTTTAGAATTTGGGCAATATTGCCTATGAACAAAAGCTGACTTACAAGGGTAGTTTCCCTGAAATTTAGGCACAGCAGAAACAAAAAAGAAGTTATGTTTTGCCATAACGTTCCATCTGTGTTGTCGATCTTCACTAATCCTTGACTGTGGGCCCGGGTCTGAGCCTTGGAATTGACTCGGCCATTTATTTCAGCTTGCACCTTTCAAAATCTCGAGCTAGGCTTTACCCATAATGGTCCTCTCAAAATGAACTCAGACTGAGTTTGCCCAAAATAGTGGCAGACCATTAGCAAATAAGAATAAGAGACCAGATAAGTGTCCCTAATATAAAGTCAGTTCTGGAAAAATGTGATCCACTACGAGTCTCAGGCTGGTGTAAGTCGGGGGTGTGTGTCAAGGATTAGTGAAGATTGACAACACAGATGGAACATTATGGTAAGACATAACCTCTTTATCTGATGTTATCAATCTTCACATAATCCTTGACTGTGGGACAGAGTCCTTAGCTACCTGAATCTTGGGAGGTCTCACAGAAGATTATTCCTAAGCACCATCGAACCAAATGATGCTTGTCCCTTAAGAGACCTGATCCAGTCTGTAATGAGTGATAAAAGTATGGGGAGAAGACCAAGTGGCTGCTGCACAAATATCATCTAAAGAAGTTCTGGCATGAAAAACTGCTGAAGTTGCCACTGCTCTAGTTGAGTGGGCTTTTATTGGACGTGAAAGGCTGAGTCCTTTTGATTGACAGATAAATGTGATACGATCTTTGAGACATTTTTCCAAAGTAACCTTGGAAACTGGGTTATCTAAAGAATGCGAGGAAAAAGCAACAAAATAGCTGGTCAGATTTTCTGAAATCCTTTGTTCTGTGGAGATAAAAACGTGGACATCTAGTGAATGAAGGGAATACTCCCCTTTATTAGAAAAATTAGGGAAAAAGTCTGGTAGTTGAAGTGTCTGATTAATATTAGACTCTGAGACTACCTTCGGTAAAAAGGATGGATTAGTCCTAAGGAAGACCCTGTCTTTGTGAAATATTATATAGGGTGGTTTGCAGGACAAGGCCTGAAGTTCAGATACTCTTCTGGCAGATGTAATAGCCACTAAAAATAAAGTTTTCTAAGACAAAAACAGGTGATGGTTCAAAAGGATACAAAGTAAGGGACTGAAGAACTAGTGTTAGATCCCAAGGAGGAATGGGTTCTTTAAATGGAGGTCTTAACATTAGGACCCCCTTTAAAAAGGCTTTACAAAGTTTGTGAGACATAACAGATGATCCATCAAACCCCATATGGAAGTTCGAGATTGCTGCTAAACGGACTTTAATTGTTGAGGAAGAGGAACCAGATTGACAAAGATTAGCTAAAAAATCCAAACCTTTATGAAAAGGTGTCAAATAAGGATCAAGTTTGTTCATAAGGGCCCAAGTTGCAAATTTTTCCCATTTACTTTGATACAGTAGCCTAGCTGAAGGTTAGCGATGGGCCACAATGATTTGACAGACAGGAGAGGAAAGTTAAGGATGCCTGGAAATCATGGGAATTAGAGAAGCCATACCGTCAGCTTGAGATGATGGTGGTTGGGATGAACCTTGCCTTCCGGATGAGACAGCAGATCTGGAGCTGGGTCCAGTATCCATGGTTTCCAAAGAAGATGAAGCCAAAGGAAGGGGAAAACAAATTTGTCGGGGGCAATGAGGATTATTGAGTTCTCCGACCTCTTGGGCTTCTTTAGAAACTGGGATATCAAAGGAGTTGGGGGAAAGGCATAGAGAAGACTGGGGGGGGGTCGTGGAGAAGAGCGTATCTGGGTGACTCCCCTGGAGGGGGGATTTGGGCAAAGTAACTGCTGCACTTGTTGTTTAGAGGGGGATGCAAAAAGATTTCAGCAAAGTTGGCCCCAGTGATGAAAAATCTCCTTTGCCACCACAGGATTGAGAGATCACTCTTGAGGCATGAGGATGGTTCTGCTCAATTTCCCCAGAATGTGCACTGCTGTTAGAAAGCAGTTGGACGAAGTCGCCCATTGCCAGACTCTGAGGGCTTCTTGACACAATGGGTAAGATTTAGTTCCCCCTGTTTGTTGATATACCAGACTACTGACATGTTGTCCGTTTGAACTGCTACTGTTCCTAGAGGAAGGGCATCCTACAATGCTTGCAACACTAATAGTACTGCCCTCATCTCTAGAATACTGATGTGCAAGTTGGCCTCCAGTTGGGACCATGAGTCTTGGTCTGTCCTTCCCAGATAATGCCCCCCACCCTATTTGAGATGCGTCCATGGTCACTATGGCTTGGGGTTGCAGAAGGACAAATGGTCAGGCCAAAAGAATAGTGTTGTAGTGGAGCCGCCATGAAAGATCCTGTTTGCAGCAACTGGTAATCAAGATGGGGGTGAGACATTGGCTGATCTATCAGAGACCACTGGGAGGCTAGTAACCATTGTAAGATTCACATGTGGTATCTTGCTAAGGGAACAAGAGTGATTTGAGACTGCCATTGAGCCTAATGCTTGTAGGATTAATCTGTCTGGAAAACTTTTGCTCTGCATAATTTGGCTGACCTGAGATCTGATATGTTGTAGCCTTTCAGGTGGAAGTGAAGCAATTCCTGCCACTGTGTCCAACACGACTCCGATGAATTCTAGTTGTTGCAAGTGTTGCAAATTTGACTTTACGTAATTTACTGTGATGCCTAGAGATGCAGAGAGATGCACAATGTAATTTCTTGCCCATTCTATCTGACGCTTGGTGGTAGTGGTGAGGAGCCAGTCGTTGAGGTATGGAAAAACTCGAAATACTTGCAGTCTGAGATGAGCTGCTACCACTGTCATGCATTTGGTGAACATCCTGGGGGCTGAGGTGAGATGACTGGCTCCCAGCCGGAAGCACAGAAAACTCCTGA
Source organism: Protopterus annectens (assembly GCF_019279795.1). NCBI lineage: Eukaryota > Metazoa > Chordata > Ceratodontiformes > Protopteridae > Protopterus > Protopterus annectens. Next base: position 1,397,121,205 of record NC_056729.1, read on the forward strand.
ATCATTTGTCCGTTTTTATGTGGTAATATGCATCCTGGAGGTCTATAGAGCACATCCAATCATCCTTTTCCACATATGGAAGTATGGACTGTACCAAGACCATCAGAAATTTGGTTTGCTGTACTGCCTTGTTGAACTAGCTGAGATCCAAAATGGGGCTCCAGTCCCCTGTTTTTTTCGGCACTAAAAAGAACCTTGAGTAAAACCCGGATCCTATTTGGTCTGGTGGGACTTTTTGGGTGACTCTTTTGTCAAGCAGTGTTGGAATTTCTGCTACTGCAGCTTCCCACTGATTGGGTGGAACATCTGGGAGTCTTTTTTGGGGGTTTTGGACTTACAGAAAGTGGGATATTGTAACCTCTGGCTATGATTCCCTGCACCCATTTGTCCAAAGTTATCAGTTAGCAGTGGGTTGATGCATGGATAACCATCCCCCAACTGCCTCCAGAGGAAGACAATCAGGCCTCCAATTAAGGAGTACTGGTAGGAAGTACCACAGAAGGAATCTCTGGACCCCTGGTTCTGCGGGCCACTTCTGCCTCTAGGGCGATGTCTTCCATTTCTTCTCCTCTTCCCCAGAGAAAGTCCTGTAAGTCCTGGAAAGGCACTTGGGATTTTTTTAAACCATAGTTTCCCACTTCTCTGGTTCCTAGAGTAAGGCCGTTGAGGAGTGGAGAAATGTACGCCTACAGCAGAAAGAGTCTTCTCATCTTTCTCACATATGGCCAGAGTGTCTTCTACCTTAGGACCAAAAAGGGATGATCCGTCAAACGGAATGCTGACGAATGATGCTTTAAATGGCTCCGCAAAGTCACACAAGCACATCCAGGAATACCTTCTAATGGATATGCCTGAACCCACCACTCTTGTTATCCCTTCATCTGTATGGGTAATCAGCCTCATGGATGAGTTAGAAATTGCTTCAAGGGTGGTGAGCTGAGAAGCAACTTTGTCCCATACCCCTTCAGCTACTGCTCCGGAGAGGATGTCCGAGAGCTCTTTGACTAGATCCCTCTGTAACCTTGTAAAGTGGGCTATGTAGTTCAAGGACCTGAGAGCAAAGGTCAATAAAGCATAAATGTGCTTCCCAAACCTATCCATAGTCCTAGACTCTTTGTTAGGAGGATGGATAAATTGGACTTTCCTCAGCAAGTTCCTTCTTAGTGGCTGCCACTATCACCATGTCATCCACGAGAATATCTTTAGACCAATGTTGTTGTTCTTTGGGGGTGGAAATTATCCAGCCAGGTCTCTTGAGGATTGGTTTGATGGAGATGGGAATCTTCCATGCCTGCTGAGCGATCAGTTTAATAAACTCATCAGTGGGCGGAGAGATCCAAGAGGTAGAAGGTTGGGCATTGAAAAGCCTCCAGGTATACAGACTCCTCTAAAGAAGGTTGGAGGGAAGACCAGCTACCCATCTGCTTCAGGATCTCTAGGATGTCCCCAAAGGAAACATCATCAAAGGGTGACCTGGGGGAGCCTTCCCCTTCATCAAGGTCGGTATCTTTGGTGAAGGACTCCTCCAGGGAGTCTAAGTGCTTTCTCTTGCTCTTTTTCTTCACAGGTACTTCCTCAGGGGGATGTTCCGGGGAAGTGTCTGAAGAGGAAACCACCAAAGCGGGTCCTTCCTAGGGCTCTTGTGCCCTGTGTCTCGGGGTAGAGACTGATGGAAATTCAGGACGAGGAGATGTAGAAGTCTGGATAGACAGGGATGTGAGTCCCCAATGGACAAAGCCTTCTCCATGATTCGGAAGAAGAGCACCCCGCGTTGAGGGATGGGAGCCTGGAACCGAAATAGACTCCTTCAGAACCGAGGTCCCACTCTACCCCAAGGAGGTGACCCCTGAAACCAAAGCCTGGATTGATCCAATGAAAGCAGATGCACGGAGGATTATGGAAGGCTCCGAAATTAATCACGTTGATTTATTTATTTATTTTACATTTGTTGACCGGGATAGTCCGACTGGATGCATGTCCATTTTCAGCGGAGGCCCAGGGAGAAAAGCTCCAAGGGTAAGCAGATACAGCATTACATAATACCAGCATTACATATTACAAACAGACTATTTACAGAGATTACATAAGTAAGCAAGTTAAACAAATTCCACAGGTTACAGTTAATCCTGAGCACAAGTCAGGATTAAATTAAATTACACAGTAAACTGGTTAACAGATTTTTACACATTCTAGAGAGAGTTAGCCAGGCTTGATACATTGACATAGCCAGTTAAGTGACAAATGTTGTTTGAGTCTAGTTTTAAATTGACCTAAGGTGGAAAGTAAGGTAATATCAGCTGGAAGAGAGTTCCAGGATCTATTTACAGAGTTTGCAAAGAGAGAGTCACCGGCTGTGTATTAATTTTGCTAGTCTGAATTAGTAGTTTGTTAGAGGATCGAAGCGGTCTAGGATTGTTATAGGGGGTGATAATATTTTTAAGTGCAGGAGTATTGTCCGGATTAGAGAGGATTTTATAGGCCATAATCAGTTGGTTATACTGGATTAGGCTGGGTAGTTCAAGCCACCCAAGCTGATTTAGATTGATGCAATGATGTGTCCTAAAAGGCAGCCCAGTGGCAAACCTGGCAATGTGGTTGTAGCAAATTGAGAGTTTGTTAAAGACAGTCTTGTTTAAATTCGAGAGTAGAGGGGATGCATACAGAAGGGTTGAAAGAAGGTGAGAGCGAGCTATGGCAATTTTAGCTGGAGGGGTTAGGAAGGCTTTTATTCTGTAAAGTGGCCCTAGTTTTTTATTGATGGTTTTGATAGTTTGGTTAACATGTAGGTCAAATTTTAGATTATTGTCTATGATGACACCTAATAGTTTTGTAGATGAGTCAGGGGAGATTATTGTGCCATCATTTGATTTTATGGTAAAGGTGAAAGCGGTAGACCTACGTGTTGGTGAAAATAACAGCATTTTAGTTTTTTTGGGATTTAGGATCAGACGATGTTCAAAAAGCCAGTTTTCTATTGTATTAAAGGTGGTCTGGGTAGCTGACCATAACTCTACTGGAGATGTGGCTGAGCAAATCAGAGTACAGTCATCAGCATATTGGATACAGCTCGATCCATGCACTTTGGAGCTGGCCAGGGAGTCTCAAGCCTAGGAGGTCTGCGGTGCCAAAAGTCCAGAGGCGCTCAAGGCAACCCTCGGTTCTGGAGAAGAAGTTGCTGCCAGAACAGAGGCAGTTAAAGCCAGGAATGTTAGAATCGTGGGCTCCAGTGACTCAATAGGAGTTGGAGAAGGAATAACGGATGGTGTCGTAATACAGCCGGTCCCAGTGCCGGTTTGTCTAGGAACTGAAGACAATCCCCTTGCCATTAGGAGCTGATCCACCAGTCTGAAAATGCCTGATTCAGAGAGACCCTTGGTGGATCAAACTAAAGCAGTCAAAGAAGACCTAGGGGGTCTCGGATCGACAAATGGGCTCGGTGGTCTTTCCTTGAATGGGTCAATAGAAGGAGAATATCTGGATTTTGGAACAAAAATAACCTCGGACTGCTCTGGTACTTACGAGCCTCTTGGTGCCGAGGCAGTTGAAGTCGACTCTGAAGCCTTGGTAGGTACTGAATCTTTTTGCATTTGAAAAAAAGTACAGTTGTGTACACTTACCATAAATGTAGATGTTCAAGTGTATTCACTGTTGCAGTAATCGCATTTAGGGTTATCTGCTTGCAGTAGCCCTCAGTCGGCCTGATTAACAAAGTCTTGGGTCCTGCGTCGGTTGCTGTCCCATCTTCCATGAGGTCAGGTAGTCAGGGGTATAAAGCATGCAGCCGACGCCATTACATCAGTTTTTCTTGCCCCAGATGTCAGGTGCCCCCATAATGGGAAGCAATTACATATATAAGGTTACACCTCCAACAAAAAAGCAAATACACCAAAAAGCTTTAAACATAGGAAGCAATAACAGAGGTATAGCCAATAGAAGTCAGGGGGTTGGAGGGAGGGTAACTAGGACTGCAACAGTGAATATACTTGAACATCTACATTTATGGTAAGTGTACACAACTGTACTATGTTCTTCGTGTTTCACTGTTGCAGTCATCACATTTGGGTAGATTCCCAAAGCTAAGGATGGGAGGAGGAAATCAGATAGCATTAGGACTAACTATAAGGCCCTGTAAGACTGCAGTGGCAAAGCCATCTCTGGATTTAGAGAAAATTGGCAAATGTTAATGCTTGGTGAAGATATGTACAGAACTCCAGGTAGCAGCTTCTAGGATGTCCCTGGTAGGGACACCTCTGAAAAAGGCTGTAGAGGTAGATGCAGCTCTGGTAGAATGTGGTCTAATCCCCTGTGGGGTAGGCTTTCCATGGTGCTTATAGCAGAAATGAATGTAATGGCCTATCCATTTAGAAATTGTTTGCTTTGAAATGGCCTTCCCCTCTGCCCCTGCAGCAAATGCAACCAGCAGTTGTTCAGATTTCCTGAGAGGTTTAGTCCTGTCCAAATTAAATATAAGTTGTGTGTGCACATCTAAGGAGTGCAGAATTATCTCCCCTTTGTTCTGTGGATTAGAAAAGAAGGTTGGTAAATGAATAGACTGATTAAGGGCCACACTGGATACCACCTTTAACATGAAGGAGGGATTGGTCCTGAGGGATACCCTATCTGCATGAAAAACTATGAAAGGTTCCACTGCCATGAGGGTCTGTAATTCAGACACCCTTCTAGCTGAAGTGATGGCTAAAAGGAAGGCTGTTTTCCAAGACAGGAATTTCAACTCTGCATTTGCAGCTGGCTCAAAAGGAGGTACAGTGAGTTTTTTCAATACAAAGTTAAGGTCCTAGGCTGGAGTAAGGGCTCTCCTGGGTGGTCTTAAGTTTTTGGCCCCTCTGAGGAACTGCTTCAGCAGTGGATGAGAGAAGAGGGGTGGTTCTGTGTTGTAATGAGCTGAAATGGCTGAGGCATGAGTTTTGATGGAGGAAAAGGAAAGGCCCTTGTGCAACATCTCAGTTAAGTATTGAAGAATCTGAGGTAAACTTGGCACTGCTGTGCCCATCCCCTGAGTTTGGTTCCAGGAACATAATATTTTCCATTTTTCAGCATAGGATTTCCTAGTACTAGGCCTCCTTGCCTCCAGAATGACACTTGCTTACTGAGTGATGGTAACAGAGAGATCAGGTAATTAGCCAGGCTGCCAGGTTCAGGGTTTGAAGCTGTGGGTGCAGAATATGGCCCTCCTACTGTGACAGCAGGACAGGGGTCTGAAGCAGGTGCCATGGTGCTAGCAGTGACACACTGAGCAAAAGGGGGTACCAGTGTTGGCACGGACAGTCTGGTGCAATCAGAATCATCCTTGGTTTATCCTGTTTTATCTTTAGTAGTACCTTGGAGAGGAGAGGCAGAGGGGGGAAAGGCATAAACTGATAGGTTTTTCCAGGTGAAGGAGAGGGCATCCACTTTCTAAGCTTGTTTGTGGGGAGTCCTTGTGGTGTTGTCTGTCTTTACCATTAATTGTCCTGGAAGGATGTGGTGCTTGAAGGCTGTCAAAGCATTCTGTACAGCTAACATTTCTTTCTGATTGATGGGCAGGTGCATTTGACTTGGGTTCCATTTGCCCTGAATGCACTTCCCTGCCAAGTGGGCCCCCCATGCATAGTCTGATGCGTCTGTTGTTAGGGTTTGGGCGGCAGGGGGTACAGTGAAGGAATGATAGGAAGCATTGCTTCTAGATCCTGAGACTGTTTACACGATAGGCTTTTTAGATACCATTGTAGTTTCCTCATATGCAGTCTTGCACATGGAATTAGTAGAATGCAGGAGGCCATGAACCTCAGGGCTTGCAGTATTTTCCTTGCAGATAGCTGGGTCTTTGTGGCCAGTAGTTTGAAGTAGGCTGTCAAATGAACTTTTTTTTTCTGGCGTGAGAAAAGCCATCAGGGAAGTTATTTTCAAGCTTGCTCCCAGGAATACAATTTGTTGGCAGGGTACAAGATGTGATTTCTTTTTGTTTATAGTGTACCCTAGGGAAGTTAGCAATTTCTGTACAAAAGCCAGATGATTCAATAGTATGTCCTGGTTTTCTGCCTAAATTAGACAAGCATCCACGTAAGGATATATTTGGATATTTCTTTGCCTGCAAAATGTAATGACTGGAGCTAGGCACTTTGTGAATACCCTGGGCGCAGTAGACAAGCCAAAGGGCAGTGCAGAGAACTGATAGTGCATGCTTCCTGCTTTGAAGTGTAGGTATCTTATGTAGGATTCCCTTATTGGGATGTTCAAGTAAGCTTTCTTTAAATCCAGTGTTGTCAACCAGGCATCTTTGCCTAGCATAGGAAGCAGTTGGTGAAGAGTTAGCATCTTGAATTTTGGAATCAGCAAAAATGTGTTTAGGATGGAGGGGTCCAGTATAGGACGCCAGGAGTTGTCTTTTCTGGATACCAGGAAAAGTCTTGAGTAGAAACCTTGTCCCCGTTCCTCTTCTGGAACAGGATGGATAGCCCTGATGCTTAAGAGGAAGAGAATTTGCTTTTGAGCCTCTGCCCACTGATTTGGGGGTAGGTCTAGCCAACCGTTTGGGGTTGGTAAGGAGTGAAAGTGGAATCTGTATCCTTGGGAAACTATATTTAAAACCCATTTGTCCTAGGTAATGAGTTCCCAATTTTTTGCCTGCCGGGCAATCTTTCCCCCTAAGGAAACAGTGAGTTGTGCAGGGCTTGGAAGATTTAAAGTTAAGTCACTGAGACAGTTTATCATAGGGGGGGAGTCTTACCACTCCCTGCTTTGGAAGTGGGAGCCCCCCACTGCTTAGCCCTGTGAGTACCTTGGGACTGAAGTCTGGGTGTTCTGCTGGTTCTGGGTTTGGACTGAGAAGGCCTGGAAGAGGCAGGAAATGACCAATTTTTAGAGGGCCAATGCCTACTAAATCTGAGAGGCTGTACTTGCAGGAAATCTTTAGCAGTTTGCATAGATTTAGCTTTTTTCTCCATCTTTTTAAGTACTTCTTCTGCTTTGTTGCCAAACAGGCGGTCTTGGTTTAAAGAAGCATCCAGCAATTTAGCTTTAACATGATCTGGCAAAGATTGCTCCTTAAGCCATGCATGCCTTCTAAGTACAGACGCAGTGACAGCAGCCCTGAAAGATGCCTCTAGTGAATCAAAACCACATTGCAAAGTATGTTTTCCAACTTGTTCAGCAGAATGCATTAAATTCTGTAAATCTTTATTTTCAGCACAGTCAGGAATCAACATCAATTTCTGTTTAAGCAATCCAATAATATGCTGCTGATACTTTAACATATGAAACAGGCAGTTTAAGGCCCTAATGGCCAAGGTTGCAGAAGTGTATACCTTCTTACCCCATCTATCCAGTGCCTTGGAATCTCTATCAGAGGGGGTAGGATTTTTGGCAGTAGTAGCCTTAATCCCTTTGGGTCCCTGTGAAATGGTCTCGGGATCCGCAGTAGGATTTTTAAAAAGGAACTTGTGAGAGTCAAAACCCCTGTAAAATCTATCAGGTTTTCTGGGAGCAGGATGTAAAGAGTCAGGGGCCAAGCTAGATTCCGAAAAGGCACTATCAACAATGTCCAGTACAGGGGGGATAGCTAAAGGCCTGTGTTGGGGCAGGAGTAAGAAATCCCTAAGCTTCTTTTTAGAGTCAGAGTAATCCTGGCTTTCCCAGCAAAAATACTCCCTAACAGTATGCAAGGTTTCACCAAAAGAGAAATCCTCTGGAGGGGGAGCAGAGGGAATAGAGCCCTCTGCATCAGAATCCTCATAGGTAGATAAAGGCAAATCCTGGTCTTCAGAGGAAACAGAAATTTCAGAATCCTGATCAGAAGAATCATAAGCAAACTCAGTCCAAGGTCTCTTAGAGGGGGAAGGTTGGCTTCCCCTGATTAAAGTAATAAGGTCTTCAGCCATTCTTATCATTTTTTTTAGGCATAGAGGCCTGACCATGTGGTCTGGGTGTCAGTTTTCTAGGCATGGATCGAGCTTTACGCCTTGAAGAAGAAGATGGCGTCAGTTTAATATGCAAGTCAGTAGGCCTGAATGCACCCGCAGAAGCCAGTGCCTGCACAGCGGCTCCGGACCCATCCAAGATAGAGACATCTGCAGGTTCCACAGTTGAAGCATCTCGCGGCATACCAGACTCCGAATGGGTGTCAGTAGAGGCCTGCGAATCTGAAGTAGTGGGTATCAGGGGCTGAGAAAGAGCCTCACTGAGAACTGGCGACTAGCTTAGGAGAAGTGTCGTCTGCAGCTTTGGACCTACGCAGTCTGTCTCTGTCTTTATCTTTGCGTTTTTTTGGAATGTCGGTAGTTGGGTGGCTTACCGAAGCCATACCTGGATAATTGAACAGAGTACCAAAAAATTTAGAAGAGTAAACATACAGACGACGAATAGTTTGTTGTTTAAATAAGGCACAAACTGACAGCGAGGTACGTCGTGGTCAGGGCCTAGGCAAGGAATGCAGTACGAATGAAAATCTTTATGAGGTATTTGCTTTCCACAAGAAATACAATTACTGACATCGGTTTAGAACAAGAAAAAGATTACCCAACGGGGTACTTAGCTTAGTTGAAGACTTCGGTTCTGAAACTCAAAAACGAAAATTTCAGGAGTCGGCCGACCGGCACTTGCGAACTGCTTTTGCTTCAGGCACCGCACGGCAAGAAAGACTGATGTAATGGCGTTGGCTGCATGCTTTATACCCCTGACTACCTGACGTCATGGAAGATGGGACAGCAACCAATGCTGGACCCAAGACTTTGTTAATCAGGCCGACTGAGGGCTACTGCAAGCAGATAACCCTAAATGTGATGACTGCAACAGTGAAACACAAAGAACATCTATGACAAATTGAACAGTTCTCCTGCAGGTGTACTTTACCTAGGCAATATACACAACACACATGCCCGTCTGAGTTGGGCATTTTCCTCTCACATTTCTGGCAACTGTTAAACCCCGAGGTGCCCTTAGATGACTTGGCTGGGGCTTCAGATTTATCAGCCATAATGAAAACAAACACACACACACACTCACCAGAAAGAAAAGAAAGGAACAGAGAAAGATTTCTTTCTTTTTTTTTTAAACAGGGAGAAAGAAAGGAAATAACAATGATGGTATGAGAAAATACCTGAATACGTATAAAGAAGTAACAATGTTACTAATGAAAGAACTACCAAGTGTAGTGCAGTAGAGTGAGGGAGAGATACACACAAATGCTATATGAGATAATGAGAGGAGCGAGTAGAGAAAAAAGACACTAGAAATAAAAGGGGGACTTATAAAAGGGAAAAAGGATATTTTTAAGGAAAAAAACTCTGTAAGTCAAAGTTCGAGAGCAGTTGTACGTGTCTGACACACGAATCTGCAAATGAGATTGGAGGTAATTTTGAGAGGAGCATTATGGGTAAAGCCTAGCTTGAGGGTTTGGAAGATGTGAGCTGAAATAAGCGGCCGAGTTGGTTCCGAGGCTTGGAACAGAGCCCACAGTCAAGGATTATTTGAAGACTGGCATCAGATCACATGTTCACACTCCTGTAAAGCCTTCCCTTGTCCTGAAGAGACTTAACCAAACCAGCAGCCGCTTTCCCAAACGAAAGCATATTATCCAGAGAAGCATCCATCTACTTAGCCTTAATATCATCAGGTAAAAGTTGAAGCCTAAGCCAAGAATACCTCCTCATTACTGAACAAAAAGCAGCAGCCCTGAAACAGGCATCTGCTGCATCATAACTACATTTGACAGAATGACGAACTTCTTGAGCGGAAGTCCCTAGCAAAGAAAGAGCAGAAGATTTACTCTGAGTCTGGAAGATTAGAAAAAAGTGGACAAGCCTGAGAAACAAGAGCCAACACATACCTAGATGTATGGGTCTGATAATTAATATCCCTAAAACCAAGGGTAGCTGAAGTATAAACCTTCTTACCCAGCCTGTCCATGGTTCTGCTGTCATTGTCAGAAGGCAGTAACTTGGATGAATGAAGTAACTGAGACAGCTTATCAGAGGCTACAGACACCACAAAGAGAGTGTCCAATCCCAGTGGACTGTGTTCCCTGTGTGCTCTTGGGGAAATTGTGTTGATGCAGAGAGCTGCATTTGAAATATTGTGTAAATCAATTCCAGTTTTTAGTGACTGCCTCTCACTGGTGTCAGTAGTGAGGATTGAGGCACTCTGATTAATGGCCCAGAGTGAAGAGTAGCTGTCATATTGGTGGAATATTAATTGAACTTCAGTAGCCTGTAAGCAGTTGTCACTGAAGGTGTGTGTATTCTTAACAGCCACACAGCCACAAGGTAATCATTCAGAATTTCAGTTTTGTTTTTATTTATTTTTGTTAGTTAGTTTAGTCAGGATAAGCAGGCAAAGATGTCAGCAGAAGATTATAGCAAGCTGACAAACAACTAGTTGGCCAAGGTGTGCGAAGCCAAAGGACTGGCGCATGCCAGCCTGACTAAAGAGGATATGATTCCAGCTTTAATCACAGCTGCAGCATGTTCCAGAAACCAGGGAGATAGCGAGTCCATTGATAGGGATATGCAGCATTTGGAAACAGGACAGTTCATCTTTTCCTTACAGAACTTAAAATCCATTTGGAGTTAGAGAGACTTGAACTGGAGGCTGAAGAAAGGGAGAAGCAGCATCAGCAAGAACTGTGATGTTTGGAAACTGAAGAGAGACTGCGAATGGAGGCCAAACGTTTGGAGACTGAAGAGAAACTGCAGTGTTTGGAGACTGAAGAAAAGGAGAAGCAGTGTCAGTATAGAAAGGAGATACTGACTCTTCGACAGGGTCATGGAGGTAATGGAGAAGGGAGTAACCAAACCCCAGCAGCAATAAAGGTCAGTAAATTTCTTCCACAATTTAAAGATGATACTGACGTTTTATAGTTTTATTCGTATATTTGAAAGGGTATGTAAACAGTATGACGTTGATGAACACCTCTGAGTATGGTTGACTGACTGTTGAAATTATGAAAAAGTCAATGTTTACTACACTATTTTAACACCTGAAGCTTACAGGAAAAAAAAGTTTTGTGAACATAGACGCAGGGCAGATGAAGATGTATGTGATTATATTGCTGAGTTAAGCACTTACTTCCATAGGTGGGTGAGTGGGTGTGAAGTTACCAATTTTGAAAGGCTGGCAGGCCTTTTGGTGAAGGAACAAGCCCTCAGGACATTGCCTGAGGACACGAGAATCTGGTTGGCAGACCAAGAATGTAACTCTGCAGATGAGCTGGGGAAAAAAGGGGATCTCTAGTTAGTAAGCAGTGCATCACTGCATAATAAGGGGATTCCCACTGCTGCACGGATATAAGGGAACCCATGGTGGGCAGCCTAAATCACCCCAACAGAGTCTACCAGTAACAGGGGAAGCCACTAGTTCAGGTACACAAACAGGATAAATGATTAGATGTTTTAAATGTAACCAGAGTAGCCATGTAGCCTACAAATATCCACTGAAGCAAGGTAGGGAACAAAAGCTGAGGGAGCCATTGTCTTGAGACAGCAGCAGTACCAAACTATCACTAGAGTTTGTATCCTATCTTAGTGAATGGAAGACAGGCCATTGCTAAAAGAGAGACAGCCTCTGATATAATGATTGTGAAACCTGCAGTGGTTAAAGAAGAGCAGTACTTGCTTGGGCAGTCCACACCGGTCAGAGCTTTAGGAGGGACCCCATTCCAAATACCTTTATCCAGGGTTCACCTTGACCGGGAGGGTGGAAAAGGGCACAAGGAGGTAGGTGTATTTGAGGATATCCCTGCAGATGTCTTAACAGGGAATGATTTTGATAATGTAGTACCTTGTGTGCATGCAGTTACACTCAAGTCAGGCTTGGAGACAGGCAGGTAGGTCTGGTAGACTGGGGGTGGGGGCCCAGACAGATCCCATGCCTGAAGCTGGGACTGGTGCTGGTAGGTACTGATGTTCCCGTAGACAAGATGACTGCAAGGACAGAGGTGAGTGGTAGTACCCAGGCTGACAGGGAGGCACCATTGTCAGAAAATACTAGGCTTCCTGTGGAAGGGGAGCTGGGAAAAGTCATGAAAGTAGAGTTGAGACAGGCACAGCTTTCGGACCCTACCCTACCTTACGAGGCTTGAGGGAGGTAGCTAAGTAGGCAGCTGATGCTCAAGGAAAAGGGGAGACTGTATACTGGAAGAAAGGGTTACTGTATAGAGAGTGGACTCCTGAGGGTGAGGTAATACAGCAATTGGTAGTGCCCAGATCCTACTGTTCTGTACTCCTAGTCATAGCCCATGACATTCCTTTTGGAGGTCATATGGGTATAAAGTGTACCAAGAGTCATATTATGCAGAATTTTTATTGGCCTGGGATTGCAAGGGATGTAACAGGGTACTGCAGGACATGTGAGCAGTGCTAAAAGGTAGGCAAGGCAGGAGACAAGACCAAAGCTCTGTTGATGCCTTTGCCTGTGATTGAGGAGTCATTTCAGAGGGTAGCTATGGCTACTGTAGGACCTCTGAGTACTCCAAGTATCACGGGGAAGAAGTATATCCTGGTGGTAGTACATTATGCTACCAGATAAACCTGAAGCACTGGCTCTGTCCTCCATTGAGAAAGAGAAGGTGGCAAATGCTTGACAGAGAAGGTGGCAAATGCTTTGTTAGAGATTTTCAGTAGGGTAGATTTCCTGAGAGAAATACTTACTGACAGAGGTGCCAATTTTATGTTAGACCTGCTGGCTTGTCTGTGGAAGCATTGTGGGGTGAAACACCTAAAGACTACCCTCCCCAGACTAATGGTTTTGTGAAGATGTTAAACTGTACACTAAAAGACCATGCTATGGGCATTTGCAGACCACTTTAAGAGAGAGTGGGACAAATATTTGCTCCATGGACTGTTTGCACACACAGAGGTACCCCATGAATCCACAGGATTTTCACCCTTTGAGTTATTTTATGGGTGAGGGGGCCTTTAGATTTGATTCATGATGAGTGGGAGGGTGAGTGTGAATCCCACAAGGAGTCTGTTATGGCTTATGTCCTAAACCTCAGGACAAGGCTTAGGGAGCTCATGGGCTTGGCCTAGGAGAAGCTGGCAGGAGCCCAACAGCAGAAAAAGGTCTGGTATGACAGGGATGATTGTGCCTGAGAGTATGCTGTGAGACAGCAGGTGATGGTGCTTATTCCTGTCAGGCACAATTAAGCTGCAGGCAGCTTGGAAGGGAGCCTTTGAAGTGGTAAAGAATGTCAGTGACATTAACTATACGGTAAACCTGCTTGGCAGAAAGCAGGGATGCAAGCGCAGTGGTGCAGCATTACTGTTGTCACCAAAAAGGCAAGAGGTTACCCAGTTCGATTCTTGACCGGAGTACCTTCTGTGTGGAGTGTGCATGTCCTCCCTGTGTTCGTGCGGGTTTTCTCCGGTTTCCTCCCACATTACAAAGACATGCATCTGGTGAGTTTTTCCCTGGGCCTCCGCTGAAAATTGCCTTTGTTCCAAGTCAGACTTTCCCAGTAAACAAATGAGAAATAAATAAATAAAAAAGCCTCAGCATGTCAGGGGGGTCTTGGGCGGACTGCAAAGGGCAGAACTGACCATTAAGCCCAATATGTGCCAGGTGGGTATGGCAGAGGACTCCTACCTGGGACATATTGTGGAAAATGGTAAGATTAGGCCAGAACCTGCTAAAAAGGAAGCTTTTCAGGCATGGCCTGCCCGTTACCAAAAAAAAAAACAGGTCAGGGCATTCTTTAGGACACCAGGGTAATATAGACAGTTAGTTCCCAATGACAGAACAATAGCTTCTCTCCTCACACACCTGACCAGGAAAAACAGCCTAGATAAGGTAGTTTGGACCACAGCCTACGAGCAGGCATTTCAAATGCTTACAGGGGCTTTGGGAGGACCCCCTGTATTAGCCAGTCCAGATTACCCAGACAGGTTAATTCGTTTTTCCAAGGTCACTTGAAAAACTAGCCTGAGTCTTCAAAGGGGGAAAGATGTGATGTTGTGAGGTATTGCCAGCTGTTCCAGGAGATTTAAAGCAGTGTATGTGTGTCATATGCCAGCATGGCTGGCTGAAGTTTTGTAAATAGCCTTGTGTCATGCCAACATGGCTGGCTGAAGTTTTGTAAATAATCTTATATCATTTGACTGTCACACTGATTTGTACAGATGCTTGTATTAAAAATGTATTTGTAAAAGTTGTTATGTTAAAAATGCTGCAAGAGAATCTCAACAGAGTTCTGAATGTGTATTGTGCCAAAGTCAGGTGACTAGATGTGATATAATTCTAGAACTCAAAAAAAAAAAAAAAACAGAAAAACAAACTAAATAAATAAAACTGCTGGCAGGCAGAGTTTCACAGGCACAACTCACTCAGGTGATGATAAACCAAAGGTGTATTTAATGATAAAAATCCACAAGAAAAACAAATAAACGTGAGCGCTTTCGTTAACAGGTGTTTTCACCAGACACCATTAAAATGTAAGACAACCATTTATATACATATAAAAAAAACACTCTGATTGGGTAAGCAAAGAGAGGCAGCTAGCTAAGCAACACTGAGATAGAACATTAAGTAACCCCTTGATGACTGTGTTACAGTTAAAACTGTTACATCTTAAATACAACTAAAACTTTTGATTAAAAGATAAAGTACTAGTCTCATACTTGTGTCATGAATGGTTATAAATAGAATAAAATTAGAACCAAAGTCATTTTTAAAATCTCATATTACATGTTCACATAATGCTAAAATGTTATCCAAAGCAAAATACATACAAAAGTGCTTGTGCTTAACAAATGTTTTAAGATATTTTGTTCCTTTCTAGGGCTTTCAATTTCAATACAGGAGAGACAGACATCCTGTCATTTATCCCTGGCCATCTATCTGCCTGTAGTAAGATTTGCCACCTTAACTCCTTTAACTCTAACTGAAGTCCCCAAGGCTTTTTGTCACTGATGACTGTGTCTTTGCCTTTACTTTAAAACATTTGTTAAGCACAAGCACTTTTGTATGTATTTTGCTTTGGGTAACATTTTAGCATTATGTGAACATGTAATATGAGATTTTAAAAATGACTTTGGTTTTAATTTTATTCTATTTATAACCATTCATGACACAAGTATGAGACTAGTAATTTATCTTTTAATCACAAGTTTTAGTTGTATTTAAGATGTAACAGTTTCAACTGTAACACAGTCATCAAGGGGTTAATTCATGTTCTATCTCAGTGTTGCTTAGCTAGCTGCTTACCCACTCAGTGTTTTTTTATATGTATATAAATGGTTGTCTTACATTTTAATGGTGTCTGATGAAGTTAACACTTGTTTAACAAAAGCCCTCATGTTTTATTTGTTTTTCTTGTGGATTTTTATAATTAAATACAACGTTGGTTTATCATCACCTGAGTGATTTGTGCCTGTGAAACTCTGCCTGCCAGCATTTTTATCATTCTATAACTAACTGAAGGACGAGACTCTGGCAGCAGCAGTGTATTTGTTTTTTCGTTTTTTCTTTGGAATCTGATAAAAAAGATCTATGTCAGTTATCACAGTTCACCAGTTGTTCAGTTGTTAGTTATTTCTGGCAGTGTGCAGTATATCATCTTGCCTTGTGGAAGTGAGCATCTCAGCAGTACATCTTACCTTGCGATACTAAATCAGTTAACTAGGGACAGTTTCTCTTTAGTTCAGTTATGAAAATTACAGTGAGATTAGTTAGTGCTATTTCTTTTTCTGCATCTGTGAGATTCTATCCAACTGTGTTATTTTTATATTTCCTGTGACTGAAAACTTTTGTTTATTGTAACTAAATATTACGTATTTTCCTGTAATCTATTTTATTATCCATTATTAAATATTTTTATACCTTTTCATTGTGGCTGGTCTTTTACAGAATACTTTTAACATCTTGAGAGTACTTGTGCTTATTTTAGTGACACTGTCGCCATTCCGATAAGCCTTACTGCTTCGGTGGCACTCTACCATTTATATCAGTATTAATTTGACACAGTGTAATTGGTTACCCTTTGTAACAGCCTTAAAATATCTGGCTGGTGGCAGCAATCTACCTTGTAATCTGGAGAAAGGGGACACAGCTGGTGAATCTATGTCAGACTTTCCCATGTATGTGTATGAAAAATCAGACATTCAAGTGTGTGTGTCAGACACTTGGGACTGGGATGCAGTGCTCTAAGGTGGGTCTTGTTTGGGATCTGGAGAGACAGATAGCCCAGTCCCAGTGAAGCATGTTCCCTGTGTGCTCTTGGGGGAAACTGTGCTTAATGCAAGGAGCTGCATTTGAAATACTGTGTAAATCAATTTCTGTTTTACTGACCGCCTCTCACCGGTGTCAGTGTTGAGAACTGGGGCTCCTTGATTATTGGCCCACGGTAGATAGGGACCATCACACATCGTTTGTGCTTTTTATTGAATCCCTGCTGCTATTTAAGTGTCACAGTTGCACAATGCCTGACTCAAAACTTATGAGCTCCGAGGCATTTGGCAATGTTTGGCGACCACACTATTTGATAAGAATAGTGTTGCTGGTTCCTGCTAAACTCTACAAAGATTGACTTACCTTACCATAGCCACTGTTTTGGCACTTGTTGTTTCACATTGTTTTTGTTATAGCTGCATAAATTGAGTGTTTCTTTGTTGAATAGTCTTTAGTAAGAACTGCCTTGGTTCTACTTTAGTGAGAGTAGAGGGGACCCGAGTCATTTTCTGTCCCGGGATTGTATAAAGGAGTTTGTCAGTGACACTTGCACCATGTCTACTGCACATGGTAAAGACTCTACACATAAAACTACTTACACTGAGGCACTTACATGTAACCTTCCTAAAATACTAAGACTTCCTGCACAGCACAATCAAAAAAGGGGTCCTCAGTCATCACATAAATGCTCCATTAAAACACCAGCCACAGCTGCACATAGTAATGTATTCAATGCCTATACTGCTAAGCTTTTAAGGCAAGCCAGCACACAGCCAAATTTCTTGGTCACTGGTGATTCTACAGTGAGGCACACTGATGTTCCCCTCACCAGAATGAGTAAGAAGAGAGCCATGGATAGCTACCTTTCCGGAGCTAGGATCTGTCAAGCCATACAGGCACTCAGGTCATTGAACCACAGGTAACAGTATGACTCTGTGATACTCCATGTGGGTGTTAATGACCTGAAACATACCTCCCTTAACTATATAAACGGAAACATGATTGAGCTACCTGATTATATGTCTCAGGGAGGTATAAGCCTAGCCCTGAGCAGCACACTACCTTCTACAAGTATGATACCATGTCACCACCAGAAAATGAGTGATTTTAACAGTTGGCCCAAAGGGGTCCAATATTTGACAGGCTGGGAGGGCATTGTTGACAGACCAGGCTGCTTTGCCAGTGATAGTTGGCACTTATACCATCTTGGCTTTAAGCTATTGGCAAAGACTTTTTCCATACCCACAGTGTCCTTTTAGGCAACGCCAAACTGATAAAGCCCCCAACATAACTGAATCTAAGAAGTCTTACAAAGAAACTTCACTAGTATAGAAATCTGCATAGTAACAGAGACATGGTTTAAAGTTATGTAGAGTAACCCAACACTGTAAAGTTATAATTCCTTTCACACCTTTAGACTAGTGTCTTCACAAGCAGAAAATAAAGGTGAAGTCTAAGTCTATATTAAAAAAAAAATCTCACATCCAGATTAAAGTGTATTAAACGTGGGAACTCATACATGTGCATCTCACCATAAACAGGGTTTTGTACCATATCATTGCAACTTACAGGTCCCACTCCATGTCCCAAGAAACCCATATTATCTATCGCGATGTACTAGAGTCCCTCAATTTTCAATGTAATACAATTTTCATGGTGGAGCTCAACTACCCCTCTAGACACTGGGAATCCTACACTACTTCTAAAGCACAAGCCCAGCGATTCCTAAACTTCATTAATACCAACATCCTGAAACACATGGTCCATTCTTCTACCAGAGGTACAAATATCCTTGACCTTGTACCCATGAACATGGGGGAGCGATGTTCCTCGCCTAATGTAATATCCTCACTCATCAGATCTGACTATAAGGCCATATAGCTTGAAATACAAATTAAAGCCAGGGATCCAGCAAATGCAAAACCAAAAACCTTAGAAACTATTCCAAGCCTAATCTTTCTTTACTAAGTGACACCTTGACTAAGTTCCAAGCAGCCCCAGACCCACTAAACATAACAGCATATGCTGAACTATTTGCAAAATCCCTGTACAGCCATATTGATAGCTGTATAGACTGAGTTGTGTCTATTCATATTAAGAATAAGACAAATTCAAAAGACAAACCACCCTGGTGGAATCACAGTATCAATCGATTACAAAAAGAAAAAAAATTGACAAGCATAGGAGGAACAAAGCCCAACATACTAATCCTTTCCATCTCAGTCCAGAGAGACCATTACACCACTGTACTCAGCCCTTATCAGGCCCATCACTGAGTATAATGCCCCCTTCAGTATGTACTTGACCAGACACATGATGCAACAGGAATGTCCACAAAGGTTCATTACAAAATGAACAGATGGAGTAAATACAGTGTATTACACTGATCACCTCAAAGCATACTTCTCATCCTCTTAGAGCAAGAAATCTGGACAACTCCATAGATAATGGGGGTAAAAAGGCCAAAAAATAGGGACACATTATTTAAATATTGCTCTTACAAATTTAGAAAGTGGAGTACCACAGGGTTCAGTCCTGGGTCCTCTCTTGTTTGGTATCTACTTCTCTGAAGTACAGGCTAACACAGAAGGTCTTTGGCTAACGAAGTTCGCCGATGACTACAAACTAGGAGCCATAATCAAAACTCCTAACAATGTGGACATCCTACAAAAGGGCCTCACTGAGACAGATGCCTGGTGTCAAAGCCATGGCCTCAAGCTCAATGCCAAAAAGTACACTGTCATCCCTTTTGGTAAAAACTCTGTACTCATGAACTACCACATAGGCGGTAGTCTACTTAACACCGAAAGTGTGATAAGAGACCTTGGGACACAGATAGACAGTAGTCTCTCCTTTGATAATCACATCGCCACAGTAGTCAGGAAATCCTTCTACGTGGAACACCTCATCAAAAAAGGTTTCTCATCCCGGAAAAAAGAGGTCATTGTTCCCCTCTACTCATCACTCATTAGACCCATTATAGAATACAGCACCACTTTTGGTATGTACCTCACAAGACATCTACAACAACTGGAAAGGCCGCAAAAATACCTCACAAAAAGGATTACCAGCCTCAAACAGATGCCCAATGCAGACCGTCTCAAAAAACTCCAGCTTTACTTTGTCGCATATCGCCTACTCAGAGGCGATCTCTGCCTAACATACAAAGCTATGTCAAACCCAGAGTTGTTGGACATGCTCTACTTAAAGAACTCCCAATCCCTCCGAGCTACAAGCTCTAGGGACCTAAATCTTGTCACCACAATAAACAGAACATGCTGGAGGGATAGATTCCTGTTGCAGAGACTTCCCATACTCTGGAACAAACTACCTATCTGTATTAAACAAAGCTCCTCATTAGCACTCTTCAAGAAAAATCTTGATGATTGGATGGGAGATAGGAAATTCACCCCAGGGATCACTTCTGTGGCTCTGCTCGACAAGGGCACAGGATTTTCTTGGGTGGCAAAAGCCAGGGTACCTTTTTGGCTAGGCTTATATAGGCCCTAGGGCCAATAGACTAGTACCTACCTATGATAAAATCAGAAAAAGGAGAGAAGTATTTCTGGAATTGAATTCATCCTCAGGTACTGGTGAGTACCCTCATGAGGTGGACTCTGTTTTTCAAAAATCGCACCACGACAATACTGATATAGCATATATCATGGACAGAAGTAGGTTGAAAAATAAAGAAGATAGCTGGGTGCACAAGTCCCAGGATAAAAAAAGTCCCAATCCTGGTAGGCGCACTGATACTAGGACTAGAAAAAAATGACAGTGTAGAATCCTTAAGACATGGAAATATTCCTACAATGGGGATAGGTCAGGTTCGGGGGGGGTGCCCCCCTATTGTAAAAGGAAGTACCACTCCACAAAAATCACAAAAACTGATAGGCCAAACAAGAGTCACACAGATGACAGAGTGGACTATTAAGGATAAGAAAGAAGTTATGCATTGTTACTATTATGCAAGAAGCCCAGAATTTCCAAACAAAAGATATACAAAAAGATTAAAAGAGAAATGAGAGGAAAAAAAATACTTGCACAAGAAAAACTGTCAGAAGCTTCAAATAAAAATGTGTATTCATTAATACAACAGATCTGTGAAAAAAACAAGAAATATTGTGCCGTTTGGACAAAGAAGCAACTGAGGAAGTGTGAAAATTTCAAGAACAAAATTTAGAGATGTTTGAAAGGTATAAAAAAGAAATATGGACATGGAAAAGAAGCAGAGAATTGATATAGTGCAATATTTATGCAAAGGAGAAAGCCAAATTAATCACTACAATAAAAGCAACCCCAAATATATTCAGAGAGAAATATAGGCAAAGGTTCATAGGTTGGTACTAGGCTATCGGCCCTAGGGCCTATGCAAGCCTAGCCATAACAATTCCCTGGATATTTCTTCCCACAATATTTACTTCTCTGGACCCCTATCTAGCAGGGTGACTGACATGATCCCCGGGGTGAATTTCCTATCTCCCATCCAATCATCAAGGTTCCTTTTGAAGAGGGCCAATGAGGCGCTCTGCTTGACATGTATGGGAAGTCTATTCCAGAGTATGTGGAGTCTCTGGGTCAGGAACCTATCCCTCCAGCATGTTTTGTTCATTGTGATGACAAGGTTTAGATCCCTGTTGCATGTAGCTCTAAGGGATTGGGATTTCTTTAAGTGGAGCATGTCCAACAGCTCAGGTTTGACATGGCCTTGTATGTTAAGCAGAGATCGCCTTTGAGTAGACAATATGCCACAGAGTATAGCTGGAGTTTTTTTTTTAGACGGTCAGCATATGGCATCTGCTTTATGCCTGTGATTCCTTTAGTGGGGTATTTCTGTGGACTTTCCAGCTGCTGCAGATGTCTTGTGAGGTACATACCAAATGGGGCATTATACTCTATAATGGGTCTAATGAGGGATGAGTACAGTGGGACAATGACCTCCTTTTTTCTGGATGATCTGGAAAATTTCACAATAAAAAAAAAATAAGATCAGAAAGGGGGAATGTAGAACAGAAGATCAGTTAAGGAGAAGTAAAAAAAAAAAAAAAAAAAATAGAAGCTGAAGTTATGGAATATTTGCAAAATGAAGGATTCGGTGTAGAAAGTCTAACACAGGTCATATCACAGCATGACACAACAACTAGTCCCCAAACTAAGGAGAAACAAGAGGAGCAGGAGACATCTGATGAAGAAACATGGACAAGGGAAAGAAAAAGAGGTTTAATATGTGCAATATTTATGCAAATGAGAAAGAAAAACTAATCAATGCAAAATGAGCAGCATCAAAGATATTTGAAGACAAATACAGGCAAAGGCATCCAGATATGGAAAATCTTACAATACAAAAAATAAGAAAACAAATAGGAAAAGCAGAAAATAGGATTAGTAATGGAGAAGTTAAAGAAATAGAAATTGAGGTCATGGAGTACTTGCAAAGTGAAGGATTTAGTGTAGAAAATTTTACTACGATAACAACACAACATGATAGAGCAATGGACACCCAAATTAAGGAGAAATCAGTGGAGCAGGAAGCATATAATCAGTTGACATATGAAGATATTTTGTTGCCTTCCAGAGTAAACCAGTACAAAGGTTCATCTGGAGCTATACAGCAAGAAAAAGAATTACAGTATGTACTTACCATAACTTGGCATCTGTGTTATCTGTAGTCACCATTCATTACGTTAGGGTCTTGGATCCAATATCGGATCCGAGCTGACATACTCAGAACACAGCTTAGCTCAAGCTCCTCCCCTCCCATAATGCTCTGCTGCCCTACACTCCCTCAGATCAAGTTTGCATAAGGATGGAAGACAGATAAATCATAGAAACCAAATAGAGACCCAATAGAGCCCCCAAATCCAACCAATCTTCCAGGCAGGGAGCTGGAGGGTGGGAATGTAATGAATGGTGACTACAGATAACACAGATGCCAAGTTATGGTAAGTACATAACTATAAATCTGATGTTATCTAGTCACCATTCCTCACGTTAGGGTCAGAGTCCCCAGCTACCTAAATCCTGGGAGGTCTCAAGGAAGGACATGCCGAAGAACTGTGGAGCCAAATGAAGCCCTTCCTCAGGAAATCAACTCCAACTTATAGTGGGAAATACATGTGTGGGGAGAAGACCATGTTGCTACCGCACAAATGTCATCTAAAGACTGACGATCTGCAAAGGCAATGGAAGTAGAAACTGCCCTGGTAGAATAGCCCACAATGGTGTAGCTAAGGAAATACCTTCTGAAGAATATATAAATGAAATACATTGTGAAATCCAACGGGAAATTGTGACTTTCGAAATACCCCTGCTTTTTCTATTGAAAGAGAAGGCAATAAACAGTTGGTCTGAATGCCTAAATTGTCGCGTTTGATGTAAATAAAATATATTTCCCTTTATTGGAATAGTTAGGGAAAAATACTGGTAAGTGAATACATTGGTTGAGATTCGGTGATAAGGCCACTTTAGGCAAGAAAGATGGATCAGGTTTTATAAACACTCTGTCCTTGTGGAAAATTAAATAGGGTGGCTTGACAATAAGAGCTTGCAACTCCGAAACTCTCTTTGCCGAAGTAATTGCCACTAAAAAGGCAGTCTTCCAGGAGGGAAATTTAATGTCGCACAAATCCGCAGGTTCAAAGGGAGGTTTTGTTAAAGTCTGTAGTAGCAGAGTCAAATCCTATGGGGGAGAAGGATTCTTAACAGGAGGCCTTAACAGAAACCCCCCTTTTAAAAAGGCCTTACAGAGGGGCGCAGAAAAGGCTGAATCACCCCCAAGGTGAAAATTCGAAATCGCTGCCAACTGTACCTTGATAGTGGAAAAACTAGCTCTTTCCTTAAAGAGAAAGGTCAAGAAGAGAAGTATTTCGGGAAAAAGGGCGGAGAAGGGGGTCTAAATTCTTATTCTTCATCCAAACAAAAAATCTCTTCCATTTACTGGAATAAACTTTTCTGGTAGAAGACCTCTGGGAAGCAAGAATAATCTCTTTCATTGCTGTGCAATAGAGGCACAATCAACTGCACAGTGACCATCCGAAACTTCAACTTCTGCACGAACTGGTTCATGCGACTGAGATCCAAAATAGGACGTAGGTCCCCTGTTTTCTCTGGGAACCAAAAAGAAGTGGGAATAAGTTCTGGATCCTCTCTGTCCTGCGGGGACTTGTTGGATGGCTCGTTTTTGAAGAAGGCTTACGACCTCCTGTCAAGCTGCCTCTTCCTGACTGGGTGGCACGCCTGGACAAGGACTGTATTTTGGGTTTATTTCCAAAAAGGGAATGCAATAACCCCTGGATATAATTGCTAGCACCCACTGACCATTTGTAATACGTGCCCAGGCTAGCAGGTGCAAGTGATAACTGACCCCCGACTGCCTCCAGGGATGGACAGTTGGGCAACACCTCAGGGACGTTGTAAAGGTTTCATAGAGAAAGGCTCCCTGGAACCTTGGTTTTGCGGGCTTCCTCTGCCCTGGGGCGACATCTGCCATTAAAACCTCTTCCCCGTCCCCTGGAGGAGGAATCATCCTGAAAGGGAGACTGTGCCTTCCTGAACCACATTTTCTTACTCCCCTTCTGTGTCTTGGAAAAGGACCTCTGAGGGGCAGAAATTTCAAGATCCATTTCAGTTCAATTGTTCTGTAGTATTAATTAAATCACCTCCTCTATGATTTAAGTGTATGCATTGAAGCACCTTAAAAACAAAAACTATGTCCTTATATTATCCCTAGTGTGTTAATTACAGAAACAATTGAACTGAAATGAATCTTAAAATTACAGGCTGACAGACATCCTGGTCTTAATGGATGTGTTCCTTTGAAACCAGCACTAAAAGGGTGCAAACTGAAGAAGCGTTGGGTATACAATGCAAAAGCGCTCATCTGTTTTTACTTCAATAAAATAACTTTATTGTGACCCTTGGTGGTCTGACCAACTTTTTTATGTTTTAGACTTATTGTTTTGGTCTTGATCTTTATCAGTGGATGGAGCTACATTTTGCTAAGGTCAATAAAACCCCAAAAGTCAGAAGTTTGATAAAACAAATGAATACAGTAATAGGGACTGTCCATAGAAATACATACAATATAACAGAAGCAAACAGAATATACTACTGTGCAGCAAAATTAATAACATAAAATTCTACCACAAGAACATGGGGTAGTAAGGGAAAGGAAGGGGAGAAATTAAATACCATCATGGAAGTTTTGAATAGAGAAAACTATAAAGCAATTAAGAGAAGAAGTGTCACTGTAAAAAGAGTATAGAAGAGGGAAAAGATCAGCAAACATACTCAGGAAAAATGGACGTGATAAAAGCAATGCACAGTATTATAACGGATCAGGATTTATCATGCACTACCACAAATAATAAACTAAAAATATCAGCACATGCAGATGATACACAGATAAATATAACGGAAAAGTACAAAATAAGCAATTTATTGATGACCCAAAAAAGTTTTATACAGAACTGGGAAACAAGACAAAAGGAATTGAAAGGCCACCAAAAAAACGAAGAAATTAATACAGTTTGGAGTAGTATTTATGAAGATCCTGTGGAACATAACAAAGATGCTAAATGGACAAAAGAAGTAAAAGAAAGAATAAGAAGTTCAAATGTACAGGATACGAAATGGGATGAAGTAACAGCCAGAGAGATTGAAAGAAAGTTAAGAAAAGCCTCTAAATGGAAAACCCCAGGCCCAGTTGGAGTACCTAACTTCTGGTTAAAAGTATTAACATCTGTACACAAAGATTTAGCCATGAGCAAGAACTCTTTATATGGGCACCTCGAACAGACACCAACCTGGCTAACAACAGGAAAAAACAATGCTCCTACTTAAGAGTGAACCTGCAAACCACCCTAAAAAAAAAATAGACCAATAACTTGCCTTCTGACAACATATAAGCTATACACTGGAATTGATGCCGAGAGAGTTTATAGTAATTTAGAAGAAATCTCAATTATGGCAAAAGAACAAAAGATCAATAAAAGAAAGTCATATGGAACAAAGGATCATTTGTTGTTAATAAAAATCATAACGGAGAACTGTAAAAGGGGGAAGAATATAAGTACAGCATGGACTGACTACAAAAAAGCATTTGACAGTATCGCATATTCATGGATAAAAGAGTGCTTAAAAATGTATAAGATACACCCTACACTGAGAAACTACATCACAGCAACCATGAAACAGTGGCAAGCCACTCTCCAGTTAAGCCATGATAAAGGACAAATTATTATTCCAGGGATAAAATTCCAAAGGGGGATATTCTTCCAAGGTGACTCTGTCACTGCTGCTCTTTTGCCTTGCCCTTAACCCATTAAGCTGTCTACTTAACAGAATAGCTCATGGCTATAATTTGGCTCCCAGAAAACAACAAAGTGTAAAGACTTCTCATCTTCTTTTTGTCGATAATTTAAAACTGTGTAGCTCATCAGATAAGGAACTGAAAGCACAACTGCAAGTAGTCAAAACTTTTTCAAATGATATAAGAATGTTATTTGGTCTTGATAAATGTGCAAAAGCAACCTTTAAAGCAGGAAAGCTGCAGCACCAAGAAAATCAGTTTGGGACAAGAATATGATATAAAAGAACTTGAGCAAGAGGGAGTGTATAAATATTTGGGAACTGATGAAGGATAAACAATAAAACATGAACAAATGAGAATAAAACTTATTAAGGAATATTTTAGAAGACTTAAATTAATCCTGAAAAACAGCACTGACATCTAGGAACAAAATTCAGGCTATAAACCAATTTGCTCTTCCTGTCCTAACTTACACTTTTGGAGTGACTGATGGGCCCCAATAGGTGTTGGACAGATTAGACAGGAAAACAAGAAGGATGCTTCATGCTCATCAAATGAATTAGAAAAATCAGTGCATACCAAGATTATATATTCCCACTTCAGAAGGAGGTATGGCCTCCTTGAAATTGATTACTTATATAGGTCTACAATCATGGAACTGCATACATATCTGCTGACCTCACAAGACCCAAACATAGTGTAAGTTTTGAAACATGAGGAGAATAAATCTAAGATGACTTCCCTTCTTAGTCTACCAGAAGCATATCAGTGTCAAGCTTGAATGGAAATCAAACCAGAAGTAGACAAAAATAAGGCAGCAACTGAATGTGCCAAAAAACAAAAGAAAGAATATAAGGTGAAGGATCAGATGAGATGGCAATAAATGTGGAAAATGCATAAACAAATGGAAACAGTTGCACACCTTGTTGCTGGTTGTGATATACGAATGGCAGAAGGACTGTATACTGAAAGGTATAATAATGTGGCAAGACTGTTGCACTGGGGATTGTGCAAACACTATAATACTGAAGTAACTAAAAAATACTGGAAACGTGAGCCACAAAGCATCACAGAAAATGATGAAGTCTACTTTACATGGGATCACCCATTAACAACAGTTCAAAAGATAGATGCGAGAAAACCAGATATAGGTTTCCATGAAAAGTAGAGAAAAGTAGCATTGATCATTGAAATCACTACACCCAGTGACTACAGTGTCTTGCATACAGTGAGACACAAAGTCATAAAATATCAGGATTTGCAGGCAGAAATGAGAGCAATGTGGAAGAAAGATAACCGGACAGTTCCAATGTTAGTAGCAGCAACAGCTCTTATAAAAAAGAATCTACAATCATGCTTAGATATGTTACCAAAACATGCAACTCCATACGAACTGCAGAAAGAGTCATTACTGGGCACACTGTGGGTGTTGTGAAGAGCACTTCTGGCTGACATCAAAGATTGAAATAATAATAATTTCATGAATTTTAATCATACTTTGACTTAGGAATGGGGTCCATTCCTGTCATGGTATTAGAAACCCAAAAGAATTGGAGAAATTAAAAAAGCATGAAATCCAGAAGCCATTGCTAGGGAACTGGTCATGAGTGCACTTTCCAAGGTCAAAAACACTGCATTGATGGGCCCTGATAACATTCTGGGATGCTTACTAAATACCACGAAACATGATCTCTCTGGTCCACTTGAGTTACTTTTTAAATGGAGCCTTCAGGTTTTGTGCCCAAAGAATGCAAGATGGCTACAGTCATTCCCCTGCACAAAGAAGGTCCAACCACCAATCTGGGTAACTACAGGCCCGTATGTCTGGCCAGCCTCATATGTAAGGCCATAGAAAGAATCATCATGAACATTATAAACGAGGACATAGGTAACCTGCAAATGATGGACCTATCACAGATCAGCTTTGTTAAAGGAAGATCATGCCTACTAAATCTGGTGGACTTCTCTGAGAGGGTCACCAAAGCAATGGATGAGGGCAAGACTGTCCAAACAGCTTAGCTCTACATGGCCAAGGCTTTTGATACAATACCTCAATTGGCAATTATAGACAAGCTCACTAAATTAGGTATAAACCTTTTTATCACCCACTGGAAAGCCAACTGACTCACTGATAGGACACAGGAGGTCAAAACAGGTGATGCCACCTACAGCAAGAGGCCAGTCACTAGCAGAGTTCCCCAGAGCTTGGTAATGGGCCTGGTCCTTTTTGCCATCTATTTCTCTGAATTGGAAGCAAATGCTGAGGATTTATGGCTAAGATTTTAGATGATTGAAAGCTAGGGGTTATCATTAACTCCACTGCAGACACTTCAAGAAGACCTATCTCTGACTAACACATAGTGCCAAATCCATGGTTGTAAACTCAGTGCTAAGAAATGCATAATGGTACGCATGTAGACAGCAGTCTTAAGTTTGACCACCATGTGGCCACATTGGTGAGGAAATCCTTTCATGTTGCACAACTTATGAGTAAGGGCAAGGCTTCTAGGTCCAAAGAAGTCATTATCCCACTGTACTCTGTCCTTAGACTAATCATAGAGTGAAGTGCTCCCTTTGATATGTACCTTACCAGGCAAATGTAGCAACTAGAGCGACCTCAGAGGTTCCTTACAAAAAGAATACAAGGCATACCAAACTTGCCTTACACAAAGTGCATTAAAGCCCTTCTACTCTACTCAGTCTCCTATAGATTGCTGATGGGAGATCTATACCTGGCTTACAAGACATCTGCAAAACCCACACTTATGAATCTCTTGAATATTCATAAGTCAGACAGCAGAAATTCAGGTCTAAGGACCTGAATTTTGTCTGTGACTTTGACAGAACATACTGGAGAGACAAATGTGTGTCCCACAGCCTGCCCCTCCTATGGAACAGGCTTCCCATCCATATTAAGTGGAGTTCACCTTCTGCACAATTTAAGCACAACCTAGACCAGTGATGGGGAATAGGAAATTTACACTGGGCCTGGCACCCATGTCCCTTATGGAGAGAGGAAGCTTATAAATGCCTATTCCTCAGTGTCCATAAAGGCCATCATTATTCTTGTAGGAAAACTTGGCTAGGCTTACAATACTCACTGGGTCATTAGCCTAGTAACAATCTATGAATTTATGATTTTATGAATGAAAGTGAGAACAGATAAGATAGTTTGTAGCAGAAAATGGGGAAATCAGAAGAAGATGGAACTTGAGATACAAGGGAAAACAGTAGAAAAGTTCAACAACTTCATGCATCTGAGAGGGTGGTTGAGGAGAGGGAAATTCTGAATGAGGAGGTCAAAGCTGGAATTAGAAGGGCTGCAGCCAAATAGCACAAGAATGTCAGGGCTAGTGTGTGACAGAAAAATATGAAAGAAGCAAAAATGTAAGATGGATAAAACTGTGGTGTAACCAGTACTACTGTATGATACAGAAACCTAGGCAGTGAAGGCACAGCAGATCAGGAAGCTAGAAATGATGGAGATGAAGTTTCTGAGATGACTGGTAGGATTCACACTGTTGGATGCACACTATGGGACAGATTAAGGAATGAGGACATCACAGCAGAAGCCCAAGTAGCTCCATTTGCACAGAAGGTCAAAGAGAAACAAATGGCGGTGGTTCAGAAACATGAGACAAGTACAGAATGACAGATGGCACAGAACATTAACACTGTAAGCTATAGTTCTTGTGGTGCAAGTTTGACTCCTTCAAATTTCATTTGCCTACTGTGTAACCCTGAGCATGCTACTTAATCAGACAGTGCTTGTGGGCAGCTGAGGATCTGAGCAAGGTTCCTCAATGCTCTCCTGGACTGCAAGCCTTGTAACTATCTATGAACCTATGTGCAGGAAAAGAGAAGACAATCTGGTGAAAAAGAATTGGGATAGACAGGAAGAAGGCAAAAGGATGGGCCATGTGAGAGAAGTCCTCTGACACTCAGCATGACTACTGAAGAGGTAGGAGATTGGCACTGGATTAGAACAGATGGCAAGAGCTGACACTACACTCTGACCCCATATAGAAAATGGGAACAAAGGGATTAAGATGATGATTACCTGTAAGGGGAGTAGAATCCACAGCTTTTTAATCTTCTAGCATTAGAGGCATGTATGGCATCTGTTATACCACTCACACTGATTTCTGTCATCAAGTCATAGTTTCTTCCACATTTCAGACGATAAGCAGCATTTCAGCCACTAGTGTCATCTTTAAGTCCTACATACCATTCTTGAGTCATCATAAAAATGTTCAGAAATGAGCAGTTAGCAGTTCCAAAAATATAAAGGTGATTAGCCTATCCACTACAGTAGCTACCTCAGCCCTCTAAAGACATCCAAAACTCACAGGGCTTGAACTTCTAAGATGGCTGCACAATGGGTAACAGCTTAATTCTAGCTCTCCCATTGTGAAAACAGAAACTCAGCAGAGAAAGTCAGTGGACATATATTTCTGGATAAGTTTCAGTAACTGCACTGCCTGGATGCAAGGAAAAAAGAAATACGGAGGACCTGAAAGAAAATCAACGACAAAAGGTGAGGAAAAAACACTGATTGTGAAGAGTACTACAACTGTTCAGGAAAAAGCAGTACAAGCTCCAGACATGACTTCCAGTAACCGACAGGAAAGTATAAGACAACTGCACACATACCTGATTAAAATAAATAAAACACTGATGGAGTAAATCAACTCAAATAAAAGGCTGGAAAAATGGAAGAAGCTTTAAACAGATATTCAGATGAGGTGATAAAACTGCAAAAATCAGAGGCTAAAATGAACAAAAGGCTGGCTGAATATGAGATGTTTCAAAAAATAATAGAATTTAGAGGACAGAAAACGTAGAGAAAACCTAAGATTTTCTGCTGTATCCAAGAAGCCGGAAGGAACAGACTGTATTAAATTTTATGAAAACACAAATAAGCAACTGGACTGGTATTCCACAGCAGGAGTTGCTAACTGAAAGGGCATACTGTGTGTATGCTCCAAACTTGGCTATGAGAAGGCAACCTAGACCTTTAATAGTAAAGATGCAATCCTACCAGCAGAAAGAATTGATTCTAACAAAACTGTTGCACGGGGACAAAGTACTAAACATGGGAGACAGAGTGTTTGTGGAGAATGATTACTCACTGTACACCAGGCAGAAGAGGAGTAAATATATTCCACTATTCAGGGAATGTCGAGGAGTAGGTGTGAGATTCAAACTGCTGTACCCAGCTATCTTCAATATTCTTCTCTGGAGAAACAAAATCATTTTTAATGCAATACATGCTAAGGAGGAAAGACAAAAGTTTGTCCCAAAAAAGTGAGCTGTGAAACAGAAGGAGATTCTGTTGTTTGTTCTTCTGGTAATAAAGACCACAGAAAGAGTGTGCCAGTGAAACTGTCACCAATGTTTCAATGGAAAATGCTTGAGAGAAGGAAAAAAAAGCACAAAAGTTGACTAGAAGAATCAGGAGTATGCTGGAAATGAAACAGAGACACGATTTGGGAGACAGAGATAAAATGGAATAAAACCAGTAACTTGGAAACTGACAAATATGGGATTACAAAGCAATAATTATATTTGTGAAACATGACAGAACAAGATAATCTGGAAATATTGGACTTTGTGACTTAGTAAACTTGCAGGGAACTCTAAAGCATATGCCTTACTTCATGTCATTAATGTTCAGATAAATATTTAGGAAAGGGGAAGAGGAGGGAGAAAATTACCTGTAAGTAAAACATTTTTTCTTAATAATATTTTTTTACAGTGGATGATGTCTTTTGCATGCTATAAAGTATGGTTTTCTCAGCTATTTTTAAGTGTAACAGGGATCCTAATGTAAGCAGGTGCTCCTGTTTTTTTTTCCCCTTTCTTTCTCTCTTATTCTCTCTTTCTCCTTTTTCAGTTTTAAGAAACATAGGCATTGCAATGTAAAAAAAAAAAAGAAAACTCTGGTCAAAAGAGCATGACAAAAGAAAAATAGATGTACTTTTTATCATTCTTACATCCAGGAATGACTGGATTAAGGTCGTTAACTTGATATAGTTCACAGGTTTTAAGAAAAAGCAAGTAAATGAAAAAGAATATCGAATATTATAAAGCTTTTTTTCTAGCAAATAAATGCATGCTTAGTAGCAACTGTGTATTTGGTCCTCATGTCTTCACGGAGAGAATCTGATAAAATGAAATGGCCAGGAAGGAAAAAATGTTTTCAGTAACTTTCAAGTGTTTTCCCAGCTGGGACAGCTATAAAGCCTAAGACAAAACCAGGCAGCACTTAGTAGAAGCACAGGCTGTACTACGCATCTCAGCATGAATAACCCTTCTTTTAGGTTAACCTAAGCCTATGAGTGTGGTTGTCAGTTTGAGACACATATTCCTATAAGAAGGGTAAAACTTCAATATTTGAAGATGTACATAGTTGTCTGTTAGTATTAAGTTAATAGCTTTTAGGGGGTATTGGGGGTATTTTTTGATGGCTTTCAATAAAACAAAAAGTTTTGTAAGATGTGGCATAGGCTCCAATGGATATGCCTAGAAACAACTGTATAAAACCTCAACCTGCCAAAGTAACACAAAAGCTGGAATTAGACATTTATCAAAAAAACTGTTACACATACAATATGGGAATAACAACTGTTTAAGACAATAAAGTTTTCTGTAATGTCTTTAAATGTCAATGAACTCACAGAAAATACAAAAAAGAAAGAGTAGTGAACTACTGACACATAATGCTTAACTGACAATGGATAGATTATACATGATGTATAATGTTTGCAACTGCAGTTGTTTCAGTGGTGTCTGTGACGTATACTGTTTGCAACTAAAGTGGGTCATGTTTGTTTTTCATTAGTATAAATGTAAGACTGTCTATGTCATGTGTGAAAACCTAATAAAGATGTTTGTTGGAAAACAAAATGTAGAGTGCAAATAGATATGCTACAAGAGACACACTCGGGAAGATGTCAACATGTGACCTCGATAAAGAAAGGTTTTCAGGATGGTTACTTAGTAGAATACCTGGGACAAAGGAAATAGGAGAGGTTATATTAATTGCAAAAGGAGCTCCATTAGTGATAGAAAAGGATAAAAAGATAATGATTATAGATTTGTAGTACTTAGGGGTTACGAGCAAAGGAGAAGGATTACACTGGCATGTATTTATACCTAAAACTGCTATAATGGAGCTTAAGAAAATTCTGGGATAAATAATCAGTTTTAGGCAAAGAATATTACATATAGGTGGGGACTGAAATTTGATTTGCAGCAGTAAAGATGTGTCTGGGGGGCCCAGAAAGAAAAAAGATAACAAATGAGGGTAGATTTTTGAAGAAACTTATAAAAATATTTGGCATGGAAGATGTGAATTCAGTAATTGGAGTTCAGAGTAAATTTACATTTGATTCCCCAAGATACAAAAACTAGGCTAGGCTAGACAGAATTTACATTTTACAGGACCATGTGCATTTAATTGAAAGTCTTAATATGCACCCAATAACTACTTCAGATCATGTGCCAATAATAACTAAAATAAAAACACATGATAATAAAATAAAAATGAGACACTGGTGTCTGTTGAAAAGAGAGGAATTTAAGGAATGGGTAATGGGAATTACTCAGCAGCTATTAGAGAAGATAGATTTTTTTCTGAGAATATAGCGAGGGAGTGGGATAAAATTAATTAAATTAAAATGAAATAGTTGAATTTAAAAATAGGGTGGAAAAAAGAAAGGGAGCTACGGTTAAGAAGTAACAAGAATTATTTAGAGGGAATGACAAATGTTAAATTACTGGAGAATAGTGGGAAAATCCTCAGAACATGAAGAAAATCAACTGCAGAATGCTAAACAGAAAATAAGAGACCACCTCATTAATATGTATGAGTTTAGAAAGATTACTGTTAAGCAACTGTTTTCTGATAATAACTCTGAAGCACAAAAAGTTTTAGAACAACAGCTCAGGCAACAGAAAGTAGAAAGGGCTGTCACCAAGCATGGGAGCCTATAACAAGAAAGATAACAAGAGATCCTGTAGAGGTATTAGAAATAATTCAGAAATGTTACGAAAATTTGTATAAAGCAGAGAAATATGAAAATCAAGAAAAGGTACAAATGGAAATGTTTATGGAAGAATTACATATGCCAAGGTTAGAGGTAGAGGTAGGTAAGACTCAATTATTGACAGATAGGATAGGTGGAGATGAGATAAAAATGGCGATGTATAACCAATCAACAGGAAAGTTCCCAGGTACAGATGGTATTCCTGTGGATGTTTGGAAGTAAGGAGGGAAACACTGATGAAGATCTGGAAGGGTTTGTTTAACAGAATTTTAAGAGGAGGAGAACTACCAATATCCTGGAAGAAAGCAGTGGTCGGTGTAATACCTAAAGAGGGTAACGACCCATCAGATCCAGCTTCATACAGGCCCATTTCAATACTAAACCATGATTATAGGTTCATAGATTCATATGAGGTTACTAGGCTATCGACCCAAGGGTCGTTTTAAGCCTAGCCTATTACACCCATTTTATTTCCAGATAAAAAAGCCTAGTCAATGCTTAAGATTACTATTAGTAATAACTGCCCATGTCCAAGAGGGATGTGGCAGCTATTCCCGACAAGAATTTGCTGTTTCCCATAAATTCATCCAAGCTCCTTTTGAACACAGTCATAGAGATGCTCTGATTAACATGTATTGGTAGCCTATTCCAGAGAAGTGGCAACCTCTGTGAGATTAATTTGTCTCTCCAGCATGTCATATTTAAATCGCAAGCAGATTCAGGTCACTGGAGCGGGTAATTCTAGTCCCATTTGACTTAAGGATGCGCAGTGACTTCATCAGGTTGGGGTCTCAGATTGATCTGTAAGATAGGCACAAGTCTCCCCTAAGAAGCCTGTATGTTACTGAGTACAGTGACAAAGACTTCAGTCTGTCTGTGTAAGGCACGTGCTGAAGACCCCTGATCTTCTTAGTTAAAAATCTCTGGGGTCCCTCCTGTTGCTGCAGGTGCCTGGTATGGTACATACCAAAGGGGGCGTTATACTCAATTATGGGCCTAATAAGGAATGAGTATGGGGGGGGTTATAACCTCTTTTGCTTTTGAGGCTATGCCTATGCTAATCAAATATGCAACATACAATGTCTTTCGTACTACAGTGGACACATGGTGGTCACAGTCTACTTGTGTACCCAAATCCCTCACTACAACATTTGTACTTAAGATATTGTTGTTTATTTGACAGTTAGTAGGGGGTCTGCTTTCACTGAAGGGGATGATGATACATTTTTTGCATTTAGTTTGAGTCCATGGCTTTGGCACCAGTCTTTGGTCTGTGTAAGCCCCTCTTGGAGTACACTGACAACATTTGCAGAGTCAACGATCGCGCCAAGTTTGCAGTCATCAGCAAACTTGGTCAGCCACAGCCCCTTTGTTTTGGCCTAAACTTCTGAGAAGCAGATACCAAAAAAAAGGGTCCCAATACTGACCCTTGTGGAATCCCACTGGTGACAGGTCTGCTGGTTGAGGTGGAGTCACCCACTTTGATAGCATGTGTATGGTTAGTGAGTCAATTTCTGACTCATCTAACAACAAACAGGTTGACATTTAGTTCAGTAAGTTTGTCAATGATACCTGAATGGGGGATTGTGTCAAAGGCCTTTGCCATGTCCAGATATGCTGTGTGCACAAATTTGCCCTCATCTATGGCCCTGGTCACATTTTCAAAAAAGGTCAGTCTACCTGGTTTAACAGGCATGATCGACTCTTTACAAAGCCAAACTGGGTTAGATCAAGGGTTTGGAGGTCACCTATATCTTTATTTATGAGGTCCATGGTCTTGCAGATAAGGCTAGTCAGGCTTATGGGTCTATAATTTCCCAGATCTGTTGTTAGGTCTCCTTTGTGGAGAGGGTTAATGGTCGCAGTTTTCCATTCAGCTGGGACAAATCCTGTATTCAGGCTGTGGTTAAATAGGGTGCCTAAGGGAGTTGCTAATTCCTGTTTTAGTTTGCTTAGAATGCAGCATGGGATGCCATCAGGGCCCATAGAGGCTGACTTTTGGCTTAGACAGAGCTTTGATGACCTGTTCTTTAGATATATAAAGTGTTTATGTCTACAGTGGCTAAAAGAATGGCAAACGTGAAGCCAAAACTGACAGATGTGGATCACTGTGGTTTTGTGGAGGGGAGGCAAACATTTAACAACATTAACAGAATACTGATGATCCAGAGGGAAACAGAATGTAAGAAATTATCACTATTGTTGGTGGGTTTTGATGCAGAAAAAGCATTTGACAGAGCTGGGACTTTATGAGCAGGGCAATGGAAGCAGTTGCATTCCCTGATAAATGTATACGGTTGATTAGGAGGATATATGAGGGATCAGAGGTGAAAATTAAAGTGGGTGGGTTCCTCTCTGAAAATTTCTGCTTGAGCAGAGTAACCAGGCAGGGGTGTCCTCTTTCCCCCTGTTATTTGCACAACATTTGGAACCATTGGCAAAGAAAATAAGGGACTCAGAAATTAAAGGATATAATTGGTATGGTAGTCGAGACAAGCTGGGTCTATTTGCAGATGATATTATTTTATATCTGATAAAACCAGAAAAGAACATTTCCATGTAGTGGAACAGTTTGAGACAGTTTCATATCTTTTAGAATACAAAATTAATGAAGCTAAAGAAAAGACAATAGTTGTAAATTATGTACCCACACATGAATTGGTTCAGCAATACCAATATTTATTGAGGCATGATAAAATGAAGCACTTAGGAGTATGCATTAAAAATGATTCCAGTGTGGCAGGTAAGGATATGCGGGAAGAGACTAAACAAAAGACAATACAAAAACTGAGAAACTGGAAGCTCTGTTATATGGATATGGATAGTAAGATACAAGCAGTTAAAATGTAGTCCCTTTAGTCTTATGCACAGGTCAGGCATATTTTTATCGATCAGAGGAGAAGCTGTGGATAGCAATTAATAAAGACCTGAAGGATTTTATATGGGAGAAGAAGATGGCAAGAATCAAGTGGGATAAGCTGACTGTTTCAGTAGAACAGGGCAGAGTGGCATTACCCAATTTAAAGAGGTTTTTCAGAGCTACACAGTTAAGGCTCCTATACATAGCACAAGCAGAAACCTGTAATTCAAAGTGGAAAGGGATGATGATGATGATGATGAAATAGGGGTGTAGATCAATGAGTGTGTGTGTATACCTTTAAGATGCTATCCAACGGCTTGCACTAGAGTATAAATACTGAGCACATGTGAGCCTGACTGCCATTTTGCAGTTAGCTGTTGAGATGTGAACATGTATGTACTGTATGCAAGCTCTGTCTGTTAGTTAGTTCATTTATATTTAAAGATGCCGCTATCCATCATGATGTGTTTCTGTGCATTAAAGAATCTGAATGAAACCCCAAGCCTTCTTATTATTTGTATTAGAGACGAACAAGTTACATAGTGCCAGAAGCTGCATATCTAAAGGATATGAAGCCAGAAGTGGCATGTCTAAAAGGACATGATGTCAGAACCAGCATATCCAAGGGC
Source organism: Protopterus annectens (assembly GCF_019279795.1). Lineage (NCBI taxonomy): Eukaryota > Metazoa > Chordata > Ceratodontiformes > Protopteridae > Protopterus > Protopterus annectens. Next base: position 1,397,158,213 of record NC_056729.1, read on the forward strand.
CATGAAGTTTGAGACAGTATGGCTAAAATGATTAGAGGCACTTGGCTACGGATAGAGGAATGTACTAGGATGAATCATCCTAAAATACAGCAAAACTTCGCAAAACAGGTCAGAAACAAATTTAAATATTAAATTTTGCTCAGCACTATTTCTTATTTGCAAAATATGAAAAAGGGGTATAGAACATTCTAAACAATACTGGCATAAACAGATATGTACGTTGCTGATAAAAATATTCAAATTACTACGGAAAATGTCTGAAATAATGTCCAAACTGCATAAAATGAATAAAAAGGGGAAATTACTGCATTTTTCACAAAGCATATGTATTTTCATATTAAGCAAATATATTCGAGTTTTCAGAAGTGTATAAAGTGTTTGCATGTTTGTGCAGTGTTACAGTAAAACTATTTCACAAAAGTACATCCATTACAAGACATATTTCACAGAGAACAGCCATTACAATCCATATTTCGCAAAGTAAAGTATTTCGAAGAGTTTGTAATGCATTTGGATGTTGTTACAAGCTCACAGCACTGTTTGTTCGTACATAATTACAAGGGCCATATTTTCAGTGTGTCTGTGTATACTTTGTGGACATGGCAGACAGATTTTGAAAACCCAGTGCACTTGTGTTTGACAGTAATATTGCTGAGAACTGGAGAGTGTTTGAGCAAGAGTACAACATTTTCATACAGGCTGCATTTTCAGATAAGGATGACTGTACAAAGGCATTTCTTCTATATAATTTAGCTGGGTCAGAGGCCATAGAAAGGGAGCGTTCATTTGTGTATGAACCTGCTATTTATGTTGGGGAGGGGGAAAACCGTCATATTGCTGTACAGGCTAAATCAAGGGAGGGCTATCATCATCAGCCCCCCTTATCCCATTTTTTTCAACATGCGGTCGGGGTATTGTGTTAACTGTTGCCAACTTGCTCAATTCAGTGCCACACTCCTGCCTTCTTCAACACTCATGCCTGACTGTCACAGATCTTGTTTCACACAATCCAGCCACCTCTTTGCTGGATGTCCTCGTTTTCTCTTACCTTCTTCCTGTTTGTCCAAAATCTTCCTCACCAGATTGCCTTCTGCTTTTCTGCACATGTCCAAACCTCCATAATCTGTTCTCTTTGATCTTTTCTGCAATTGCAGCTGCTTTGACTTCTGCTCTTCTGCCCTCATTTCTTCATCTATCCTGAAGTGTGCATTCTACCAACCTTCTCAGGCACATCATTTCCATCAGCTCTAGCTTCTTCATCTGTTCTGCCTTTACTGCCCAGGTTTCTGTACCATACAGTACTGGTCACACCACTGTCTTGTACACCTTACTTTTCAGCTTCTTTGGCATTCTTCTGTCATAGACTGCACCTGACACACTATGTCAGTTGGCTGCAGTCCCTCTGATTCTAGCTTTGACCTCTTCATTCAGGCTTCCCTTCTCCTCAACCATCCCTCCCAGATACCTGAAGCTGTTTACATGTTACCTGTTCCAGTATCTCTCCTTCTATCTCTATTCTCAGCTTCTTCTGATTTCCACAATTTGCTGCCATTACCACTGTCTTACCTGTGCTTAGTTTCATCCAATGTGCCTTCGGTTTTGCATTCCATTCTCCTATCCTTTGCTGAAGTTCTAGCTCAGAGTCTGCCCGTAATGCCACATCGTCTGCTCTGCATACAGCAACTCTGTTGATCTGCCCCCTACGACCTGTTTGCTAATGTAGTCCATCCCCAGTATGAACAGCAGTGGGCTCAGAGTTGAACCCTGGTGTACACCCACTCCCACTGGGAACCCTTCTGTGAGGCTGAACACTGTTCATACAGGACCCAAAGTGCTTAAAACGTAAATTTAGAGAAATGTGCAGCCCCCAGACAAATGTTAGTATGGAAATGCACTTATTTTACACAAGGGGTCAAAACTCTGGTGAAACTTTTGCAGCAAACATAACTGACCTGAGAAATAAAGCTAAAATGTGCAGATTTGGTGATTTAAGGGATGAGCTGATAAAGGACAGACTTGTGTGTGGTATAAAAGATGATGCTGTGAGAAAGATTTTACTTTGCAACAGTGATTTAACTTTGAATAAGGCCAGTGAGATTTGTCAGATATATGAGCTCACAGAAAAACACACAAATATGCATACAAATGAGAACAGCTCTAGTAGGCACAGTAATAAAGCTCATGTTGACAGTATGCTGCAAGTTATTAAAAGAAACAGGCCCAAGCACATGGCAGCTGTAATCCCTGCAGCACTCACTGGTAAACCCCACAACTTTTCAGCAAATTCCAGACTTTGCACAGTCTCAGTGAAGCATAAGAGTGAGTCAGCCAACTCAAAGCATGGGCCCCAACCTAGTTTCATTGCCAACTGTCATAATTGTGGTGGTAGTCATAAACCTAAAAGGGAAAAGTGTTTAGCTTTTGGTCAACAATGCCACAAATGTAATAAATGAAATAATTTCAAAAGATTTTGTAAATCATAAGGCCCACATTCTTTTATCAAAAGGGAAGATTTTAAAAAATGAGTTGATCAGTTAGGCTGTAGCAAGCCTACTCTTTATGTTGATGGTGTGTCAGTGCTTCATGAAACGGTCAATGCAGTAGATTTAAGGGCCAAAATGAAATATTTTGTACTGTTTGGATAAATGGCAAACCTGCAGAGCTCAAAGTTGACACTGGTTCCAAGTGCAATGTTATGTCTGCTGAAACATTTGCGAGAGTGTGTAAAAGTGAAAGGCTTGACTTGGCAAGGTGTGCAAAACTTGTTGCTTATGGAGGTGAAGAAATTCAAACTGAAGGCTTAGTTGTGCTTTCATGTTACTCTGCTGGAAGGAGCTATGACTTATTATTTTATGTGGTCAATGTGGCACACCTCATCACAAAGGGCTTTTTATCCAGAAAAAAGGAGGTCATTGTCCCACTGTACTCATCCCTCATTAGACCCATTATAGAGTATAACGCCCCGTTTCGTATGTACCTCACAAGACATCTGCAACAGCTGGAAAGGCCACAGAAATACCTCACTAAAGAATCACAGGCCTAAAGCAGATGCCATATGCTGACTGTCTAAAAAAACTCCAGCTATACTCTGTGGCATATCATCTACTCAGAACAATCTCTGCTTAACATACAAGGCCATGTCAAACCCTGAGCTGTTGGACATACTCCACTTAAAGAAATCCCAATCCCTCAGAGCCACACGCTCCAGGGATATAAACCTTGTCATCACAATGAACAAAAACATGCTGGAGGGATAGGTTCCTGACCCAGAGACTCCCCATACTCTGGAATAGACTGCCCATACATGTCAACCAGAGCGCCTCCTTGGCCCTCTTCAAAAGGAACCTTGATGATTGGATGGGAGATAGGAAATTCACCCTGGGATCATGTCAGTCACCCTGCTAGACAGAGGTCCAGGTAAGTAAATATTGTGGGAAGAAATATCCAGGGAATTGTTATGGCTAGGCTTGTATAGGCCCTAGGGCTGATAGCCTAGTACCAACCTATGAACCTATGGTCAAGAGGCATGTCCAGTCATTATTAGGACTCAGAGACACTTTGAAAATGGGACTGCTTTCATTTAATAAGGAAGTCTACCATGTTAGCTTAAAAGACTACTACTCTAATTTTGCCCAGCACATTTTTTTTCTACCTATGCAGATCTTTTCCAAGACAAACTAGGCAAACTTCCAGTTGTGTACTCCGTGAAGTTAGACCCAGAGGCCAGTCCAGTTATCAGGACAGCACGTAAAGTTCCAATAGCCATGCAGGACAGGGTTGAAGCAGAGTTAGATAAAATGGTGCGACAAGGTGTAATTTGTCCATTGGAAACTCCAACTGAATGGGTGTCTTCCATGGTAGTATCTCATAAGAAAAGCTCAGATTACATCAGAATATGTACTGATCCATGAGATATGAACAAAGCACAGTCGAAGAAGTCGCAGCTTTGATGCCAAATGCCACTATTTTTTCTGTCTTGGATGCAAATAGTTCATTTTGGCAAATTCAGCTTTTTAAGAAATCATGATTGCTCACTACTTTCAGTACTCCGTTTGGCAGGTACAGGTTTTTTGAGAATGTCATTTGGGATAAATTCTTCAAGTGAAGTCTTTCAGCTTGTAATGGAGCAAATTTTTTTCTGGGCATCCTTGTGCTACCAAAGTAGACAACATACTAGTAGGAGGACTGTGATGAAGCCGAACATGATAGACACCTCAGAAAAGTTCTCGAAAGGGCATGTCAAGTGAATCTTAAGCTCAACCCACACAAATGCAAATTCAGGCTACAAGAGTTCCTTATGTTGGTCATTTATTTACAAGTACAGACTTGTGAACAGATCCTTCAAAGCAATCAGCCATTCTCGAGATGCCAGCTCCAGACAATGTTCAAGCCCTGCAACGTTTTCTTGGCATGGTCAACTATCTAGGTAAGTTAATTCCAGACTTCAGCCAACTTTCAGCACCACTCAGAGAGCTGACACGTAAGATGTATCCTGGTCTTGGTTAGAGCAAAACCAAAGAGCATCTGATGTCCTGAAACAGAGACTTGCTAGTCCGCCAATACTTAGATACTATGATGTTCACATGCTAGTGACACTTTCTTGTGATGCTTTGAAATTTGGACTTGGTGCAGTCATTCTACAAGAGGATCACCCTGTTGCCAATACATTGAGAACTCTTACCCAAACTGAGCAGCAGTATGCCCAGATTGAGAAAGAGCTTTTGGCAAGTGTGTCTGCATGTTCGAAATCCCATGACAAGGTTTATGGTACACCTATCCACATTGGAACAGGCCACCAACCATTAGTCACTATCTTGAGAAAGCCTATGCATTCAGCCTCAGCCCAACTGCAACATACAATGCTGAGATTGCAAAAGTATAATTTCAATCTTGTCTACAAGAAAGGCAAACTTCTTTATCTTGCTGATACATTATCCAGATCACCAAGAAATACTACTGAATAGAATAACAATCAAGGTTCTCATTCAATTGATGATTTTGAAGTCATGGAAGTGCATAATTTTTCTTACACAAGTCTTATTGAGTTGAGAGATCACACAGCCACGGATCCAGTTTAACAAAGGCTCCATCACTTTAGCAATCAAGGATGGCCGTCAAAGCAATCTAATTTACCTCAAGAACTGCAACCTTACTTTCCATACAGAGATGAGACTTTGATAAAGGTATCATTGTAATTGCTCCAAAATCCTTGCAACCTGAGTACATTACTATCTTGCATCATGGTCATCCGGGAACTGAATCTACCAAAAGAAGGGCGAGAGAGACAGTATTTTGGCCTTCTATGTCACAAAACATTGAGAGAACGCTTTCTTCTTGTTCAGTATGTAATAGTACAAAGCCTCATCAACAGAAAGAACCACTTCAGCTTAACCAGATTCTGGAGCTACCTTAGTCAACAGTAGCCAATGATATCTTCGAGTGGAATGGTCAACATTATTTGGTGTTAGTAGACTCTTACTCCAACAGGTTCATGACTGACTTGCTTTCTAACCTAGCATCCAGTACACGCATTACTAACATGAAACGTCATTTTGCTGTTCCTGGAAGTCCGCACAAAGTTATTTCTGACAATGGCACACAGTTTACAAGCCAACAGTTCAAATGATTTGAAGAAGAATGGGACTTTACTCATGTCATAAGTAGTCCAGAGTACCTGCAGTCAAATGGTTTGGAAGAATGTGCAGTGCAAAGTGCAAAACAGTTACTTGAGAAGTCAAAATAAGATAATAGCAATGTTTTCTTGAATCTCTTGACTCTCAGAAATATTCCTCACAATAAACATCTTGGTTCACCTGGTCAAAGACTTCTGTCGAGACACACTAGAACCACATTACCACTCAGTAGTTTATTGTTGGTTCCATGTGTCAAGAACAGCAGATCAGTAAGAAACAATCTGTTGAAAAAACGCCTATCCCAGAAGTCCTACTATGATAAGACCAGCAGACCGCTCAATCCATTACGAAATGGAGAGGTGGTAAGGATGCAAACGTCAAAAGATTATGATCAGATTGGTGTTGTGAAAAATATTTGTCCAGAGCCGAGATTGTACATTGTGAAAAGAGAAGAAGGAATCTTTAGGCGGAATTGGAGGCATTTACTACAGGTATCTGAGCCTATACCACAGCAAAGAGCCTGTGAGAATGAGACTATCTCAGATTGAGTAATCCGGTGTTCCAATTACAGAGGAAGTTCCAGAGGACATTCCTGTTCCTGTGACAAATCCAGAAGTTCTTGATACGAGTTGTGCACCGCAGGCTGTCCCTAATGCTCATTTTAGTCCCAACTGTAATGTTACGAGATGTGGCTGAATCTCTAAACCTTGTAATAGATATGAAGCAACCTGGACATGAACACTGTATGTACATAGTAATGTGTGCCTATCTCTGCTACTGTTTTGTATAAAGGGCAATCTTTTTAAGAGGAAGGATGTAGTTCAATGAGTGTGTACATACCTTTAAGAAGCTATCCAAGGGCTTGCACTAGAGTATAAATACTGAGCAGGTGCGAGCCTGACTGCCATTTTGTAGTTAGCTGTTGAGATGTGAACATTTATGTATGTAAGCTCTGTTAGTTCGTTCGTTCGTATTTAAAGATGCTGTTATCCATCCTGATGTGTTTCTATGTATTAAAGCATCTGAACGAAACCCCACGCCTTCGTATTATTTGTATAAGTGATGAACGAGCGACAAGGGGGGGGAATCAAGAAACAAGGAGAAACTGGGATTTTGGGTGCAGATCTTTAAGGAGAATAACAATAAATATACAGAATATTATATTCATAAAGTAGCAAAAAGTATTCTAAGCACTAAGCCAAATATGGGAATGGAGAAAGGAGATTCTGCTGATAGGGATGACTGCAATTAGGGATACAGACAACAGGCAAGAGAGGGCTGGAATTTATTGGAAAAAACTGGCAAAATAACCAAGGTAGTGGGAGCAAATAACTATAGAGGGAAAGGTAAGAGAATGTGAAAATGCCAAGTATTTATTTGGACTGCAGGTTAGAAAATGCCTCCCCTATCAATGATTGATATCAAGAGTATAGGCAAAGAGAAAGAAATGGTGGGGGGGGGGGTCCTAAATGAAAGACTAGCACTGGTAAAGTTTTTAGAACAATCTAGAACAGAAACTCCTGTTAAAAAGGAACAATTAGTAGAGCATATAAAATATTGCATGATAACTATAAGAATCAATCAGACGAAGTTAGAAAGGCTTGGGAAAAACAGACTGGATAAGCAGCTCCCAAAGAAACAATGGAGGGACATATTATTATGCAGCAAAATCTAGAAGATGTAGGATTTTTGCTTGGAAATGTTTACATAGGTATTTTATATGCCCCAAGTAGACTCCAGAAAAATTTTCCTTAGGTAAACAGCAAATGTTGGAGGTGTGATGGAGAAGAAAGAGGTAATTTGGAACATATTTTCTGGGAATGTAATGAGTTGGCAGACTTTTAAGATTGTATATACACACACAGTCAATACTCCAAATATCAGAATAAAGTGGCCAGAAAATAAAATAGTCCTTGGTATATGACGTCGGCTGCCGCTGGTTGTAAAACTGATGTTAGAATGTCAGGTATAAAGGGAGGCAGCCGATGCCATTTCCTCAGTTTTTCTTGCCTTAACTGTCAGGAGCCCTCAAAAAAAAAGGCTAACCCAGGAAGGTAGCACCTTGGACACAAGTCATACAAAAAATAAAAAAATATATAAAGTCTGTGCCTTAGGAAAAAAGGGGGAATGGAGGGTGGGAAACCAGGACTGCAACAGTGAATACACACAAACATCTACATTTATGGTAAGTGTACACAACTGTACTATGTTCTTCGTGTTTCACCGTTGCAGTCCTCACATATGGGTTGATTCCCAAAGCCCAGGAAAAAGACAAAGGGTGGAGGAAAGATCACAGATTAAGGGTTGGTAAGAAGGCCCTGCAAAACTGCAGAGGCAAAACCACTCCTGGATTTAGAAAACAAAGGTAGATTGTAATGCTTTGTGAAAGTATGGACAGAAGACCAAGTAGATGCTTCTAGAATGTCCTTAGTAGGCACACCTCTCAGAAAGGCTGCAGAGATACAGGCTGCTCTAGTAGAATGGGTCCTAATACCCTGAGGGGGAACCTTCCCATGCTACAGCTAACAAAAGTGAATACAATGAGTAATCCATTTGGAGATGGTTTGTTTTGAAATAGCTTTACCTTGAGCCCCAGGAGCAAAATTAACCAACAACTGTTCAGAATTACGAAAGGATTTAGTCCTAAGTAAAATCTCAGCTGTATATGCACATCAAGAGAGTGCAGAATCCTTTCCGCTTTATTTTGAGGATTGTTGAAAAATGTAGGGAGGTGAATAGACTGGTTAAGGGTTAAACTGGAAACTACCTTAGGCATAAAGGAGGGATTAGTTCTCAGAGAAACCCGATCTGAGTAAAAAATAAAGCAAGGTTCTACTGCCATTAAGGCTTGCAGCTCAGATACCCTTCTAGCTAAAGTAATAGCTAAAAGGAAAGCAGTCTTCCAGGATAGAAACTTAAAATCTGCAGAGGCAGCTGGTTCAAAGGGAGGCAGAGTAAGTTTTTCCAGGACAAAATTAAGATCCCAAGCAGGAGTAGGAGCTCTTCTGGGAGGTCTAAGATTACTAGCTCCCCTCAGGAACTGTTTCATCAAGGGGTGAGATAAAATGGGTTGCTCAAAAGAACAATGAGCCGAAATTGCTGAAGAGTGAATTTTGATTGAAGAAAAGGAAAGTCCACCATTAAGCAGTCCTGCTAGGTAGTCAAGAATGATGGAAAGAGAAGGATGAGAAGAGTCTTCTCCTTTAGCCATCATCCAAGAGCAAAATCTCTTCCATTTATCTGCACAGGATTTTCTGGTGCTAGGCCTCCTGGCCTCATGAAGAACTTCAACCACCTGTCTGGAAAGATTTAAAGTATTAGCCAGGCAGGTAAATGCAGAGTTTGAAGATGAGGATGAAGGAACTTTCCCCCGCCCTGAACCAACAGATCTGGTATGAGGGGAAGATGCCAAGGCTGAGCCTGTGAAAGGCTGTAAAGGAGGGGATACCAATGCTCCCTGGGCTAATCTGGAGCTATCAGAATAGCCTTTGTTTTTTTGCCCCTTACCTTTAGCAGCACTCTGGGAAGAAGAGGCAGAGGAGGGAATGCATAAACTGAGAGATGTGTCTATGTGAAGGACAATGCGTCCACCCTCCAAGCTTTGTTGTGAAATTCCCTGGTGCAGAAGGTTGGAAGGAGATGATTGGTGTGAGAGGAGAAAAGATCCACTTGCGGGGTGCCCCAATGATGAGTGATGCGATGGAAAATGTCCTTGTTCTGTTGCCACTCGTGAGGATCCAGAACATGTCTGCTCAAATGATCTACCAAAGAGTTTAGCCTCCCTGGAAGATACTGGACTATTACATGTAAGCCCATGGATGCTGCTATGGACCATAGTCTCATGCTTTGTCTGCACAAGGGGTAAAAGTGAGTCCCCCCTTGCTTGTTGATGTACCACATGACTGTGGTATTGTCTGTCCTGATCAGCAGAGTTCCAGGGTAGAGTAGGTCCTTGAAAGACAGCAAGGCCTGCTGCACTGCCATCAATTCTTTTAAGTTTCTGTGCAGATGAAACTGCTGGGTACTCCAAGTTCCCTTTATGCCCCTGCCTCCCATGCAATATCTGAGGCTTCTGTGGTGAGAGTCTAGCTGGCAGGCAGTGGGCGGAAAGGCAGACCCTTGTTCTGAGAACAGGCTGTCGCCCACCAGAGGAACTCCATTTGTAGACAGGGAATCAGGGGAAGAATCAAGTCTAAGTCCTGTGTGTGTTGACACCAAAGATTTTTGAGGTACCGCTGAAGCTTTCTCATATGCAGCCTTGCATATGGGATCATCAAAATACATGAAGCCATGAAGCCATGAACCCCAGTGCTTGCAGGAATTGCCTTGCAGAGAGAGCTGGGTCATGCTTGCCAAGTTCATGAAGTAAGCCGAAAGATCTTCTTGCTTCTGTTGAGGGAGGAATACCATCTGGGTGGCTGTATTCAGACTCGCTCCCAGGAAAACAATCTCCCTTGTATTAATCAACTTTGACTTCTTTTTGTTGAGAGTGTAACCCAAAGAGCTGAGAATGTTCTTTATGAAATCCAAATCCTTTTCTAGTTGTTCTGGGGAGTTTGCTTGAATGAGACCATCGTACAGGTAAGGATAAATCTGAATGTTTCTCTGCCTGCAAAAAGCAATGGCTGGAGCCAGGCACTTCGTAAAAACTCTGGGAGCAGTAGATAAGCCAAAGGTCAATGCAGAGAATTGTAAATTTTGCTCCCCAGCCCTGAAGCGAAGGAACTGCCTGCAAGTTTCCCTTACTGGGATGTGCAGATAAGCCTCCTTGAGATTCAAAGTTACCAGCCATGAATCCTTGCCCAGCATTGGTAGTAATTGTTGAAGGGTGAGCATCTTGAATTTGGGAATCACCAGAAAAGTGTTTAGAATAGACAGATCCAGAATAGGGCACCAGGTGCCCCCTTTCTTGGGTACCAGAAAACGTCTTGAATAAAAACCTAGGCCTGCCTGATTTGCAGGAACTGGCTCTACAGCCCCCATAGTCAGTAGAGAAGAAATTTGAGTTTCTACCTCTGCTCTGAGAGTTCTGGGTATGTCTGGGTACCCCTGCAAAACAGGGAAGGTGTGAAAGTAAAACTTGTAACCTTGGTTTACTATATTGACCACCCATTTGTCATCTGTGATGGCAGACCATACCTCTGTGAACCTGGCTAACATTCCCCCCAAAGGAAACCCATGGCCCGCAGAGGTATGCACAAGAAGTCTGGAGTCATTGAGAATGTTTGCTTTGGGAAGCTGGCTTAGAACTCCCCGATTTAGCAGAAGAAGAAGAATGCCATTGTTTAGCGCTTTGAGGGGCAGAAGCCTGCCCTCTGGAAGATCTGAAACCCCTAGGCCTAGAGCGACCCTGCTTGCCAGGATCAGGGAAAGACCAATTCTTGGAAGGATAATGCCTACTAAACCGAGGAGGCTGAACGTGAAGGAAATCTTTTACAGCTTGCATAGATTTTGCCTTATCCTCCAACTTCCTCAGTACCTCCTCAGCCTTATTACCAAAAAGAGTGTCCTTGTGCAAAGGAACATCCAGCAATTTAGATTTAACAGGTTCAGAAAGAGACTGCTCCCTGAGCCAAGCATGCCTTCTAATTACGGAACCAGTGGCTGCTGCTCTGCAGGAAGCCCCCAAAGTGTCAAAACCACAATGAAGTGAATGCCTATTAACTAAAGTGGCAGAATTCAGTAAGTCTTGTAAATCTTTGTTCTCCATCATGGAAGAAATATCTCCAAGTTTAGCCTTAATAGCCTCCAAAATATGCTGTGGATACTTAAGCATGTGAAAAAGACAATTCACAGATCTAATGGCAAGCGTTGCAGAGTTATAGACTTTTTTACCCCACCTGTCCAAGGCCCTAGACTCCTTATCAGAAGGCACAGGGGTTTTAGCAATAGCAGCCTTAACACCCTTGGGGCCTTGAGAAATAATTTCTGGATCAGCAGTAGTTTTTTTTAAAAAGGAATTGATGAGATTCAGGAACCCTATAATACCTATCCGGTTTTCTGGGGGCAAGAGGAAGAGAATTAGGAGTTAAAGAACTTTCCATGACAACATCATCCACAACTTCCAGAACTGGAGGTATAGCCAGAGGCTTACGTTGTGGCAAATCCAAAAATTCCCTGATTCTTTTCTTAGACTGTGGAAAATCCTGACATTCCCATTTAAAATGCTCCCTAAGAGTATTCAAAGTATCCCCAAAGGAAAAATCTTCTGGAGGGGAGACAGAAGGGATAGAGTCCTCAGCATCAGAATCCTCAAAGCCAGAAAAAAGTTAAGAATTTCCTTCTTCACCAGCAGACATACTGGAAATCTCAGAATATGAGACAGACAAAACATAAGGAGATAATTCCCTACCCCTCTTTGAAGGGGGGGGGGATGAGAGCCCCTAATTAGGGAAAGAAGATCACCAGCCATCTTTATCAACTGGGACTGAGGCACAGGAGGGGAGGCCGACACCTGCTTGTGAGTAGGTTTGCAGCTGGAAGGTTTACTAGCAATCCAGAGGGACTCAGGAGGCCTAGCAACGGCAGAAGTATGAACTAACATAGTCGGTCTGGTTCTGGTCTCATTTCAAAAAGAAGAGGCATCAAAGGCCGGTGCCTGCAAAGCGGCTCTGGACCCATCTGAGGTGGCGGCAGGCAGAGGGTCTGAAGACGAAATAGCAGCCTGCAGCATGGAGGACTCCATAAAGGTCTCGGCAGAGGCTTGCGGCTGAAAATCTGCGGACTGCAGGGGTTGCGAAAGCGCCTCACTGACTACCACTCTGCTGACGACCAATTTCACTGGTGCGTGGTCAGTAGATTTAACACTAGGCCTGTCGCAGTCCTTGTGTTTGCAATTCCTAGGTATATCCGAAGTCGGGAGACCAGAAGACGCCATACCGACGAACTTAGGCCAGACTCCGAAATGCTTATACAAAATCTTAGCTCTATGGCATATGGTGCGCGGGTTAAAGGAAGCACAGAGATCACAGTTAGGGATGTCGTGCTCAAGGCCCAAACAAGTTATACAATAGGAATGGAAATCACGGTGCGGAATCTGTTTTCCACAGGCAAGCCATTTATTAACTTTATCTGCCATTCGTTAAAGCAAGAAAATAGGATCCCCAACGGGGTACTTATCTGAAGGCGTCTTCAACTTGGTAGTCGGAAAGCAAAACAAAGGTAATTGGCTGACCGGCACTAATGCGAATTGCATCTGCTTCGGGCTCCGCAGCAAGAAAGACTGAGGAAATGGCGTTGGCTGCCTCCCTTTATACCTGACGGTCTGACATCAGTTTTACAACTGGCGGAAACTGACGTCATATACCAAGGACTCTGGTATTAGGGCCGACTGAGGGCTACTGGGAGCCGGACAATCCATATGTGAGGACTGCAACACTGAAACATAAAGAACATATGGATAATGTTTTTTTAAAGCTGATAAATCACCTGGTCTTAACAGTAAAGTCTCCTTGAAACCATTTCTAAAAGGTCGTCTACTGAAACACTGATATGATATACATTTATTTTGCAATTTTAATACGTTTTTAGTATATGTGAATATGTGTCTTTAATTTTTAATGAGTGCATAATTAAAGCATTGTGATTGGTTTGTTACTAGTATTTAAACACACTGTGGCATTAAATTATTGTACTCTGAAGAAGCGGTCAGTTGAACCACAAAAGCGCTTACTAGTAAATAATTTTACATATTTATAGAAACTGTGCCTACTGGACTTTTATTGAAACTCTATTTATTGTCTGCAGCTGTGAGTGCCCGGGATTTTTTATTTGGAATTTAGACTTTAAAGATTCCCTGCAGACTATTCTGTCAGTGATACTTGATAAGCAAATTGGTGTATCTATTGAAATTATTTTTCTGAGCTATGACACAGAATCAGAATTGCCTAGACATAATAAGGCCTTGCTGAATCTAATTATGGTGGCTGCCAAAAAACAAATGCTAGAAAATGGAAATCAAAGTATAAATCAACTATACTAGAAGTAGTGAAAATAGTAGCAGAGATAAACAAGTGGAATTGGGATCTTTAGAAAAGGGTAGGAGCAAATTACATAGAAAAAATGGGAATTGTGGGAACAATACACAGAGTGGAGGAATACAGTTTAAAATAAGGCAGGATTTGAATGAATTATGTAATGTTTGACTGACAATGATTGGATAGACTATAACTGATGTAGTGTTTGCAACTAAAAATGTATCTTTTGGCTTTTCCCGGTTAGGGGTCGCCACAGCGGAACTCCAGTCCGCTAATGATTGGCAGTAGATTTTTACGTACCGAGTTGCCAGCCCTGACGTACAACCTTCAACGAAGGTATGTCCATTCATGCATGTCCCCACACAGAAAATGCTTTAGCTGAGAATCGAACAGGACAACGTCTTGCTGTGAGGCGACAACGCTACCGCAGCACCACCACCGCAGAGGTAGTGTTTGCAACTAAAGTTATGTCAATATGGTTTGTGATGTATAATGCTTGCAACTAAGATTATGTCAATACAGTTTGCTTTCATTTATATAAATGTGTGATTGCCTAGGTTATAAGTGATAACTTAATAAAGATATTTCTTGTTTAATAAAAAAATAAACAAAAATGCACAGGGCTCATTTTATAGGGAAAATGCATCTGTAGAGTACTTTCCACAGAAAAAAATGCCACAAATGGCTTAAGGAGCATGTCATGTATCCCAAGTTAATCTCTCTATTTGACTCTGTAATTAGTATCTATTCACATAATTTTTTTAACCGCATGTTTATGAGTGTGTGTGTATGTGTACATGTATACACACACACACACACTCACATCAGAAGAGATATATGGTACAGAGAAGGATTTTCTGTATGCCAACTTATTAAACAGCTTCTCCACACTACCCCCAACAAAAATATGTCCCTACAACCACCTTTAACTTGTTATCACAACAGGCATTCCGCCTATGAGACACACAAAAAAATAAACTGCCAGGACATCCGAAGTACTACAGTTACATAGCACAGTATAATAACAGCACCTATGTGACCACAATTTTCTTATGTCGATCACCAACAGTTGCATTACAGAAAACATGCCACTGAGTCAATTAGAAGGCTACCCTGAGAGGAACCTACAGTATATACACCATGGCTTACACAATATCTGTACAGTCTTTACTTTTATGTCATTACGCCTTGAGAAACTGAGCGCTCAACAATAAGTGCTTGTAAAAAGTACTGATTTTTCCCTTAATGGCCATTTATAAAAAATATTTTAACCATCCAGTGCATGGACCATCTAACTATCTTGCTTTAAAACAAGCTAACTCATTAAGTGTGCTACAGGAAGAAGAAAGCCACGTGCAGTATAAAATCAAATCAAAGGCAAATAGCCAGTGTGAGACAGTCACAAGGAAATGTATACACATGAAGTTTTACTTCCCTTTGGCATAATGCAATGCAGAGTATACTGTGATTTAAACTGTGCATCCAGCATTTACTACAACTGCATTTTTTAGAAAGACTTGTGTAATGGAAAATCATTTTATGAAACAAACAATAATTTTCTCCAGAGACTGTTTTAATTATGACCACATTCTTTGTTCTTGTGTTGCATTAAAACCCTTGCCAACTTTACATCAGAAATTAAACTCTTAAGGAAACAGGCATTGTTTGAAACTTGCATATTTGTAAAGGATGAGGTAGGGCAGTTACACAGGAAAGCTATCCAAAAAATAAAGCTGAAATACTGGCTTGAACCTTTTTGTCATCCGATACCAACTTCATCTGAATGTTCTATTTCAGCTGTGTTACCACTACTTTTCAACTGTTAAACTATTACTTTTACTCTAATGCAACTGTGATTTAAAATGCAGAAATTCCTATAAGATTTTCTATTCATTTTTAGCTTGAAATAAGTTAAGGTAGAAACTAGACGTTACATTTCTGAATATATTTTATTATAATTTCACAGTACTGCTTAAGACGTCAATAGTTTGTTTCCAACTAAACAGTTTCTGCAAGATAAACATAAGCTGATTCTCTGAGTAACACATTGCTTGAACCTTATTAAGGGGAAACATACACTGACATAATTCCCACATGGAACATACATATGTCCTGTTAATTACTAGATAAAATGCAGGTCCTAGTAATTGATTATCTTATACTCTTCCCCCAGTTCTTTTTAAAACTGGCATTATGCCTGCCCCCTGCATTCCTGAAATTAGTCATTATGTAGACCCAATTGCCCTTTTATGAAAGGTATTTTTATCAACTATTCCGCCAACCTGTGAATACTTCTTATCAGTCTGTCTGTATTGCTCAGTCTGTATCATAAAACTATGTCCAGTTGTCTTCAAACAACTTTTCTTGAAGGATGGTATCACACAGGCTGTAGTTGGACTCAAGTGTATTTCTGTGTGGCACTTAATGTTTTATCCATGTTCCTATCTACTTCCTTTCCTCAAAACTTTTTTGCCAATGTTTCTCTGCCTCCTTTCCTTGGTGGGGTAGGTATAGCAAATTAACACTCTTTATTTAGTTTTGCAATGACAATAATTAAAATACATGTAAATACTATGTATTTATCAGTCTGCTGAGGTAGGTATGATGAATTTAATTAATTGCCGATATGTTCCTTGCACTTTTTCAGTTACAAGAAGGGAGGCAACTACAGTCAAACTTTTTCAGCTTTGTTTATCACGTGACTACTCCAGCCAGACCTCTTTTCATTTCTGTAGCTGCTGCTGCTATAGCTCTTCAATTAATTTTAGTGCGTTTTCCAGTAAATTAAGAGGAACAATTTGTCCAACTACTTTATCTACATCTACTTTCTTTGTAGACAAGAAGTATGATTCTTTTTTGAATACTTAAATTCATACAATTTAGATACAGAATATGTTACCTTTGAAGCAGATTGTAAGAAATAATAGTTATCTACGCAAAATAGTAGAAGCTGTACTTTGAATGTTTCTATGTTCATTTCATTTTTTTTTTTTTGGATTTGTTAACCAGGAAATTCCAACTGGGTGGAACCCATTTTCAGGACAAGCTAAGGGAGAAAAGTTCAACTGTCAAAATATAGAAAACTCAATTAAAATATAAACACACTGATCTTTTTTGGGGGGGAATGCACACCAGACTTATAGGAAAGAAAATAGTATAAATAAAAAAAATACTGGACTCTCTAATCAGATGAATTCTAACTTAGGAGTCCCATACTACACATACAGGAACTCAAAAAGGTGTAATAATAAGAAACAAACAGGTTAATGAGCTACAAATGTAGGCATATCAAGAAAAAACTGTAATACTCAACCACAGCAAGTTTAAAACAATGCAGCAATAGACAATAGTATACTGATTGCAAGTGTAAGACCATTTAGAGAAAAAAAATGAAAACAAGAAAAAGTGTCTTTATTTATTCATTTAGTTTTTTATTAATTTACTTTACATATTGGTTGGAGGCGTAAAGCACTGCTCACACCATAACCAACAGTGGAACACAAAGGCAATACAATCTAGTCATAAAGAAACGCTATGTACAGACTTTACACCATGCTGAGGTGTACATTTTACAAGCAGAAAAGTAGATTCAGGGAATTAGCAAGAAAAGACTGAGAAGCAAGTTTAGCCTTAGAAATGGGGGTGGGCACACAACATATTTACTGAACAAAGCAAAGAGATAAGTAATGGTAAAGAAATTGGCTTCAGGAGATGTAGGTCGGGGTGGCAGTGATTAGTTTCATTGGAAGTACATACAGTGTGTTTTAGTGGACAAATCTGAATACTTGAGAACTCCGAAGTAGGTTGGAGCTGGGTAGTACTAGGACCCAGTTTTCTCAAGATGAAGGGAAATTGTTAATAAAGAGACACATTCTTAGTGCTGTTGTGTTTTCGTAAAAGAGAGGTTGCAAACAAGGGTAAGCCAACTCTTGCCAAATGACTGCACTAGCTAGTAATAAAAGGATATATTTTCTGAGCCTAGAAGAGGAGGTAGCTAAAATCTAGCATAAAGTGTAACAAAGTTCATTCCACAGTGTAGAGACTACAACATGAAATACAGATTTGTAAACTGAAGCACATTAGATGATGTCAGTATTCAAGTCAACGCAAGTCTTCAGGGAGAGATAGTGATAATATCTAGAAACATAACCAATAGTAAACATGGACAGTCCGCTGTATGGAGGGCAGCTGGGAAGAGTTGAGATCTTTTAAGAAACAAAACACATAAGTAAGGTGAGAAAGAAGAGGTGAATTTGTTAATTAAATTTTACAGCATGTTAGAAACTGTTCAGTTTTGTAAAGAAAACCCAGTTTTGACTATACTTTCAAGTAACTGTTCTAAAACACACATCAAACATCAATCACTGATCAAGAATGGTAAAAAAAATAAAGTGAAAGATGACTTCTACACAGATATCATTGACAGATCCAATTACAAACAGGTTGCAGACAGACATACTGTTGCTGAGGTGAAAAAAATCACAGATTTAATTTATATGTGGTACACTGACTTTGCTGATGCGCATTTTGAAACAGGGAAAACAATACGTCTGATGTCAACGACAAGCATAAAAAGTTTTTTATGCACCTTTCAGAACTATTACACTCTAGTCTTGCTCTAGAGTATACACAGTGTCCCCCACTATGGTAACAGCTTTAAAATCTGAAAAACATTTCACTTTACTACACAAAACAGACTGACTAAAGCATTTAACAACTTTTAATGTTTAGTTTTTCACAAGTACACTTACTTAACTTCTGGTCACTGCCAGAGTGCCAGTGCTTTCAAAGCAGTAAAATACTTCATGCAACACTTTTTTCTTTCACTTGTTTAACAACAAGGCAGCTAATGCTCTACCCACTACAATTTACTGGATTTGAGAAACTCATCTTCCACGTTTTGCTCTCAAGTTGAATTTCGTGAGTCCATTTGTTGAACACATCATAATCCTCTATGTATTTAATAGCAGTCCACATTCAGATCACTATGAATTTGTAATATCAAAATTAGTCTGAAGTTCAGTGCTTATTTTCATAACTGTCAGGAAGAGAAAAGTAAAGACTGAAACCATCACTACAATGAATTAACTAAATGCAATTACTAGATATGCCTTTCACAAAAATGGGAAATAAGTAAGCCAAGAAATTAAACTTGGGTGACTCCAAAAGAGATGAAAAGAAGACTAGAAGCACATTGGTACCAGCTTATGAAATGGTCCCTTACTGTTCAGGAAAGTAGACAACCCATGCTAGGCAGGATCCAACAGACCACATTATAACATCCTTGCGTAGATCTAACCACAACCACTTTCTCCCATTCTTGCACATGGGATTGCACATTACTTCAACAGTGATAATCATCTAGAGCCAAGGTTTACATTGTAGGTGGCTAGCCCTGCATAGATAGGAAGCTTTTATTTACAACTTTCAGTATTGTTTAGTGTACCATAACAGACTTGGTTGTCTTGGACCTCCTACGTCTCCACAAATCCAATGGTTGCGCCAATAATAAAACCAAGGATGGAAATCTTCATCAACAGATAAATAAAACATGGTGGAAGGACAGGTTTATAACTTAGTGCCATCCAAACCTCTGGAATAAAATTTCCTTGCATGATAAGCAATGCAACTCACAGTCTTCCTTTAATCATAATCTAGATGAATGGATAGGTATTCACAAATTTGCTCCACAGTGGTGTAGTTGTTACCATTGTTGCCTCACAGCAAGAGGTTCTCCAGTTCAATTCTCGGCTGGAGCTCCTCCTGTGTGGAGTCTGCATGTCCTCCCTGCAGTCGACTGAGTTTTAAAGACATGCAGGTGGGTGCGTGTGCATATGTGTATGCCTTCTGATAAGGTTGGGCGCCAGGCTGGCAACTCGATAATGTAAAAACACCACTGCCAATCAATCTACGGACCGGTGATCCGCTGTGGCGACCCCTAACCAGGAAAAGCCGAAAGACATTGCTTTTTTACTGACTGTTATAATTCTCCTCTATAAAACAGGTGTGTCCAGACTGAAAGTACTTGCAAAGTATAAATACTCATGACAGTAAACAGCCTTAGAATATCTACGAATCTTCAAAAACTGACCTGCTAAAAACAGGATACTTGTTTTACTTTCAAAAGCATATCTCTCAGCTTATGTCAAATGGAATGCAGGGGAGATAGACAGCTTTGACAGAAGTATGCCAAAAACTGCAGGCTTTGCTAAATAAAGATGCGATACTAGAGTGCAGTAAATCATGATAGTGCTAAAAGGGAGTGAAAGATGGAAAATGATTATTTGCCTGCATTGGCATACTATAAAGGTGCATAACAGAATCTAACAAAACAACATTCTACACACAGTTTCTAGAAATGACTGACATATTAACAGTGTTAGTACATGGAAAGTATACTGGAAAACACTGGACATTCAGCAGGAATACTCTTGCATACTCTGTAATTTTTTTCTAAGCAGTGTTCAAAAAATATGATTTACAGGGACCACAACATGTTTTTAAATGTCTAACCCAATGCCTGCAACATTCATCCGGATCTAACTTGCTCAGAGACAGGATTAATCATCTATAAATACACTTCATGATTTAAGAAGAAGGACAACAGCTGAAAATTATGCATTCATATATTTTAAGTGTGTAAGTGGTACAATATGAAGATGTGTGCATTTTTTAATGTGAGGTAGGATGAGGCAACAATATGAATTTCCAAGCACAATATGGTAACTTCTAGCTATATCTCTGGCTAGGTACAAGCTCCAAGTATGCATACCTGTAAACTGTGTGTGTGTGTCTGTCTGTCTGTGTGAAAGAGAGACATCCAGAAAGGCGAAGTGAAGAAATACACAGAATGCTGAAAACAACACTGGAATTTTTCACAGTAGGCAGACAGGTGCAACATCATATTTAAAGGACAATGTCACTATCAGCGTAGAGATGTGCATTCAGACTTGGCTGTAACACTGCACTTCCACTAACACAACTGAACTGGCAAACTTCGAACTTAATGAAGGAAACTGCAAGTGCATCCAGCAAGTAACAGGCTTCCTGAGTATATGGACTAAAAGGCAAACAAACACAGAAGCAGTAAAGTAAAATTATAAAATCTGCTATACAGGCTCTTAAGCACTGACGTTCAGAAGTCCTTGAAGTGATGTAATAACACCACTGGGGGACAAACACTCTTTATATCATAGGATACATATATATGGATAGTTCAGTTTTAGGAGAAAAAGGCAAAGCTTACAGAACGCAAATCTCATTTCAAACTTCATGGCCAGCTATAGCAGTTAGACTGCATTATTCTTGCCATGTAAAAATGATTATTAGGTTTGACAAACACGCTTTGTGGCAAGAAACACTTATTTTATGAGGTAAATGTTCTAATTG
The DNA here is from genome assembly GCF_019279795.1 of Protopterus annectens. Taxonomy (NCBI): domain Eukaryota; kingdom Metazoa; phylum Chordata; order Ceratodontiformes; family Protopteridae; genus Protopterus; species Protopterus annectens. The sequence continues at coordinate 1,397,179,211 of NC_056729.1, forward strand.
TTATGATATTCATCAAATATAGATGGCGACAATGCTATACAACACTAAATTCAATATGTAAATTAACTGAAATGCTTACAAAAAGACTGATTCTAGGAATTATCAACTTAGACACCCAACATGCTTTTAGAATTCAACAAAGCCCTTACCACAGCACATACTAAACACCAGACTTGAACTACACATAATAAATAACACCAGAAACTGTCAGGGGTGTTCTCTATGGCTTACCTTCATGTGGATCAGAGCCTCTGATCACTCACCTCTAGTAATAACCCTTAACGGTAATAACTACACAAAGTACTTTCCTCACTAGATTTGCTTTGTCCTTCTTTCACGACTTTACTAGGTTACAGACCCGGTAGCAGTTCATGTACACTTATAGATTTACTGCATGTTTAGCAGCAGAGTCACTTCCTGTTTCAGCTAAGCATAAAGACTGAAATGACTGCTGTGTACCATCCACCAAGGTAACCAGTTTCACAAACTTCAGTTTTTCTATTTTTTCTCTGGTCACACTAAGCCAGTAACCATTTGTACTCTCTTAGTTGCTGTCAAGAAAATGATTACTCTTTGTTCTGCTGATGTTGACAGACATGCTCTATAAACTATATGTCATGTCTTTTTAAGTACTGCATTCGAATAATGCTTCCAGCATTGTGCAGTTAAAATAAAATACGGTACAGCAGAAAAAATAATATGTATTCAGTTCATCCACAATGGCTAATGTGAGTATAATTTGAGTTCTTCCTTAGATTCAAAACGCTGTCCAACCACTAACTGAATATTTTTCTTTATTTTTTACACCTGTTAATTGGGTAAATCTCGCTGGTTAGAAATGTCCCTTTTCAGAGACGCTTCATAGATACTGCCTGGTTAAATGATGTGCTCAGAATATTTAAATGGATAAATTAAACTCAGCAACAGTTGAATTTCACTATCAATTCAGAACGCTAACCCTGTGATTGTCTACCCCCCAAGAAATCAGATATCAAACTGCTATGTAATATGGCCATCAACTACCATTTTATTATTTAATCTGATTTCATACTGGTTAATATTATATTCATGCCTCCATATTTTATATACTTCCTCATATGCCTTCTTAGTTTTCAGAAGTAAAACTGGTTGTGCTCTGCATAGTTTGAACCAATTTACTGGTTCAATGTTTTATTTCCCACATACAGATTTACATAAACCTATCAGTTTTTCGGTACATTTGCTTTCTTTCAGTCTCTCCCGTTATCAGAGGAAATCTACTTTAGTTTCTTTTAGCATAGCTTGTATTTCTTTCTTGCAGTCTAGCAAGATTTGGAGATGTTACTGCAAATATATCATTAAGCCACAGCACTGATTCTACTCTGTCTTCATCGCTACGACAGTGAATTCCGAAGTATCTTGGAAGGCTGCAATAGCATCACTGATTTCTTCAGATCTTGTCTTATCTAGGTCAGGCTTAAACATAGCATGTTCTTCCTGAGATACAGGCACTTGGCACGATAGCCCCATTTATAACATACCACATATTCTAGTCCCAAAACTGAAACAAGTAGCAGTAAAATAATTACTACTTTAGTTTACTCACTAAATCAGGAAAATACAGAGATAGGAGAAAATCACTACACATTTAAATTACAAAAGAATTAAAAGTGACAAGTAAAGGGTATGCTGTATTACAGACGGTGCATTTTGAATCGCTGTATAAAGAAACAAAGCAAGCTCTGCATTACATTATTCTGACAGTTTCATCTACAGAGTACTATTAAACCATGTATACTTGCTGAAGCAGTAATAATTTTTATTTTTTTTCTTCCATTTGTTGACCACGGTACAGCATTGATCACAATGGACTCCCTTTCAGGGTCAGCCCAAGGGAATAACATAAAACAATACAATGAAAAAGTGGAACAGTAATACACAGGGTGTAGATTTGCAAAACTTATATATAAAAGGAGTACAGATAGCACATACAATTTAATTTCAAAAAGCAAGTAAGGCAGTTGGACAGAGGGTTAAGGTTGTGAGCTGCAGTTTCTCTGGTACAGGCTTTGATTCCTTCAGCCCTCATCTGTCTAATATGTGACCTTGAGTAAGTTACTCAACTGGACAGTGCTTTGGGGAAACTAGGAATATGGTCCTCTGGACTTCAAGCCTATTAGCTATCTATGAAATGTGTGTGTGTGTGTGTGTGTGTGTGGCGCTCAGCTTTCAACCCATGAACTATGAATTTAAATACAACGATACAGACATTTGAAAGAAACAGCAGGAAAGGCAGTGAATTTTAATCAACATTATCACTAAAAGGTCTAAGGGGGATGGACAAAACTATAGTTACAGTTAAGAATAAGAATAATAAAAAAAATAACCTTGCAGGGAGAGTCAGGGAATATTTTACAGCAGTGCCGTCTATGTCTATAAAGCACAATTGTAACCTTAACACAACAGTAGATATTCAAATGATCACTGCTACAGTAACTTTGGCTACATGTGTAATATCCTGCAAAGGATACAACAGTCAGCCAGAGAGGGGAAGCTGAGCCCTAAAAGGTCAATGCTAGAAACAATAAAAAATAAATGTCCACATCCTGGCATAAAAAACATATAAAAAAACATGGGAGTGGGGGGTGGGAGCAGCTACTGCAACAGTGATCATTCAAACATCTACTGTTATGGTAAGTTTATTTATACAACTGTACTATGTTCACTATATTGATCACTGCTGCAGTAGCCTTAACTATATGGGTAGATTACCCTAGCTTACTACATTTAGGAGGGGTAAGGAGAAGAGTCCAGGAGCCGCTGGAGAGTGGTCCTAGTAAAACCTGACCTGGATCTAGAAAAAGAATTACTACAGTGCTTTGTAAAAGTATGTACAGAGGACCAAGTAGCAGTTTCTTGAATACGTCTAGAACCAACCCTTTCCAAAAGTCATAGATGAAGCCAAGGCCCTGGTAGACTGGGCCTTGACCTGATATGGAATAGTTTTGTTACAGTGAGTATAACAAAAGGTAAATAGACTATACTTGGTATCCTACAGACTACTAAGAGGAGACCTGCATCTGGCACACAAGCCATCCTCCGACTCAATACTGATGGATTTACTGCATATCACCAAGTCAAATGGCATTACAAATATTTGGTCTAGAGATCTGAACAACTTCTGCAATATCAGCAGAATGGTCTGGAGGAGTAGGTATATCTTGCAGAGGATGCCGTTGCTCTGAAACAAACTCCTCAACCACATAGGTCCATAGGCTCATACTAGGCTATCTGCCCTAGGGCATTTATAAGCCTAGCCAGAGTGTGTTTGGCTTTCGCCACCCATTTTAAATTAATATATGCCCTTTTTCGAGGTTATAGGTTCATAGGTTCATACTGGCTATCTGCCCTAGGGCATTAAATATCCCTGTCAGTCTCGAACCCAGGACCTTGGAAACACTAGACGGCATGAATTACCACTTAGCCACAGCAGATATTAAAACATTTTTAAAGCATTGCAGGTGTTGAACCCTGGACCATGCACACTATAGTCATGGGACTTACCAGTAAGCCATCTGAGGTACATAAAACAAAGTTCATCCCTTTCCATTCTCAAGTGCAACTTGGGTCTATGGGTTAGAAACATAAAATTTACCCTAGGACTGCCCCTGTACTACTACTGGACAGAGGCACCTCCTAAATGTTTTATGCTGTGCTTAGCTCCTCTCAAATTATCTATGGTATGATCCCAGATATTCTCATTAGGGGTAATATATAATTATTGACCATGGGATGGGCTAAGCAAATCTCTAACAAATGGGATAAGTTAATTTGAACCCCAAAAGTTAACTTTCTTGGCTTAAAATGCCCCACAAGGCCAGCTAGCCTAGTACTTATCTATCAACCTTAGACAACCATTTGGAAATGGTCTGTTTTGATACCGGTTGCCCCTTCTTACCTTCGCAAGAAATGAACAACTGATCAGAAGATGTGAAATATTTAGTTCTGTCAAGACAGTACCTAAACTGTCTGTGGACATTCAATATATGGAGTATCATTTCTCCCTCATTTTTAGGTTCTGGAAAGAAAACAGGGGAATGGATAGTTTGGCTTAAAGAAAATTCAGATACTAATTTAAGGCATAATAGAAGGATTAGTTCTGTGGTATTGTCTGTAACAACTTGAAGAAGTCCCAGGGTCCAAAGATGATTTGGAGAATTGAGGGCCTGGATCAGGGCAAGCAACCCTTTGATATTTATGTGCTTTCTTCTGTCCTTGGTGTAAGATACACACCCTGCACTTTTATCCCCAAACAAAATCCGAGGCATCTGTAGTGGCTGATTGCTTTGGAACAGGGAGATAGAAGGGGAGACCTAGATTTAAGGATATCTCTTTTCTCCACCAAATGGTTTCTCTTTTGACAAATACTCATTCTGGGATTTGAAAAGACAAAGAATGCTGATGCTGGGGTCAAAGACACTTCAGACACCACTGTATCTTTCTCAAGTGAAGTCCTGCCAGGGGTATCATGAGAATCACTGAAACCATGAGACCCAAAGTATTCCCTTGCAGTGACTGCAGTTTGAGTGGAAAAACTCAGAAATAGATTTAGATCTGCATTTACTTTTTCCTGTGGAAGAAAAGATTTTTGAACTGAGGTATCTAGCTGACATCCCAGGAATACAATCCTGTGAAAAGGAGCCAAGAAACACTTTTGAATATTCTCTTTGAATCCCATCTTGTGTAAGAGATCTCTCGCACATGAGTGAAATTCCTGACACTTTGAAAATACTCTGCAAAGATAAACAAGTTGTCTAACTAAGGAAAAAAGTGAATACCCTGTAGCCTGCAATGAGCTATAACTGGAGCTAGTCACTTAGTGAACAATCTTGATGCAGTGGATAGTCCAAAGGGTAAGGCACAGAACTGATAATGTGATCCAGACACAACAAACTGGCCCACAAGGCCAGCTAGCCTAGTACTTATCTATGAAACTTAGACAACCATTTGGAAATAGTCTGTTTTGAAACCAGTTGCCCCTTCTTACCTTCACAAGAAATGACAACTGATCAGATGATGTGAAATATTTAGTTCTGTCAAGACAGTACCTGAACTGTCTGTGGACATCCAACTACTGGAGTATCATTTCTCCCTCATTTTTAGGTTCAGGAAAGAAAACAGGGGGATGGATAGTTTGGCTTAAAGAAAATTCAGACACAAATTTAAGGCATAATAGAAGGATTAGTAGAAACATCTGAAGCCTGGATAACTAGGGATGCGATGATAAGCATCTTTTAAGTATGGTGTTAACTAGGAAATTTGAATGAGAAGGAAGAGGTAACAGGTTGTGAAGTGACATCATTTTGAATTTGGGCATCATCACAAAACAGATTTAGGATAGACAGACCCAGAACTGGTCTCCAAGCATTTTCTTTCCTTGGCACTAAGAACATCCTTGAATAAAAACTGGCACACCTCAGAAGGAGAAACTGGTTCTATCACTCCTTGGGATGGAATGTGATGAACAACCACTGGAAACAAAAGAGTCTAATATGGAGGATGGGGAATGAGTCCCTGAAAAGGAAGAATTTCCTCCCACTGCCATCTGTAACCTTGATGAATGATCCTCAGAACCCATTTGTCTGAAACTACCTGTTGCCAAAGAGAAAAATGAAGATCCAGACTTTCGGGAAAGAAAAATGGGTTCAGGCTGGGAGGGGGTCACAAGGTCTCTTGAAAAGCCATATCAGACTTGTTGGACTGTCCTTGGTTTTAGGAGGTCTGAGGCTTATTTTTGGAACCACCTTGCCATTTCTTCTTAAACGTTTGTTTGCCTATATTTTGTTGAGACTGTTTAATGTGCTTTTCACCAAAAGTGGATGACGAACTAGAGAACCCCTTAGAAAGTTTGGAAAATGAGGGCTGAAAAATCTTAGGGATTCCATGGATCAGCTTACCTCTTTCATCACACTTTCTGATCACCTCTGCAGCATAGGGGCCAAAAACTAAATCTCTATCTAATATCTAACGGGGAATTTAAAATCTCATTTTTCACATCATCTGGGATGTTCTGATAATGCAGCCATGAGAACCTCCTCAAAACAGTACCTGCGGCCATAGCCCTGGAAGAAGTATTAACAAAGTCATACATACACTGTAAACAATGATCACTAACTTGTGCAATAGAAGAAATTAAAATTATTTAAAGCAGGTTTTCCTCCCAAGAAGAAACTTGAATTAAAACATTCCTAATACTTTCACAATTAGCCAGAATAAACTAACATATGAGCCCGAAAATATCAAAGTTGCAGAAAAATACACTTTTTCCCCATACTTATAATTTTCCCATCCTTATCAGAGTGAGCAGAATTGGAATTAACTAAGTGTTTATCAGCAGTGGGATCAACTAAAGCTGTAGCTGCTGCAGCATGTCTGGGAATAATGTATAAAAATGTAAAAGACAGAGGAACTTTATACATTATATCTGCCTTTTTACGATCAGCTGGCTGACTATCAGGAAAATTGCAGGCAGTAACATAGCTATATCATTTAAAGCAGGGACAACAGAAGGAATGGGTGTAGGTTCTGGAAATTTCTTGTATAACAACTCATAGTATTTTCTGGGGGACTGAGAAACCGCATTGTTCTCTAATGGAGAACACTGGCACATTCTAGCAAAAGTCTAGCGAAAAAAGAACCTCCCCCCCCATAGAAATCAGAAACTGAGCTCTTCTCTGAGTCTGAATCAGAAATTTGAGGAGAAAACCCTATGTCTATCCCTTTATTTTCCTGTTCAGATTCAGAATCTTGAATCTCTTCAGGAAAAGGAGTAGCCTTCTTTCTTTTACCAGAAACTATTTCACAAGAAGGATTAATAGCCTGAATTAAACCCTGAGTCAGATCCAGTAAACTATTCCTAAAGACATTTTAGAAGAAATAGACAAATACTTTGTTTTCTGTTTCTTCTTGATAGGAAAAATGGGGCCAACCATGTTAATAATGGTGGCAGCAGCTTCCCCAGAGACTGGCACAGCATTCTAACACAACAAGGAAGACTTCCTTGTTACCTCTCCCATAACTGACAAGATTGTTTCTCCTTTGTTCACTGAGGGGACCCAACCGCCAAACAGGACATGGCTAACCCCCAGTCCATGGTATTGGTTGTAGGTGCTACTCCAGATGAATCCAGGATGAAAAATGAGTGGTCTGAGACACAACAAATGGCCACAGCAAAATCACCCACCTGTGGTTGAGGCAGACTGCTAGCCTGCCATGGTGGCAAAGTCTGTTTTCTTAACTTTTTTCTTTCTGTGGCTGGAAGAAGGAATGACAGTGGGACCAGTACTCATAGGATCATAGGAGATTACTAGGCCATCTACCTGGAGGTCATTTCATACCAATGTAATACCATAGAAATATAAGTTAATACCCAAGACTGCATTTAGTAATGACTGCCCATGTTCAGGAGGGTTGTGGGCGCTATTCCCGGTAAGAATTTTACGGTGCCCCATCCACTCATCCAGGTTACTTTTGAACAGTATAATAGAGGTGTTCTGTTTATGAACCTTATGATTCTATGTAAAAACACACACACACACACACACACACACACACAATTTTTCCACAGGAAAAATGTTTTTCAGTTACTTTACACAACTTTTAAATTAAAAAAGGCACTCCTGTTTAAAAGAACAATACAGTCTCAAGACAGTCCATTAAAGCTCAAAATTCATAGCTATAAAATAACTTTCCCAAAGAGGAAAGTGATAAAACAAACAATATTTAGAAAATGGAAGGTTTTGCCCCAAATGGAGAATATCTGCCAAGCTGACTGTTGATCCTCAAAAGCCTTAGAGGAGCATACTCTTTGGCCGTAAAGCTCTGAAGGGCTTGGCCCCCACAACTTGTCTTTTAGTCAGCTTAGAACAAGCGGCCTGACAATTTGGTTGCCTGGAAGGTGTCCTGAAAGCTTTGGAAGCTTTCCAGCTGTTATATCCTTTGCAGGATATAACCCATATAGCTAAGGCTACTGCAGCAGTGATCAATATGAAGTGAATCCTCACCCAGAACTTCAGCCTACCGTTCTATGATCCAGTAATATTTAAATGCAACATAAATAATAATACACTACATTCTACACATTTACAGCACAGATAGAATACAAAGTAAAACTGGCCTGAATGTTCTAGTTTTCTAAAGTTTCACCTGAAATAAATATACATTTTTTCTGTCAAAATGTAAAAGTAATAGTGAATAGCTGTCAGAATATAAAGCTGTGAATCTAGAGATCTAGGATTTGAATTTTGGGAGATCTAGGATTTGAATTTGTCCATCATCAAGACTTCCTTATCGTATTAGCTATTTAATTAACAGTCGGTTATTTCTCTTCTATTCTTTCTGCATCAGCATCTTACATCCTTGGGCTATACTTGTTTATCTAGAAAAACCTTACTTTTATCTCCTCCTAAATGACTCCATTCCTGTGCTTGTGCTTTCTGGGTACTGTAATTTGTTTCTGCAGTGTATGACATGATTCAAGATGTGACCTGCATGAACAGTAGCACACAAAGCCAAATTTACTTTCTTTATGTTATTTGTACACAGTGCCCACAGTTATAACAAACAAGAGTTTAAAAGAAAATAAATGCAGCAGTGTATGTTCAAGGCATGGCTATACAAATACTCAAGACACTGAATTTTTACCTCTGTCAAGGCGAACTAAAATCAAAGATATGTTTTAAATATATTAATAAATTAAAAAAAAAACTTTAAAAATTGGCAAACAAAATGACATAAGCAGAATATCTTTAACTTTGGTGATTGATACCAGATACACCAATCAGACATAATGTGGTGGTATATGTGTAAAGTCAACAAAAGTCCACTCTTTTCTCGGCCACTTTTATTTGCAAAGCCATACTTCACAAATGTGATTGATGCTTTATATTCTCACATTTATTCACGAACGTCAGTGTTGCTGGTCTTCTTGATCATCTTCATCTACCAGCACTAAACTCTGGTTCAAGTAAACAGCACTTCTGATTCTTCTAGTCAATTTCTGCGCTTTTTATTCGGTGTTTCATACATTCTCCTCTGGAGCACTGTAAAAGATTTCACTGATAGTCTCTCTATGAGCTTTATTGTTAGAAAAATAATAAGCAAAGTCCCTTCCACTTGTTGGCTCAGTTTTTGATGAATAAACTTTTTTTTATTTCCTTCTTAGGCTGTTCTACATGAAATGTCTATGATTGTCCAGGATTTTAGGAACTCCATGAAAAAATACTGTGATGATAGCTGGATACAGCAGCTTGAATTTCTCACCTGCTTCTTGACATTCCCTGGTTGCTGGGATAAATCTGCTTCTCTTCTGCATTTCGCAAGGTGAATAATAATTTCCACGAACACTCTGCAGTCTCCAACTTTAATATTTTCCCTTCTTCCACAATTTTGGTCATGATCAACTCTTCTTTGCTGCTATGATTGCATCTTTACTAATACAAGTCTTGGCTGTTTTCTCATTGCTAGGTTTGGAGTATAAACTTGGAGTGTCTGTGGAACACCAGTACAGTTATTTATTTGTGCTTTAATAAAATGAATACAGTCTGTTCCTTCCATTTTCTCTGGTATATCAGAAAATCTCAGGTTTTCTCTGTGAGTTATGTTTTCTAATGCTACTGTTTTGTTGATACAGCTCTTAAGAAGCTTCATACTCTACCAGCCTTGTTTTCATCTCACCCTTTGATTTTGCAGTTTTATCAGTCCATCTGAACAGCTAGCTAAAGCTTCTGTTTTTCTAGCCTTTTGTTATTTGAGTTGACATATCAGTATTATATTTACTTTAATCATCTCTGAGTACATTTGATTTACTTTTCCTCTAAATTACTGAAAGCCATCTCTTGAACCAACTCAGCTTTCGCTGAACAGCTGCAGGATCCTTCCCAGCCAGTGCTTTCTTCACCTTTTCTGGCTGATTTTCTTTCAGGTCTCCAAATTTCTTTTTTTTCTACCATCCAGGCGGTGTACTTACTGCCAGCAACTGAAAATCAATCAAATAACAGTTTCATTGGCACTCCTTTTTTCTCAATGTCTTTCTTTTAAACTGGGACAATTTTAACACGCAAGCTAAAGTAGCTTATAGTCACCTGCACTGGAGGGCATACAGGGCTATGCCATGATCTTTATCCTGGTCACCAGAGTTTGACTAGGGGCTCACGTGCTTGATGGCACAGGCAGGGAGGATGAAATGTTGATACTTGCCTGGCTTCAACTGTGGCTCCAATGACAGAGCCCTGTTACAGAGTGAAAGTTCATGCAGTGGAGGGCTGGGATTAGGAGGATGTGGGTCTGGCTACCCAAACCCAAGATGGTAGTCTTTGTTGGCATACCTGGGGAAGCATGTATGCACAGACTGAAACCAATATGGTGATGTAAGTGTTCCAAGTCACCACTGTGGTGGGGATAGGTTCATAAATGTAAAAATCCTGTTGTTGCCAGGATGCTAGTGTGAGCATAAATCATTCTCATGGCTGTCTGAATGATAGCCCCTTTGAGGCTTGATGGTTATCAGGCAAAAGAGCAAAACCAGTGCAATAAAAAAATAAATAAAAACAAAAAGCAGCTTTTAGTCAGTTACAAAGATCATTGGTGCTTGGATCACAGTTGCTTCTGCAGAATAGCTCAACCTGTCCATTTCTCATATGACAGTTGTTTGTTTCACACATGAGGGAGATCTTACTGCTCATATGCGAGTGTTTATTGGTGGGGTCCAATCTCACAGGCTGGAGAAACAGCAAGACATGTTTAACACCACATGTCAGTGATTAGTCTTTATCCAAGGTGTAGCAACTTTGAAAGTGAGAATAACAAAGTGTGTGGGGGGGGGGGGGGGGACTTGCCCCAGAAAAAAGTTTTTTGTTACATGCAATCATATTAAGACAATCTTCAGTAAGTACAATGCGGGTTTGGGTGTACTTCAGCTGTCATAACAAAGTTTTGTTGCTGAGCGTTAGCAATGCAATCTCCGATGTCTTGAGAAGACATACCAAAACCCATCAAATTTCAGTTTTAAAATGAAGAATAACTTCTGAAACAATGTTATTCTAGTAAATAAAAATTCCTCTGTTAATCTAAGCTATTTCTTTTTCATTTCTCTTCATTGCTTTACTGAGAATACTAAGATAAGCTGTTCTGAGCTCTTACTCCCTTACTAAACTTTTGATGATATAATCATTGTACTTTTCCATTGACCATAGCTTCTGAATTATACAAACATATTTTAGTGCTGCTACACAATCATGTCTGATGATATCAGCCTATGAGAGCAAACAATTACATGAAATGCATGTTTCAAATTGAAAGTATATACCGTTCCTATATTTAATGACTGACTAGCTACATAGTGTGGGTGGAACAGTGATGCATTGGGGAACATTGCCACCTCACAGCAAACATTACTCTGACTCACTTCTCAGCCAGAGTGCCTTCTGTGTAGAAACTGCATACCAATCCAGTGTCCAGGAGGGTTTCTTTCAGGTACTTCGGTTTCCTCCCACATCCTAAGACATGCAGTAGATGGACTGGTGACTCTACACTGTGTGTGTGCAGTGTGTGTATGTGTGAGTGCACGCACGTGTGTGGTGATACAGCAGAATGGGTTGAGAATTGATTTGCCTAGTAAAGTCTGTGGATGCTGATAATTGTTCATAGGGTTGCTACTGCAGCTGGATGTAACGCAACAGTACTGAATGTCTGCTATATAATTTACTTAATGTTCTTGGTTGCCTTAACTACTACCTTGTTTCCAGTTTATATTGCTCTCTATAATATACACTACACTTAATATCTCATGTTAAACATCTATCATACCAGTTGGCAAGCTCCTTGGGCAAAGTAAACCTGCTTGATCAAAAAATTATAAGCAAAACAGAAATGGCACTCTCTGGTTGTTTGGCCTCTAGTTTTTCTTTGCATGTAGAACAAAATAAATAAATAAAAAAAAAAACATGTCTATGACCAAAGCTGTTAACAAGCTCCATTTCTACCTGATATCCTTTTTTACTGTACTGTTTGGGGTGCAATGATAAGCAGCTAAAGAGGAAACAACAAACATTACCATTACTGAAAAGTTCTACAGGTTACATGAAATGTCATACGAGACATTTTCTGCATAGAATACAACATTCATTTTACACACACACACACACACACACACACACACACACACACACACACACACACAGCTAACATACTATTAACAGCAACACATATAATACAAGTCAATTGGTTTCAGGAACTAACTCGGACTGATGTTAAACACACTAGACAGAACTACAGAAAATCCTCCATGCATCTTTCTTCTTCTGCTTGTTCCCTTGACAAAGGGCAAAGGAATAAGCCACTTGCTAGAAGATCCCTGAAGGAGATCAAGATTCCAGTTCATTGGTAATTGCACAATGGAAAAAAAAAATAGCAGATACTACATACCTGAATGCAGAAATAAAATGGGACTAAGCAAATGTCCCAAACTCGATGCTAACATACTGAGAAAAGATCCCGTTTGACTGATGTATTTACACTCCCTATCACTGTGAGAAGAAACGCAGTCCAAACTGTTAAGATGCATCCTTCAAACCCAATGATGAGCCAGAAGACTTCTGTGCCTGTGGGAATCAATGTGGGTGACTATAAAGGTCTCCAAAGAAATGAAACTTTACAGATGGAGGGATATGTCTACAGAAAAGTACAGAGGTAACAGACTGTATTTAAATAAAATCTGTTATTTGTTGCGTTTTTAACTGGGAAATGGACTGATCCAAATTGTACACATTTCTATCACTACCAGGAAGAGACATTATATTCATATACATGAAATTAGGCAAAATACAATATGCATACCTGTAAACCATATTTCAATATACAAGGTTTACATATGAATGCATGTGAAACATATACAGACACTGCAATATGCATGGTTTAAATAGTTACTTGTGGTATATATACACATAATGACAAAACTGCATGCTGGTCTAATGTTTAACTATAAAAAAAAACATTTAACACATCTTAGATGTAGCCTGTGAGTTTGGTTTCATTTTGAAGCATAAGCAAAGATAAGTAAACCATATTCTAATTATGCCTTATTCTTACCTATTACTGCTCTTCCTTCAGGGGTAAGGAAGTGGGAGATGCACAAGGCTGTATTTATTTTTCTCTTTATCTTACTAATGTGTACTGCCATAGATAATGAGACATCAACAGTTAACCTAGGTATTTCAAAGATGACATGCATTCATCGTTGTCTGAAGTGTCTCATGATCGGTTACATTTTTAGGTTTTGCTGTGTGGTAAAAACATCACTTTTGTTTTAGTAGCATTCACTGTAAGCTTTCAGTCTTGTCTGGCAGTTAGAGCAGAGGATTAAGGCTATGAGCTGTTAGCGACCTACTTTCTCTGGTACCTCAGCTTTCCCCTGCCCACTGTGTAACTTTCTGCAAGTCACTTAACGAGAGAGTGCTTTGGGACAACTGGGAATTCGAACTTTACAAGCAAGAATACATCTAAGGTTTTCAACATTAGAGTTTTCGCTAATTGCAGTTCAGATTGGGTGGTTTACTTAGCAACGTGCACTTGCTCTGCTTTTTATATAGGCCAAACATCTAGGCCTGTGAAATTTAGAATAGGTGAGCATATGAGTGCTATTAGGAACAAACGTCTAACTAATGCACTGTTTAAACATACTATTGATCACCCATCTGCTGCATTTAAATTTGTTATTATCGACAAGATAGCATTGCATAGGAATTTCAAAGCAGGATGGCATACTAAACTAAATCATATGGAGAACATGTGGATTATTAAATTAGGGGGTTTGTTCAGGCCTGGGTTAAATGAAACAGAATAATACTATAGAATATTATACATAATTCATTCTGTTTTTTGGACTTTTTGAATTATTAGACTGATAATGATTAGGTACACATAGGTTCAATTGTGTACAATTTTACTTATGTAATATGTTTAACATTCATTTTTATGTATATAATCTATGCATAATTTTGCAATATTCATATTTTGGTACACAGGATTGATATTATGGTATGGGATGTTATTTGTAATTATTTTATTATATTTTTTTATATATATTTTTTATTTTCATTTTTCATTTATTGTTATTTTGGGTTGACTACTGTGGTGGTGTGCGGTGCATGTCTCTTTAAGGGCTGCACTATATAAGACCAGGTAATGGTGAAGATTTTTCTAATTTTATCATTTGAGCATTGAAAAAGGCTGCTTTAAGCCGAAACCGGTTTGCTAATTTGTAATGGCTTACTAGCCATTACATTTGGTTCATATATGTCTCTAATAAAAGCAAGTTTATGCAATCCTTTACGTGCTGGTTCATTATTGTGGACTTTCATGGCTTTTGTGACCGTGCACGTTGTCTTTCGTGCGTGAACTCTCTGATTCTATATTCCTGGAATACATGCCTGAGGTTAAGCATCTTTTTTAGTGTTGCTATGCAAATGCTTAATTGAGGTAGGAAGCACAAAACAGCAGTAAATGTAACCATCTGAAATGTCGGGACACACCAGATCGAGTCCTGAAACATGGAGACTGAATGGCTGAAGAATGGACTTACATATACTAAGTTTGAGATGGCCATTTCTCAGAAAAGTCCCTGAAGTCTGATTATCCATTTTTGTTCTGCCACTTGTTTTATTTTAAAATCTCCACCCGTCTTGCCCTCTTCTAGGACTTCTAACACAAAAAAACTAAAACTGTTATTTAAACCTTTTTGGACATGTGCTAGAGCACTAGCTTCTTTGCTATTTTGTACATCCCTGTGGTGCTCTAGCATTCTGTCTTTTAATATGCAGATGGTTTTACCAACACAGAAGGTTTAAATCATAGTTTACTTTTTTGTGTTAGTAGTCCTAGAAGAGGGCAAGAGGGGAGGAGATTTTAAAAATAAAACAATAATCATGCAATAATCAGACTTCAGGCAGAGAGACCTCCGGGACTGAATGCTAAAGTCTCCTTAAAACCATTTCTAAAAGAAAGACCTATGAAACACTAAATGAGCTGAAATATCCTATTATTTTTTAAAGAAATGGATTTTAACTATATGTGTATGATACTGTCTCTTTAATAAGTCATGATGAATTGTGATGTCATTAACTGATATGCTTATAAATAACACTAATTTTAATCAGGATGTATGTCTGATGAAGTGGTGAATACCGTGAAAGTGCTAACATCTTTAATAAACTTTTTTATTTTTATTACTGTCTACCTGCTTTGAGTAACTGAGGTTATTTCTACTCTTGCATTTTATCTGATAGGTAAGTTTACTTTGCTTCAGAATAAGTAATTACCACTGGAATTGGTAGCTACTAATGGCCCAATGGTGGTGGTGATGATAATAATAGCAATAATAATAATCCCTCTTCCTCAACTATAACAGGAATGGTAGTGGAAGGTGTAGGAAAAGACATGGTTGAAAGGAGTCATCCTTCAGCAGCAGTAATCATTATTCAGCAACACTCATTTCCCCTCTCTTCCTGAATAAACATGAACACAACCTTCAGAAACTCTGATATAGTGCATTTGGTTGCAGCAATGTAAAAATGGCACATCTCTTGACTAACACTCTATATATGTCCCAAACAGATGGCTAAATAGTGAGATGCTTACTTGATTCCTAGGAGTATATGACCAGTCTCTCACAAACAACTCTACCCTTCTGCTTTATCTCAATCTATTAGAAGTATAACAGGTTATGAGGAGCTTAGGACTAGATTGCTCACCAGATTCTCACAAACAACTCTACGTACTGCTTTACAATAGTTTGTTACAAGTATATAAGCTAATATGGATGCATGTAAATATTATTTTACGGAAGGAATGACTGAGTTATGTTATGTATGACCAGTCAGCAAGGCTTGTGAATGTCACAAAACAAATGATTTCTCTAAAGGCCATAGTACAGCTAGCAATGTATAAGTAGCTAAAACAAGACAGACACTGTAAAAACATGGAAAGACTTTACAGGAACAAAACCATGTTATTCTCTCATGCGCAGGTTGCCAGGTACCCACAATATGGGCATAATGAATGAGCTACCATTTCTTTTTTTCCTGTACCTACATACATTTCTTTTTCTGCATTATGTTTGGCCATTTATCAGGGAAATTATTTAACTAATTTTCTTTATCCAAAATGAATTCTATGGGAAGATGAAAGTTGTGCTGTAACTTAAAAATTGTTTGTGTTCAATGTTTCCATATTCCATTCACTCAGTCTTCATCAGAACAAAAATTGTATTTTCAAACTGCAGGCTGTTTTCAGTATAGCAGAATGTGGTTGAGGCCCTGAGTCTGTGTTACTTGATTTATTATACTGTTATTCCAGCTGCTATAATTACTCTCTTCATAAGCAGTGCATCTTTTAAGTACAAAAATACAGTTTAAAACAATGCAATAATTACAAGTCTGAGATGGATAATAATGAGGGTGCATTTTCTTCTCTGCTGCTGCTTAAAAGATGAAGTGAAATTGTGCAAAAAAATACTTCAAACACACTGCTCTGTGAACAACTTTGGGGGTGAGACAATAATATCTACATACATTAAAACTTTAGCTTTTTTGTTTACATGCACCAACATATAGCTTGTTAGACTATAAAGCTATGCAACTGTGCTGCTTGATTCACCCCCCCAAGACTTAGCAAACTATTTTCAAAGACTAATGCTTAATTTCCATCAAATATATATATATATATATATATATCTATATATATATATATATATATATATATCTATATATATATATATATATCTATATATATATATATATATATATATATATATATATATATATATATATATATATATATATATAGTTTACTACTGTTTATTCGAACGGGAAAAAATTCCGTTCTAATTAACGAATAGTAATACCGAAAGTAAAAAAAACTACCGCTGACAATGTCGAACCAAATGCTCGACGTATTTGACTCGACATTGTTGTTGAAACCACCACGTGATAGCCGGATAGGAGCTGATGTACATCAGACTCCTATACGACAAATCACGTTTTTGCAGGGGGGGCGCGCCCCCCACATCCCCCCTACTTATATATTCTAACTCCGAGATCACACTACAGTGGGGATGTGGATGACTTTCCACTCCCCACTGTACCGCAATCTCCGTGCAGGTAGTAAACTTACACTTATGCAAATGCAGTAGTGCGTTCGCATAAGTGGAATCGACTATCTGGCTCACAAATGTTTGTGCGGTCAACATTCGGATTTCGGCACATTGCAGCAGACAGAATGTCGTTCGCACAAACATATATATATATATATATATATATATATATATATATATATATATATATATATATACACACACACACACACACACACACACACATATTTTTTTTGCAAATTATGGGAATTCTATTATTTACAAATCTAAACTCAGAATCTAGAGCAGGACCTCATAATCTGTCAAACACTGAAACCTTTTTGATGCATGGGTAGTTAATTCAGCTACAAAAAGCTTGATAAGACAGTATATGAATGATTTCTTCTCATAGTGTCTGGAAATCTCAAACTATAAAAAATTGCTTCCCAGCATATCCTGTATTTTCTAAATCTTGGAAATTGCTATTGCATGTTAGAGTGAAACAAGTAAATGCCAAAGACCATTATGAATTGCTGTAAGGAGATGCTTACCTCTCCAATGAAGTGCAATAATGGATTTGGAATATATGAGTTCAGGAAGTATAGTGGGATTTGCCCCCTGCAAGAAACACTTACTTTGAGCTGTCCCATTACCTTCAACAAAATGATCACCTTTTGAGAATTTATGGTCGAAGAAGAGCATCCCAAGCAATCGGTTGCACCCTTCCATAGTAAAAGCAGTAAAAGCTTAAAAACATAGGCAATAACTGCATTCTATAAAACTTAACTGCTTCTCAGATGGTAAAATATTCCTTACATTTCTACATGACAGTCATTCCTTTTAGCCATTTGTTGCTGTTAAAATCTTTATTTATGTTAAGCACTTGCACACACAGAAGTTCCTGGCTTCAATAATGTGTTCACTTTTCTTTGTAGAGCAGTAGTTATTTAAGCATCCTGGTGTTTTTTTTATGTGGTCTAACATATGCTGATCTGTGTTCTAGAGGTCAGGCATTAAATGACCCTGAGGGTAATTCTTAACATCTAATAAATAGAGTTATGTTGCAAGCACACATGTTCTTGCTTCTTTTTTATCCATTTTAAGACCAGTGGTTGTATTTGCTGAAATACCATAATTCTTATGGAGCACAAGGGACTTCTATTAATGCAAAACTGGATGCTTGCAAAAGGATATAAACAGTCCAATATTAGTAATTTTTTTACTTCTATCTCTCTTTCTGACTAGCTTCATAAAATAAGACTTTTCTTCATATTCCAGGTGCATCTTTATGGTGTCCATTTAGAAAATGTTTTACCACATCACAGTTCACTTGGGTGAGCCATATTACGAAAATGAAAAATAAATACATTTCCCAAGAGGAAAACAGAACATAAAACAAAATCAGTGCTGTTTTCTTACTTGTATCAAGGTCCCCAAAAATATAAGTAAGCTAAGATGCATATTTCAGAAAGTTCACAATAATTCATTCCTTGTGTGGTAAAGATAAATATTTCAGCAGACTTTCTGTAACAATGTTCTGACAATTTAATAAACTGTAGCTCACCTTGAATAATTCCAGAAGAGATGTATTTCCCTTTCATAGAGGAAATGATGGCTAATGAATACTTACTTAGATTACCTGAATTTTGAAAGTCAGAGGAAGAATGCTATAATACATATCTACTAACTGAAATAGCCAATTTTGATGTTATGATTTTTCAAAGTAATAAAGCATTATCCTAATACTTGCAGCTATTGGGTTATTGTTCTATGTTTGCGGATGGTAAATGCAATCCTCAGAATAGTGAGCATTAAAGTGCAGTTGTACAGAAATATAAAATACAAAAAGTGGAACAGACATTGTACAAGAAACTTCAATGCACTTTTTCTCTTCTTCTTCTTCTTTTAGTCCTTACAAAATTCCATTTGGGAAAACACACACACACCCAGATTAATGTAAGCACAAAGAAAGGTACCATTTTCATTTCTGCCAAGTAAGAATTTCAGAGGTGTGCATCCTCTGGTCCCTTCTGCAAAGTTAAGACTGCTCACAAATGGAAATTATCAGTTATACTAAAAGTTTGTAGGCCGGTGTGGAGATGCCAGACTTGAGATGTGAAGTTAGATACCAAATTGTTCAGCATGCTGCCATGACTTGTGACCTTAGGCCCCATAGACAAGACCATTTTACATAATTTCCAAGTCATGCACAGTGAGTACAGAGTATGGAAGTAAAAAATGTTGCTAACTTTATTGCATATGGAGTACTTACTGTAAATAATGAAGCTTAAAATGCTGGTAACCGTAGTAATTTTAGAGAACTAGTTTTTTTTCAATTAAAAACATTTTCTGAGCTGAGACTTCTGTTGGTCATTTGCGATCAGAGCATTATCCCAATTAACACATTCAAACAAACAAATAAATAAAATAAATAACATCAGAATTAGTGTCCCTTTTTCCACAGGATGGTCCTTATAAAAAATTATATCCAAAAGTAGCAAATCTGAAAATTTATAACAAAACATGCTAATTTTCATCTAACTGTTGCAGAAAACATTCTGTACCTTCAACACAGTAATATTTTATGAAACAATATTAATAATTAAAGATGTGCAACACATTGAATCTTTATTTTTAGTAAATAAATTAAAACTCAGATATTTGAAATGACTGTGGATATGGTTTACCCTACCGTAAAAACTGTCCCATTCTGGCCACTGAAAATTAGCATCTCTAAAGAATGCATATTATGCGACTGTTGATGAATTTATTAATATACAGTTTGTTAACTGGGCAAGTAGGCTAGTCAGTGAACCTTTTTCAGGACAACTCAGGCATTAGGACAAGAGTAAATACAAAATACACACGCAGAAACAGATTTGTGTGTGCCCGCCCACACACATGCACACATAATATATAAATATAAATATATATATATATATATATATATATATATATATATATATATAAACTATTATTTCGAGTCAAAGGAGGAGAATGTTGATCTTCACCATATTGACATACTAATGTTGAAACAAAGAACAGTGACACACTATACACATAATCCAAGGATTTGGCCGGAGTGGGCTAAACTAACAAAAGTGTCAATAAAATACAAGATACATGAAATTTACTACTGCGCATGGCATCTTACTTATGAAGTAGAAATGTACATGTGTTAGCACTCCAGTTTAGTAACACCTCCGAAACAAAAGCTATGTAATAACTGTCGCCACAGAGCTAGCAATATGTCACATTTTGACTGTATGATAACTGTGAGACAAAGTATATGAAAAGAGGGTTTCTCTCTGGCAATAATCAAACCTTTCTATCTGCTGCATACACAAGAAATAAAAACACCATATCCATGTCAGAAAAATGCTTTTCTCCACTACCTCCTGTAAACTCATCTGCACAGTTAAAGCATTTGCCTAAAAGCCCAGCAAACTGAGCAAACCAGCACCACACTCAAATGACATAGTATGCCATTCATCACTACATATAAATAATCTCTAGCACTAAGCCAGCCTGACAAGATGCCAAAAGCAGCATTTACCCGAGATCTACTTCACCACTGAAGACAGCACTGACTGTTGCTTCTGTATACAAAAAAGTCTGTTTAATAAGCAAATCAGTACGACAGCAGCCATAAGTTATAATGAATCAGTGATTAAGATATGTATGGAAACTCCCAGTTGGTCATACTTGATACAAGGAAAGCTATGGTATGTTACCTATCAGCCATATGTTATCGATAGTCCCATTAACAACTTTCACTGTGTGACCTACTGGACTGTAGTGTCACAAACAAAAGTTAACCCGTTGGACACAATAAGCATGGTTTCTGTCTTGAAGTTTAACTTTTCAGAACAACCCATTCCCTCTTTATTTGTGGACCCAAAGATGGCAATAATATAAACAGCCGCCAACTGACACAAGCCTACAAAACAAATAACAGTGTTAAGGACTGATGGATCATGTCCCTCCATTTCCAGCTTCTCTAGCAGCCAAACACAACACTGGCAAAGCAAAAAGCTAAGACTAACCCTTATAGGGATATGCTAAAGTCAACTGGGGAAGAAAAAAATTAATACACAAAACAGAGCCACTCAATATTCCATACTAAGAAATACATATCTCCACCCATAGTTTGGCAAAATTCTGTCACAGAGAATATGATAGATGGCTGTCTAACATATGTAAGCCAGCCATGTTTAGATAAGGTTCAGGAATACTATTTGCAAGGTAGTAAGAACATATCTCTCTTTCTATAGAGATTGAATATAGTTCAAAAGTCCTTGAAAAGTAGGTACATCCAGCCAAAAATCTGGACATCTAAGTAATATAAAATTTGAATACCAAATTACACATAACTCTTCCAGCAGGAATGTGGGAATCAACTCAGAAACATGTTTTAAATAACAGAGAACAACAAAAATGATGTAAAATTATAAGCACATTATCGAATAGTCAGTGAGAGTCATACCTCTCAAGTGTACCTCATTATGAGGAATGTTCCTCATTTTGGATCTTAAAAAGCCCATGTTCCTCAAAAGCTCCACACTGAAAATGTCTGTCACACATTCAGTGTTGGGAATTTTTTCAGCCGATATCGATAGTAAATAGTACTGAATCATATTAATTCTCCAAAAGAACTTTTTATAAGTATAAAGCAGCACATTTTAACTATCCTGTGACTTTCTTAGTTGAAGCTGGTAGTAAGCTGTTGGGAGGTGTTCCACATTTTCCCCATTTGTTCCACATTATGACAAGCAGTGTTCCTCATTTAGGAGATGGAAGGTTGAGAGGTATGGTGAGAGTCTGCAGACTTTAATGAACCATACTGCAAAAGATCCAGTTAAGTATATGAAATTTTAATCCCCCAGACCACATAACATATCTGCTCTACGGAGTTATTTTATAACCTCCCAACTAAACAATAACCAAGCCACTCATGACGCCTTCCCAGGCACAGTGTCAGTGATAGTATGCTGTTAGCATTCAAGAAAGCAGCAGAGTAAAAGCACCACTCGGTGAGTCATTCTACCTTCACATTTTCTGTACAGTACATTTATAAGCCAGTGCGGAAATTGTAGCACAGATTTTTGCTGTGACAAGAATACCTAGGCAAAAGAGAGGTGTACTCTCACACAAATAATGGTAAATTTGCCAAATCAGACACAACCAGACAGACACTGATGTGCTCATTAAAGCGTTTCAGGTTAAAACTGGATGACAGACACAGATGTGTCTGTTTCAGATGTTTCTGCTCGAAGCTAGAGCTCCAGTTAATCTAGTCAGAAAATATTAAACCTTCTCACTTGTGGTCTTCCTTATCCAAAGAAATGTTTCTTTTTCCTTACCTTACCTTCCTTTCTTCTTTTTTTTTAAACTTTTCCCCATTTTCTTCTTTTTTCACTATATTACTTTTTCTTGCGTCAGTTTTTATGAATTTCTGTTAATATATTTTCCTTTTTACAAAGAATGTCTGACTGGGTAAGATACCCTTTTCAACAGATGTGTGGTAAGAAAAGCTCCATAAAACTGGCAAAAACAGAACATGGCACGCAAGATATTAAAATGAGAAATGACTTAAAAGGAAAAACTGTTTTCTGTTTCTCTAATTTTTTACATCTTTCTCACATTCAAGTAATGGAATGTCAACCATGGAAAGTATATTAAGAGACTAAAAGAAAATAAAACTATGCTTAGATCAAATGACAGGAAATTAATAGTCTTTAAAATATACTACATAATTAAAAAGAGTCTCTTTTGCATCCATACATACCATAATCTAATAACAAAGATAAGCAGAGTAACTGCCATTCTTCAGCAAATAAAGACAGAAGGAGCTGTCATGCTGCAAATGCTGAAAGAATTGTATCCAAAAACTGTATGATGCTTGCATTATTAAAAAATTTGCATGTGTTTGAGCAGAAAACTGCAGTTAGTTAACTGGTGGTATTGATTAACATACTTAAATGCCAAGGTTTAATTACTTTTTTCACGGAAAACAGTACAATAGCAGTTATATTTCTGAAAAAAATTAAACTAAAGAGCAGAAAAGCAGTGGAATATAATCCTGAAAGTAGAAAGACTGATTTGCTTTCTGTGTGATATGATTCAAAGTCAAGTTTAGGATTCACTGTGTTCTCCAAGTGTGCAGTCATTTGAATAGTTTAACGTGCTTTTCTTTTCTTTCATCCATCCATTTATCTACAGCCCCTTTCTTCCAGTTTTACACAATGGGTCTGGGTGTTACTTCAGCAGAGAAAATCATTTAGAGCCAGTTTTAAGTCATACACAGATCACAGTGTGTCTGGCAGTTTAACTCAAAAGTTTCATTCCCTGCATTTCCACTTGCAAACAACGTGAATCTACGCAACTCACTTAGTCAAACAGTGCTCCTCGGTTGCCCATCTGAACTCAGCATGCACAGACTTCAGTGGCATTTGTCAAGTAACATGCTAAAAAGATAACCTACCACTACCTGGTACTTCTGTCAGACTAACACATACTGTGATTTATTTCAGACTGGCTCTATCAGAATGAATTCATTTGGGTGTTACAATGTTAATGTGGAGCTACAGATGGAAACCTCTTTATTAAGGCCTTGCCAACATATAGTCGCATCAAATAAACTATAAATGGAGCTGCTCAACTGAATGTCAAGGTCATGACTGACCTTTTCATTAAAACACATTTTTCCAGGCGGTTTTATCAGATAGCAAGATCACTGCACTGTGAAACTGTGTGGGTTAACTGATAAAGTCTACCATTATGTAAAACTAACTGACTGAGTCTAATTGTTCTGCCAGAGGTGACCTCATAAGAATACTACATATTTCAGCAGCTCCATATTTTACAGCTTAACAGCTAGAATGTAAAACGATTCTGATCCAGTAGAACAAGGTTATTTCCTTGGATGAATTCTAGTGAAAGACATGACCATATATACACTCAAGAGTTTTAACAGCATTTTGTACATAAAGTAGTTTTTTCTTACACTGACTTCCCTGTATACAAGCAGTACTAAAACATGCAAGTCCCACACACACACACACACACATTACAAAGGATTGGATCTTACATTATCTCTGAACCAAAGATGACAAAAAGAAAAATTTGTATATTATTGCTATTTCTTCACCTGGGCTGGTCTGTCAGCCCTTTTCAGCCATGACTCAGGCTTGAGTGTAAGAGCAGTCCAGCACAAATTTACACAAGGAAAGAAATAAAATTAAAGTGCAGAAACAAATAGACCCTGGAATTCATTAACACCTACACTAAGTGTATACCATTCTGTGTTAATAGACAGCACAAGCATAACTCACACCTTCTTCTTCCCTATTTTTCTTGCTGCCTTAATTACAGAGAGTGATTACCATAAAGTTTAGACTACATGTACACTTAGTGTAATCCTTCCAAGTGACTAGAAGGCACAACAAATATAGTAGGGATGTTCTTGAATACTAATAAAGTATACTTAGTGTAGACAATAATGAATCCAGCCCTACCACAAAGATATACAATTATTACATCTTAGACAATGATGACAGCAGTAAATGACAGTTCTTGGATTATTCGAAATAATCCCTCACTTACAGACTCCTCCATACTTAAATAAACGGAAGCAAGTTACTGAGGAAATACAAAGAATTAAAAATCTTTCAGACCAATCTGCAGTTTGCTCAAACTGAGGAAACGCAAAATGCTTAATGCAGTCTTATGAAGCAGTTCATATTATGCAGTTCCCTTAATGCAGAATGTGGCAAAGGTGTAGCTATCACTACTAAAATGTCACAAAAGAAATGCCACACTGCACACTATATTGCGGAGCTACGATCACTGCCAATGTGAGGGTCTCTTCACCCTGCTTCTTCTATGATGATGGATTTCAACAAATGAATAAAAGATTAGCTTACAATAATAATAATAATAATAATAATTACAGTTAAAGCCTTTAGACAAAAAACATTTTAAAGGGCCTGCCTTAGGGACTGATGTAAATGCGATGAATTGGACTGGTACATCATCATCTGTTACTACGAAAACCGGAAGCGAAGCGGTACAGCAGGATGGCATTCTTCCTTTAACGGACAGCATGGGTGTTCAAAGAGTAGAGAGTGGGGAGTTATTGCAAGCAGTAGAACTTCCTTATACTATAAAACATACTGAAGAACAAGTTAAAAGGTTAAGAACAAAACCAAAAACTTCTTTTCGTGTGTGCAGGGAAGGTGTGTAGAGTTATTGGAAAACCAGGAACAGGGAGCAGCTCAAAACAGATTCGTCCATGGATAGTCAGTGAGTGTACTCACTAAAATCTTTAACTTGTCCAACACTAGTTTTAGCGAAGAAAAGTTATATGTTCTAAAATTGGGAATGAGCTTTATTCCATCTCATAGAGCTAATGTTTCAGCAGCTCTATTAAATTTAAAGCATTTTTTAGGCAGCTGAACTTAAACTATTTAAATATACAATGGCTTTGAATGATTTAATTAATAACAAGAGTCTAATGTTTATGAAGGCCGACAAATGTAAGGGTCTGGTGATTATGGACCAGGATGTACTGTACACATTCAAAAGACAGAATTGATGTTAAATAATGAGCATGAATATTTTTTGGTTAATACAGCTGTTATGGATAGGAGTTTTAAAATGACAGGTTTCCTGTATGACAGTTTAATGGAGGGATTGAGTAATTTAGAAGTTTATAATTTTTTTACTGGTACAACAACCTGTTTTGGGAGTGTTATTTGGCATACCTAAGGTCCATAAGATCCATCTTTTAGGCTTACTGTGTTAGCCCCAAACTATGCTACTGAGGGGATTTCTCACTTTTTACACACTATTTGGAGTCCTTTAATTCAACAATTTGGATCTTTTACTTAGGACTTATGGCATTTTTTGGACAAATTTAGAACTTTTTTGAATGGCTATAATTTCTCTTCTGAGAAGAATGTTTTACTGACTATTGATATTAATTCCTTGTTTACTAGTATTCCACATTCTGAAGGTATTGAACATATGAGATCCTACTTGCAATGTTTTTCTGACTTTGATACACGTGACTATTTTTTTATTGTAAGCTTGCAAAATTGTTATTGGATAATAATTATTTTATGTTTAACCACAAGATTTATAAACAAGTAAGAGGAGTAGCGATGGGGTCTTATGCTGCCCCAACTTTTGATAATATTGTACTAGGATGGTGGGAATACATTGTTTTTAAGCCCATTATGCAAGAATACAAAGCGGTTTACTATGACAGATTTATAGATGATTTATTTTTAGTTATTGATGGAAATTCAGAAGACTGTATAGGTTTAGTTGACAAAATGAATGTTAAATCTATTTTTTTGTCCTTCGTAATTGGAGATATAGGGATAAATGTTAATTTTTTGGATATCACTTTATATTGGAACACTGTGGTCAACCAATCTGAGAATAGAATTTATAGAAAATACTTTTTCAAACAATTACTTGTATTTTTCTAGTTGTTATCCTTCATTTATGAAAAATAATATTCCAAAGGTGCAATTTATAAGGGACTCAAGGATGACAACATGTGATATGGTATTTTTAGAGGAAATTGATTTTATTAATACATTATTTATGGAAAGACGCTACAATAAGGATAGATTAAATGACAGAGCAAATAATGTAAAAGAAAAAAGGGGACAGTTTATCCACCAATTTTAAAAGTTCCATTTGATAAGGTAAATCTTTGTTCAAATGTATCTCTAAAAGACGGTGATTTACGGCAAAATTGTGTGGTATGTAATCGTGAAATGACAGCTGATAGTAAGAATATAAAAAAATATTATTTGTGACAATTGGATTATTACACAGGGGAATATGGAATTGTTCAAAGTAGGAGGAAATTGCCTGAAGTTTGTATACAAGAATAATCATAATATTAAACATTATTACAGAGGGATAAGATGGTAGTATCCCCTCAAAAACTTATAGGAAAGTTATCAAAAGGAATGTATACATGGTACAATTGTAGTTTTTGCAGATACATATTGGAAGGGCCATTCATTAATTTAAAACATTTGAATTACATCATTATTGGTACAAGGGGTGTTTAACTGTATTACAAAGGGATTAGTTTATACTTCAGTTTGTTCTGGATGTAATGACTTTTATGTTGGGATGGCTAGTAGAAGTTTAAAAGATAGAATTAGGGAAAATATGTATGTTATAAAATAGAAGGATATGAATAATGCTCTGTATAGACATTCTAGACATACTTGACATACATAAAGAATGTATAGACATACATAAAGAATGCCTTGTAATTATCCTTAGCTAGGGATGCTAGTTTAGCTTTGCAATTGGCTTTAGAGGACTTTACAAGATATCTAATTCAATTGTCCAAGCTGTAAAGGATGTCTTTCCTCTGGTGAGTCAGTATCATCTTGTTCTAAGACATTAGTTTCTTCTCCTTGTTGTATAACATATGTATGTTTGACGTCCATTGGGGTGGTTTGTTTTTTCGTGAGGACCTTGTTTTGATCCATTCAGGTACAGCAGAGTCTATACATTTGTATAGGTGTTTCTGCAGGGCATTTGTGTACACCTCTGTGTAGGAGTCATTGTTGACAGTGGTAGCTGGGAAGATTGAAACTAGTTATGCCAGCGTTTAGGAGGCTGTAGTTTGCTTTGGAAAATTTTCAACCTTTTTGATCTGGGGGGGTCAGGTATGATCATTACTTCAAACAAGACTGATTTATGATCCCATCTTACCAGGGAAAGCAACACACAAGGGGTAGTGCAAAGACCCCCTATGTTGGTGAGTACTAAGTCTAGGACATTCGAGTCCCTTGTGGGGCTTCCTATTATGAAATAATTGGTCTGGAACCAAATGTTAAAACCAGTACAAAGACACATAGAATAACAGGCAGAATAAGCCTTCACCAGCAATTCCCAGCTTAGAGGGGTGTAGGCTGCATTCTCCTGCCAAAAGAGTCTAAACCACAAACCTTCCTAATGTAAAATAACTGGTTTGGAGCTCAAGTGCTTAAACCAGAACGAAGACACTTTCAGAATGAACAGAATAAGCCTTCAACCAGCAATTACCAGGCTTAGAAGGGTGTAGGCTATCCTTTCTTGCCACAAGAGTTTAGACCACAAATCTTCCTAATGTAAAATAACTGGTTTGGAACCCAAGTGCTTAAACCAGAACAAAGACACTTAGAATTACAGTTACAATGTAATCTAGCTACTAACAAGCAGTACAAAATGCAGAAAAATAAATGCAAAATAAAGAAATAAAGTAGTAAGAAACACAAATGCAGTAAAACAACTGAATAAAGTGCACATTTTTTAAATGGGAAGGGAGGAAACATGAGGCACAAAAACCTTCAACCAGCAATTCCCAGCTCAGACATGCAGAGTCTGCCCTCTCATCACATAAGAGTTTAGACCACAAAACTTTTTAATGTAAAATAACTAGCCTGAAGCCCAAGTGCTTAAACCAGAACTAAGACACTTTTAGAATACAGACACACTAAGCCTTCAACCAGCAATTCCCAACTTAGAAGGATGAAAGCTACCTCTCTTGCCATAAGAGTGTAGACTATAAACCTTCTTAATGTAAAACAACTGGCTTGAAGCCCAAGTGCTTAAACCAAAACTAAAACAGTTACAATGTAATTAGGCTACTAACAAGCAGTAACAAATGCAGCAGAATAAATGCAAAATAAAAGAATAAAGTAGGAAGAAACACAAATACAGTAAAAGCAATTGAATAAAGTGTAATTTTTTAAGTGGGAAGGAAGGAAACAGGAGATAATTTAAGGATAAGAATTTAAAGGAGTAGGCCTTCCAAATGATCTCTCCATACTCAATAAAATGAGCTGAAAAGATGAGACTGGGAGGAGTGTCCAAAATCAGATTTATAGTAGAGGTGGGCAGCAAAAAAGCCACCAAGTTTAAGAATACAGCAACCGTTGTGCAGGTGGGTGGCAAAAATAAAAAGCTTACAGAGATCAGCAATGTTCAGGCAGGGTACAGCATGCAAGCCAAACAAGCACTCCAGCTAAATAGAAATGCTTCCAAATGTTTCTAGCTACATGAGGAATGATATTTCTCAGCTCCTCCCACTAATTAGCTGATGTTATTCGTTGCTTGTAAAGGAATTCTTTGTTAACACTTCTAACTGACCCTAGCCAAGACCTCAAACTCTAGCAGAACCGAAAACTTAAAACAAAACAAATGTAATACAAGAAAAAGATAAAAAATAGAAGTAACCAAACCTTAAATGAAAAACTTCTATTTAAAATACAGTGCAGACTGAGATCAGTAATATTCTGGAAGAGTACAGCAATCAAGCCGAAGAAGCACTCCTGCTACAGATTTCACCAAATATTTCATGCAGAATGAAGAATGCTAATTATAAGCTCCTCCTACCAATTAGCTGATGTTACTTACTGTTGCAAATGGAATTCTTTGCTAACTTTTCTGACCCTAGCCAAGACCTCCTAGAAAAACAAAAGAACAGAAAACTTAAAAGAAAACAAATGTAATGCAAAAAATATAAAACATAATAGCAACCAAACCTTAAATGAAAAACATCAATTCAAAGTAAAATGCAGACAGAGATCAGCAATACTCAGGCAAAGTACAGCAAGCAAGCCAAACAAGCATTCCAGCTACAGATAACTAAGTATTTCTAGCAGGCAGAAGAATGCTGTTTCTCAGCTCCTCCCACTAATTATCTGATGTTATACACTGTTGGAAGTGGAATTCTCTGCTAACTTTTCTAACTCACCCTAGCCAAGACCTCTTAAAAATAGAAGCAACCAAATCTTAAATGAAAAACTTCAATTCAAAATATAATGCATTCAGAGATCAGCAATATTCAGGCAGAGTACAGCAAGCAAGCCAAACAAGCACTCCCGCTAAATAGAAATGTCTCCAAATATTTCTAGCTAAATGAGGAATGCTATTATACAGCTCCCACTAATTAGCTCATGTTATTGACTCTTTGCAAAGAAAGTATTTGCTAACTCTTCTGACCCTAGCCAAGACCTTTTAAAACTCCCAACAGAACAGAAAACTTAAAACAAAACAAATGTAATACAAGTAAAAGATAAAAAAATAAAATAAACCAAACCTTAAATGAATAACTTCAATTCAAAATAAAATGCAGAAAGATCAGCAATATTCAGAGTACAGCAAGCAAGCCAAACAAGTATTCCAGCTAAAGACAGAAGCCTTCAAATATTTCTAGCTAAATGAGAAATGCTACTTCTCAGCTCCTCCCACTAATTCCCTGATGATATTCATTGTTTGCAAAGGAATTCTTTGCTAACTTTTGTAACTGATCCTAGCCAAGAACTCTTAATATTCCAACAGAACAGAAAACGTAAAACAAAACAAATGTAATACAAAAAAAGATAAAAAAAAGAGAAGTAACCAACCCGTAAACGAAAAACTTCAATTTAAAATAAAATGCAGACAAAGATCAGCAAAATTAATGTAGAGTACAGCAAGCAAGCCAAACAACCACTCCAGCTAGAGATGCCTCCAAATTTTCTAGCTAAGTGAAGAATGCTACTTCTCAGATCCTCCCACTAATTAGCTGATGTTATTCACTGTTGGAAATGGAAGTCTTTACTAACTTTTCTAACTGACTCTAGCCAAGACCTCTTAAAACTCCAACAGAACATAAAACTTAAAACAAACCAAATGTAATGCAAGAAAAAGATAAAAAATAGAAATAACCAAGCCTTAAATGAAAACCTTCAATTCAAAATAAAATGCAGACAGACATCAGCGATATTCAGGCAGAGTACAGCAAGCAAGCCAACAAGCACCTCAGCTACGTAAAAATGCCTCTAAATACTTCTAGCTAAACGAGGAATGCTATTTCTCAGCTCCTCTCACTAATTAGCTGATATTTGCTGTTCACAAAGGAATTCTTTATTAACTCTTCTAACTGACCCAGGCAGAATGAAGAATGCTACTTCTAAGCTCCTCCCACCAATTAGCTCATGTTATTCACTGTTGGAAATGGAATTCTTTGCTAACATTTCTTACTGACCCTAGCCAAGACCTCTTAAAACTCTGAAAGAACAGAAAACTTAAAAAAAAAAAACAAATGTGATGCAAAAAAAGGGTCTATATTACATCGAACTAAAACAAGTTTGAATGTTGTAATATCGAACCCAAAAGTCCAAAAGTGGAAAATAGCACAGCCACGGCACATCGATTTTTTTCCCAGGGAAAAAATTAGTGGGCCATTTTCAGAGCTTTGCTGTTTCTTCCACTGTGGTGCAATCTCGAAGTTGATATATTTAAGTAGGGGGTGTGGGGCGCCGAGTCTCCCACTTCAGTTTAGGTTTAAGGTTAAGTTTTTTTTTTTTTTTTATCACGGAACAGTGCTGTTCTGTGCTTTCAGTTTTGTTGGGTTTCGAACATAATGGTTCGATATTACAATGATCGGACTTTTGTAAGTTTGACAACGTGATATAGACCCAATATAGTAGCAACTAAACCTTAAATGAAAAGCATCAATTCAAAGTAAAATGCAGACATAGGTCAGCAATATTCAGGCAGAGTACAGCAAGCAAGCCAAACAAGCACTCCAGCTACAGATTCCTCCAAATACTTGTAGCAAAATGAAGAATGCTGTTTCTCAGCTCCTCCCACTAATTAGCTGATTATGGTTCACTATAGAGAGTAAAGAGAAAGAGGCCATATATGAACCCTTTACTGAGAAACTAGCTTAGGGCTAATCTGATCTACTAAGAGTCTCAGGATGGGGGAAGTTGGTTGGGATGTCAAGGATTGGTGAAGATCAACAACACAGATGGAACGGTATGGTAAGATATAACTTCTTTATCTGATGTTGTTAATCTTTACCCAATCCTTGACAGTGGGACAGAATTCCCAGCTACTTCAGCCTTGGGAGGTCTCATGGAAAAATATTCCAAAGCACCATAGAGCCAAAGGATGCTTGACCCTTTGAGACCTGATCTAATTTGTAATGAATGATAAAGGTAAGATGAGAAGACCATGTGGCTGCTGCACAGATGTTGTCTAGAGTAGCTCTGGCATGAAAAACTGCTGATGTCGCCACAACTCTTGTTGAATGGGCTTGAACTGGTTTGGGAAGTTGAAGTCCTTGAGAATGACAGATGAATGTGATGAAGTCTCTAAGCCATTTAGCTAAAGTAACCTTAGTAACTGGATTGCTCATATGGAGGGAAGAGAAAACTACAAATAAATGATCCGATTTTCTAAATTCCTTAGCACTGTGAAGATAAAAATGTAGTTGTCTGTGCACATCTAGTAAATGAAGGGCATATTTAGCTTTGTTAGAAAAATTAGGGAAAGAGACTGGAAATTGTAGTGACTGATTAATGTTGGATTCAGAGACTACTTTTGGTAAAAAGGAAGGATTTGTTCTCAGTGCAACTCTATCTTTATGAAAAATTAAGTAGGGCAATTTGCATGATAGGGCCTGCAACTTGGAAACCCTTCTTGTGGAAGTAATAGCCACCAAAAATAATGTCTTCCAGGGTAAATACTTCGAATCACAAGATGCTGATGGTTCAAAGGGGGTCTTGGTAAGAGCTTGAAGAACAGTAGTTAGATCCCATGGGGGAGTTGGCTCTTTAAATGGGGATTTTAGTAGCAAGAGTCCCTTCAAGAAAGCTTTACAGAGCTTGTGAGACATTAAAGGAGAGTAATTCCAGCCTGAATGGAAATTTGAAATGCCAGATGAAAGGAAACCAAGCTTGTTGAGGCCAGAAGGGGGCAATGTGGATTACTGAATTCTCTGTCCTTTGGCTTTCTTTAGGAATTGTGATATAAGAGGAGTCTGGGGAAAGGCATATAACAGACTGGGAGGCCAAACATGGAGAAAAACGTCTCTGGGCGAGTCCCCCAGAGGGAGGATTAGGGCAAAGTAACTTCTGCACTTGTTCAGGGGAGAAGAAAGAGATTGCAGCACGGTTGGCCCCAATGGCAAAAACTCCTGTCCATCACTACAGGGTTCAGAGACCAGTCATGAGACATAAGAACAGTTCTGCTCAAGTTGTCTGCTATCACGTTGGTACTTCCTGGAATGTGCATTATCAGAAAGCTGTTGGAAGAAATTGCCCATTGTCAAATTCTGAGAGCTTCTTGACATAGTTGGTAAGATTTGGTTAACCCTTGTTTGTTGATATACCAGACTACCAACATGTCTGTCTGAATTACTACTGTCCCTAGAGGAAGGACATCTTGGAATGCTTGCAAAGCTAACAGAACTGCCCTCTTTTCCAGAACATTGATGTGCAAATTGGCCTCCAATTGGGACCATATGCCTTGGATTGTCTTTCCCATGTAATGTCCCCCCACCCTATCTAGGAAGCACCCGTGGTCACTATGGCTTGGGGCTGAGGTAGGATTGATGGCCAGCCCAAGAGAATCTGGTAGGAGTGAAGCCACCATTTGAGGTCCTGTTTGCAATGGTTGGCAATCAAGACTAGATGAGACATTGGTTGGTGTATCAGAGATGACTGGGTTGCTAGTAACCACTGCAGTATTCTCAGGTGAAACCTCGCTAGAGGAACCAGAATGACTGAAGCAGCCATACAGCCTAAGGCTTGAAGGACAAGTCTCGCTGGAACCCTGTTATTTTTGGAGAATTTGTCTGACTTGGACTCTGATGCTTTGTAGTCTTTCTGAAGGGAGAGAAGTAATCCCCGAGACAATATTTAAATGAGCAACTATGACATCCAGTTGCTGAGAAGGCTGAAGGATGGACTATTCAAAATGTACTGTTATGCCTAGAGATGAGCAAACATTTATGGTGTAATTTCTTGCCTGTTCTAAAAGACACCTGGTGGTAGTGGTGAGGAGCCACTCGTCGAGATATGGAAAGATTGAAAACCTTGCAATCTGAGGTGAGCTGCAACCACCGCCATGCATTTGGTGAATACCCTGGGGGCTGTAGTGAAACCAAAGGGCAGTGCTCTGAACTGGAAATAACTGGCTCCTAGCCAGAAGCATAGAAACCTGCTGGAGCTTTTATCTATTTTCATGTGGTAGTAAGCATCTTGGAGGTCTACAGAGCACATCCAATTACCTTTTTCCAAAAAAGGAAGTACGGATTGTACCGAGATCATCCGGAATTTGGTTTGTTGAACTGCCTTGTTGAAGTGGCTAAGATGCAAAATGGGTCTCCAGTCCCCTGTTTTTTTGGGCACTAAAAAGAATCTTGAATAAATCCTGGATCCTGTTTAGTCTGGTGGGCCTTGCTGGATGACTCATTTTTCGAGGAGTTTTTGAATTTCTAAGACTGCTGCTTCCCTTTGATTGGGTGGAACATCTGGGAGCTTTTTCTGGGTTTTGGGACTTGCAGATAGTGGAATTTGGTAGCCTCTGGATATTATTCCCTGCACCCATTTGTCAGAAGTTATTAATTGCCAGGCCAGTAGGTGCAGGGATAATCACCCCCCCCCGACTGCCTCTAGAGGAGGGCAATTGGGCACCCCTTCAGGGATGCTGATAGGAAGTTCCAGAAAAAGATTCTCTGAACTCCTGATTCTGCTGTCCATTTTTGCCCCCCTAGGGCGGCATGTTCCATTACTTCCTCCTCTGCCCCGGGGGAATTCTATATCTCATAAGTCTTGGAAAGGCCCTTTGGATTTTCTAAATCATAGTCTCCCACTCCTTTGGTTCCTAGAACAAGGCCTCTGAGGGGCGGAGAAATGTATGCCTACGGCAGATAAGGTCTTACCATCTTGCTCACTTCTGACTAGAGCATCTTTAACCTTCGGGCCAAAAAGGCTATACCTGAACCCGCTTTCCTGGTCATCCCCTCAGCTGCATGAGCAATGAGACTCATGGACAAGTTGGAGATAGCATCTAGGGTTGCAAGCTGAGAGGAAACTTTGTCACAGACCTCTTCAGCCACTGCTCCTGAGAGAGCATTTGAAAGTTCTTTAATCAAATCTCTCTGTAATCTGGTAAAGTGTGCCATATAGTTCAAGGACCTTAGAGCAAAGGTTGCTGAAGCATAAATACACTTCCCAAATCTGTCCAATGTCCTAGACTCCTTGTTAGGAGAATGGACAGTAGGACACTCTTTAGCGAGTTTCCTCTTGGTGGGAGCCATTATCACCATGACGTCAACAGAAATTCCTTTAGACCAATGTGGCTCATCTTTAGGTGCTGATAATATCCGGTCAGGTCTCTTGGGGATTGGCTCTATGGAGTCGGGCATCTTTCACGCCCACTGAGCAATCAGTTAAATGAGATCATTAGTGGGCGGAGAGATCCAAGAAGTGGAGGGTTGGGCATGAAAAGCCTCCAGGTATACTGATTCCTCCAAGGAAGGTTGAATGAAAGACCAGCCACCCCTTTGTTTCAGGATTTCCAGGATGTCCCTAAAGGAAACATCAGGGGGTGACCTGGGGGAACCTTCCCCTTCATCAAAATCAGTATCTTCTGTGAAGGACTCTTCCAGGGAGTCCAGGTGCTTTCTCTTGCACTTCTTCCCAGGGAATCCCTTGGGGGGATGATCCAGGGAAGTATCCGATGAGGAGACCACTAAGGTGGGAGTCACCTGGGACCTTTGTGCCCTCTGCCCCTGGGGTGAGACTGATGGTAGCTCCAGTCTACAGAAGGTAGAAATCTGTCCTGACAGGGATGGCAAAGAGATTCCCCACTGGACAATGCCTTCTCCATTATCCCGGAGAGGGATGGGAGCCCAGAACCAAAGCAGACTCCTTCGGAACCAGGGTCACATCCCACACCAAGGAGGCAGCCTCTGGAACAGAAGCCTGGGTTGATCTTACAGAGGGTGAGGTGCCGAATGAAAAGAAATTAATCCAAGTCCCTCGGACCCAACCAGAGAATCACAACCCCAGGAAACCTCTGGTGCCGAGGGTTTGGAGGAGCTCAACACAACCTTCAGAGCTGAAGATGAAGAAGCTGCCGGTACAGAAGCAGTCTATGCTGGAGAAGTCGGAACCAAGGGCTCCAAGGTCTCAACTGGAGCTGGGGGAGCTACAGCTAGGCTTGTTCCCAGGCCAGCATGACTAGGAACCGAGGGTAATCCCCTAGCCGTAAGGAGGTGGTCCACCAGTCTCAATATGTCGATCTCAGATAGGCTCTTAGTAGATCAGCCATACTAATCTCACTAAATAGTCATATCCAATTAAGGAAACAGCAAAATAGGCCTGAGCCACATAGTGGTATGTCCTACAAATCCCTGGGTCTCTTTTAGTGCTGAAGCTAAGCATATCTACACAGTCTACAGGTCTCCTCTAAACAGCCAAAATGCTACTATACTGCCTGATTTTGTGAATAAAGGAATAAATGGAGGCATGAAGGGTTCTTATGGCTGGAGCAGGGGCAGAGAAAAAAAATCATATTTTGCCTGGAAGATTACTTTATGCAGAAAACATCAAATCACTATTTGGAGAAAAATAAGCAGCACTCCACAGAAAATAAACTTCAGCACTTTGGGTTTACTGGTTAAAAAAAAATTACGAAGTAGTGACTATGACTACAAAAGTCCATGAAAATATACTGAAACTGAACAAATTCACTAAAATGTTTCATCTCAGTTTTAGGCTGCTTCTTAGCAGTGAAAAAATGTCAAAAGTTTGGTGAAGTTGGTCACGCTGAAGTATAAAGTGGCAGTTATAGGTGAAGGTACGATAAAGAAATTGAACAGCAGATCTGTGTGGAGATACGACAGTCAGCAATGAACTTTGTTCATTTTGAGCGAAAAGTAGAAAAAGAAACTGTATGAATGACATTTTTTTATGTGCAACATAGATTGATAGTATTACATGTAACTAGGCTTATAGTCTAAGTGATCACTGAGAAGCTTAGCCAAATAACCCCAGTAGAATTGTGATGTGCTCCCAGCTGGAAGCTGACACCAGTTTCATAAATATAACATAAAAAGGAAGTGTATTTCAAATATAGAATAACTGCTTATGACTGACCCGCTATGTCCCCAAAGTTAATGGTTTTAAGCAGGTGTGCTGGTAGGACACAGAAGTTAACAGAGAATGAGGTAACCTATACAAGTAAAGCACTGTTGCTCTTAATTA
Source organism: Protopterus annectens (assembly GCF_019279795.1). NCBI lineage: Eukaryota > Metazoa > Chordata > Ceratodontiformes > Protopteridae > Protopterus > Protopterus annectens. Next base: position 1,397,216,444 of record NC_056729.1, read on the forward strand.
ATTCAAAGGTGATAATGTCATTATATGCAGATACAGGGGAGATGGGAAACAGAACACTACTGGCTATAAGTTTCCTTTCCTGCTGGGGCTCAGTAGCTTGCTATTGGGCAAGTATGGCATCTGAAGACCAAGAAAACTGTACAGGTTATATGGTAGCAATTCGCCCACAATCCACTATTAAACATGAAAAAAATGTTTCCCTATGAAAAAACAATAAATGCCACAGTCTAATAATGGATTCACATAAGTTACATACCCTGGTGAAATGCATAATATAGAGTAATAAAAGTTATGCACTCAATTATAACATTTTATCTGTGTTGTCCATTTTCATTCTTCCTAAACAAGTGGGTTAGGATCTGACCCTTGGATCTGACTAGGATGCGTTTACAACTCACAGATACTGGAAACTCTCAAGTTCCTCCCTTACCCATAATGCCCTAGTCCACTATCATACCTCAGATCTTGTTTCCTGGACTTATAGCTTGAAAGAAAAATAGGAACAAATATAGAAAGAGAAACCAATACCTGGAAATCAAAGGCAGGAACATTGGTTCCCTTATTATCTTCTCATTCTTCCAGAAGTCAGAAACCAAAAAAGGTAAGGGGGCTAGAGAGAGGGGAGTTCAGGAAAAATGAATATGCACAACACAGATGGGATGTTATGGTGAGTACACAACTTATTTACCAGATTTTTTTAACAAGAAACATCTTTATTAAATTATCATGTATGACGTAGGCTGTGGTACACTTATATAAATGACAATACACCGTAGCGACACAATCACAGTTGCAAACATTATACATTCCAAACCATGCAACACAACTGAAGCTGCAAACATTATACATCACTTTTAACAAATCCAGTCATTGTTGGTCAGCCATTAAGTAGCTCATTCAAATCCTGCCTTCTTTTAGACCTCATTTCTCCTCTACATGTATTGATCCCGCAGTTCCCATTTTTTTCCTATGTAATTTGCTCCTACTTTTTCTAAAGATCTCAGTTCTAGTTGTTTTAACTCTTGTTACTATATTCACTACCTCTAGTAAAGTTGGTTTAGAAGTTGATTTCCATTTTCTAGTAACTGTTTTTCTTGGCAGCCATCATAATTAGACTCAGCAAGGCCTTACCATGTCGAGGCAATCCCAAGTTTGTATCATAGCTCAAAAAAGTCATTTCCCTAGTCGCTCTAACTTGCTCACTCAGCATCTCCAACAGAGCAGCCTGCAGAGAATCTTTAAAGCCTACCAATTCATTACACCTCAGAAAATATGTTCCCAGTTACTTTTTTCTGCCCCATCACACCTTTTGCTGTCCACCTGAGGAAAAATTATTTGAAGTCTGCTTGGAGTATAAAAATACCTATGTAAGCACTTCCAGGGAAGGATCAGAAATCTTCCAGATTTTGTTGCATATTTGTGAGATATACATATATTCCCCTACTGTTTCTTTGTGAACTGCTTATCTAATTTCTCTTCCCAGTCCCCCTAACCTCCACTGACTGATTCTTATAGTTATCATTCAATATTTTATATGCTCTACTAATTATTCCTTTCTAAATGGAAACTTCTGTTCTAGATTCTACTAACTCTACCAATGTTGGTCTTTTATTTAGGACCTCCATATTTCTTTCTCCTTGCCTATACTCCGATATCAATTCTTGATATGGAAGGCAATCTTTAGCCCGCAGTCCAAGTAAGTTCTTGGCATCTTCACATTCTATTACCTTTCCTTCTCCAGTTATTTGCTCCCAGTACCTTGGTTCCTTTGACAGTTTTCTCCAATACATTCTCCCCTCCTCTTGCCTATTGTCTGTATCCCTAATTGCAGTTATCCCAACTGGCAGAATCACCTTTCTGTATCCCCGTGTTGGTTTAGTTCTTATAAGACCTTCTGCTACTTTATGAATATAATATTCTGTATGATTAAACCCTGATAAAATCCTCAAAATTGTATACTGTTGTTCTGTCTGTCTTTCCTGCTAAAATTAAGTAAAATTAAAGTGCTGAATGCAGGCTTTGGACCCTTACATTAAACTTACCTGTGGTGTGGTGTGGTTCTGCCCACTCCACTTGGGATCACTTCGCTCAACTCCCACCCCTGAATCCCACCCACCCCAAGTATCTTCAAATTTATACTTTCACCTCATTGTCTCATCACTCCCACATCCCACTCCCACCACTATAACTTGTGCTCTCACCCTTTCACTCTTCCCACCTTACCACCAATCTTCCCCTTTCCCCGCCCACCTTGGCTGCCTCCTCTGTGGCTTTCCTCTGTCATACTTAACTCTTTCACTCCCTAGCACACCTACTATCTCCTTACATACTATTTCCACCCCCTCAATACTGTTCCTTCCCTCATACCGCTTATTTCTAGCCACCACCCTTCCCTAATATATTTATTTATATTTTTCCCTACAACTCTTCCCTTTCTTTTTCCACCACACAATGCTATCCTTATTGCTATTTCTTCCACTTCTAATCTCAACTAGCCCTAAGCACTTCCTACCACATTGAGCTCCATATCTTCCCCTCTTCCCCCAACTTTCCCAGACCTCTTCCAACATATAACCAAGCTGCAATGAGTATTGCCCTGTCTCTTTTCTGTCTCTTTCCCTTTCAATGTCTTAAATTTAAACTTGTGGCCTACTCCACTCTTACTCCTAAGCCAAACTCAATTACCCCATTCCCCTTACTGACCACCCTCACCTTTTCCATCTTGTCTTTGCTCTTCTGGTTTCTGGTGACATCCATCCCAAACCTGGTCCCTCCTCCCCTCTCTCCACTCCCCCTCCACCTTCATCTGCTGTCCCCCAAAAACATCCTCAAATATCTCCAGCCTCAAACATCTCGCTATCTCTGCAAGGAACATCCAAATCCTAAACAACAAAACGTCTGACCTTCATGCATGGTTGGCCCACCACAAGCCTCACATCCTGGCCCCATCGGAAACCTGGCTAAAACCTCATATCAATTCCTCTGAATTTCTCCCACCTCAATACAATATCTATAGGTCTGATAGGACACCCAAAAAAGTGGTGGGGGGGCTATCTGGTACTCTGTTTCACTGACGCTAACACCTATAGACATTACCCTGCCTAGTTTCTCCCCTGCTGAACTACTGCTCCTAGACTGCCACATCAACAATTACAGGAAGTTTGCTATTGCCTCTATCTATATCCCCCAGGTAAAAACATCCCTATCCCTGAACTTATACTCTTCTGGATAAACACGTCTATCCCCTATGAAACCATCATTCTTGGAGATGTTAATATAAATTGGAACTCATTTATTGGTGACTCACCCCAACATTTTATAAACCTGTATGGATTCTCACAACCGATCACTGCCCCTACCCACTACAGTAAAAATGCTACTGGTTCCACAACTGACTGGATCTTGACCAACTCTCCAAATAACTAATGTAACCCTTCTACCTTCCCTGACTCTATTAGTGACCATTCTCCCATCTCTATCTTAAGGCACTCTCCTCATCTCTCCAAGTCCCATCTCTACAGAGATTGTAGGAAACTGACTAACCTTTCCCCCAAAACCTTTAACTATAAACTCCCTGCTATCAACTGGTCTTTCCTAAAAATTCTTCCACTCAGTGATGCTGTTAACTAAATTCAACTATATTTTCCTTGATGTCCTAAACTCTCTTGCCCCAGCTCGCAAAATCAGAATCAAATCTAATTTCGCCCCCTGGCTCTCCAAAGCTACTCATGCTTTGATGCATGAAAGAGATGCTCTATGGAAAAAATGGCAAACCACTAAAACTCCCACTTTTCTCCAAGGTTATAAACAACTCAGAAATCATGTAAAAATATATTATTTTGGATAAATGCCAATATTTCACTAAATTTCAAAGCTCTTATCCAAAAGAACACAGCAAATTTTGGAGTACTATCAACTGCCTGCTCCACACTGGTTCTTCTACCATCCCTAACCCTTTCCCCTAGCACTCTCCCTCTGAAACTGCAGACATACTCAACAAACACTTCATAGACAGCATCTCTAAACTCCTACCCTTTGGTAACTCTGCTCATCCAACTCTTCTGTGTCACTCACCTCCCCCTAAACCTCTATTCTCCTGTCTCTCAGACTTTTACCTTGTGAACTGTTTCTACTAAATATATCAAATCCCTGCTTCTTAAAACTCATTACAGCCGAGTGACGTCTCCAGGCGTTTCTGCAGTTATCGCCTACTGAGCCTCTAGACGTCAAATATTGCCTGTTCATATTTGCATTAATAATTCCAAAACCATGCTACATATAAGGTATCAGAATATTTTATCCTGAAGTATACAAGGTGGCAACACAACTTGTTTGTTTGAACTCTAAGATAATAACTTCATTTTTAAAGGCTGAAGCCACACCCCACTGGGAGTTAAAGGTACACACTCCAAAGGGCTGTACTGGAGGGAATGAGTTAAACTAAAAACCATGCTCTCCATCCACTGATAAACTCCCCCCTCTATTTCTGAAAATTGTTGCTGACTCTATTGCATATCCTGTAGCTATCTTAATCAACCACTCTATTCAGGAATCTACCATACCGGAAATATGGAAATCCTTCTATACCACTCTTCTGCACAAACGTGGCAACTCTGCTGAACCCGCTAACTATAGACCAATCGCTATTCTCTCACCGCTAAGATCCTTGAAAAATTTAACATACTGAACTACTGTCCTATCTCATTCACTAAAATCTCCTCATCCCTTTGCAGCATGGTTTCTGCCCTAAACACAGTACCTCGACTGCCTTACTATCCTCTACTCATAAGGTTGCAGAAGCTAGGGACAACAACCTCCTCGTCCCTTGTATATTCCTTGATCTCTCTAAAGCCTTTGACACTGTGTCTCATCCCATCCTTCTCAACAAACTCTCAGACCTAAACCTCTCTCATTCTACTCTTGGCCAGTTCCAATTCTACTTTACTGGCAGAAAACAAACTGTTAGATGGCAGCAGGCTTTCTCACCCCTCCCTGCTGTTCAAACAGGAGTACCCCAAGCCTTCATACTTGGGCTGCTCCTTTTCAACATTTTTTCCAATAAACTACATTCATTCTGCAGTCTGTCATCTGTAATAAAATACGCAAACGACTTTACTCTCTTATCTATCTCCAATACTATCTCTGAACTACATACACTAACACATAATTCCTTTATCTCTGTTGAAAAATGGCACAAAAATAATCAGCTAATCCTTAACCTGAAGAAAATTCAAATCCTTCTCTTCCTACCGCAGACACTCTCTCACCTTAAATCCAACTTTTCTATTTCTTCCCTGGATGGCACCACTATCTCCCCTGTATCACACACCAAACTCCTTGGGGTTATAATTGATGACCAACTAAAATTTGACTTGCACATACAACAGGCCATCAAAAAAAAAAAAAAAAAAACTTGGATTACTTTATAGGAACAAAAAAATTCCTCACTACTGCCACTAAATGTATTCTTGCACAGGCATTTCTCTTATCTAGTCTCTATATGCTTCCCCCATCCTTACCAATATCCAAACTACCTCAATGCAGAAAATGGAACAAACCTACAACAAAATTGTCTGATTTATTCTAAACCAACCACTCTCATCACATCACTGCCTCTCACTAAACAAACTTCAGTGGCTGGAATTTCTGTACCTTCTCCTACAATTGCAATTCCACAGTACCTTTTCCATACTCAACAACCCCACTGCCTGCCCTGCTCTCGCCTCCCATGTTACTCTCTACACCCCCCGGGCTCTCCGGAGTGCTGATCAGCATCTTCTCTCAGTTTATAAACCCAAAAGGAATATTGGCAAACTACTTTACAAACACTCTGTCTCATTAAATTGGAACAAACTCCCTCTCCATATTAGATCCAACCTTTCCTTTTCCCATTTTAAAAAGGAACTTAAATCCCACCTACTAAACTTGAAATTATGCCATTACCTTGACCACATGTAGTCTAAGTCTGTCCTACTGTATAACCTGTTTGCATCTCCTGTCTTCCTCTGTTAGTAACTTCTGCTTAAAGTAACCTCCTAAACCCTCAGCTCTACTACTAGAGCCCTACTATAGACCATCTTTTCTCTCCCCCTCCCATTCTCCACACAATGTATCTTTGTCCCCCCACTTCCTATCAATGTCTGTACATTTTCAACGAGTATCCTTTTGTTTTTACTCTTATATGTAGTAAATTTAGACCACTGCTATCAGTGCAACCCTTAATGTTCATAATTGTTTCTTTTGTTTTTCTCTTTATAATTAATTTTGTATTTGCATTGTTATTTTTAATAGTTTTTGTCCTATATGTTTATCTCTACTTATGTTTGCTAGGGCCCTTTCCCCTTGGGTCTCCACTGAAAATGTGTTGCTTACTATCAATGCAAAGCAAATAGTTAATAACCTTTTATTTTTTCCATTTTTTTTTTGTATTGTGATAATTTAATATTTGTACATTGTCACTTTATCTTTACTTACGTTTGCTGGGGCTTTTCCCTTTGGGTCTCCACTGAAAATGGGTTTGTTTGCAAACTCAGTTGGACTAACCCGGTTAATAAATGTGAAATAAATAAATAAATGATTATTGTTGTTCTCCTTAAAGGTCTGCATCCAAAATCTCAGTTTCTCCTTGTTACTTGAGCTTCCCCCATTTCAGCATCATCTCTTTCCACTTTGAATTATAGTTTTCTGCTTCTGTTATGTATAAAAGCCTTAACTGTGTTGCTCTGAAATATCCCTTGGCTTCAACTCGGGTAATCCCAATTTGCCCTGTTCTATTGGAAGAATAAGCTTATCCCACTTGACTCTTGCTGTCTTCCCATCCTAGAGAAAACCCTTCAGCTCTTTATAAATTGCTGTCCACAACTTATCCTCTAGTTGATAAAAATATGCCTGACCAGTGTACAAGACTAAATGGGCTAAAAACATTTTAACTGCTTGTATCTTACTATCAATATCCATATAACACAGCTTCCATTTTCTCAGTTTTTATATTATCTTTTGTTTAGTCATTCTCATCTTTTTCCTAATGTCTAGCTTCTCAACTATCCATCTCACTGCAAACATTGGGTTAGTTGTACTGCATCCTGATCTGAATCTGAACTGCTCATCTCCCATCTTACATTCTACTACTCTGCATATACTTTTATCAATCACCCTCTCCAGATCTTTCATGTAATGTGATAGGAGTTTGATGCCTCTGTAATGGGTTCGGAGCTGATTCTCGGCTCCGACTCGGCTGATACTAAAGCTTGAGAGGTTTTACTGGCTCGAGGCTTAACCCCTATCCCATGGTGCCTCACAGCAATTCCCCAGATGTTGTTTGCAAGAAAGTAAATAGGTACATAATAGTAAGTAAACTATCAATAACTATGGACATACAAACAAAATACTCTGTATTACTATCCATGCAAGTGGACGGACAACTACAACCAGGTCAGACAGCATAACGGATAGTCCACCAGTTCCTCCAGGAAACAGGAAGGGGAAAGGAGGGTGGGACGCAAGAATGTAGGCGAGATGGACTACAAACATAGAACGTTATGGTAAGTACATAACTTCTTTATGTTATGTTGTCCTATCCCACCATAATTCTTGCTGGATGGGACAGCATCCCTAGCACCTTTATCCCGGGTGGCTCAAGCGAAGAGACTCTTCAGCACAGTGGACCCAAAGGATGACCTGTCCCGGGAGGCCAAATCAAATTTTAATGAGTGACAAAGGTATGAGGTCTTGCCCAAGTAGTTGCTGCACAAATGGTATCAATTGGGAGTTTTGATCTAAAGGCATATGAAGCTGATACTGCTCTGGTTGAATGGCCTTTTACTTTGGCAGGTAATTGTTTGCCAGCAGTTTTCCAAGCAAATGCAATGCAGTCTGAAAGCCATTTAGACAAAGTGACCTTAGCAACAGGCAAGCCTTTATTTTTGTCTGAGAAGGAAACAAACAATTGGTCTGATTTTCAAAATTCTTTAGACCCGTGCAGGTAAAATCTGAGAATTCTGTGGACATCCAATTGGTGTAGTCTGTATTCTGATTTATTACTATGATTCGGGAAGAAAACTGGTAATTTGATAGTTGTGTTGAGATTATGCTCTGAACATACCTTAGGAAGAAAGGAAGGATTAGTTCTAAGTGAGACTCTATCCTTGTGGAAAACAATGTAAGGAGGTTGAATGGTGAGGGCTTGCAATTCTGAAACTCTCCTAACAGATGTTATAGCCACTAAGAACAATGTCTTCCAAGACAAACATTTCAAATCCAATGAAGAAGACGGATCAAAAGGTGGAGAAATTAAAGATGTGAGAACTAGGTTCAGGTCCCAGGGCTCTGGTGGTTGCCTGATTGGAGGTCTGAGAAGGAGGACTCCTTTCAAAAGTTTTGCATAAAGAGTGGGACATGATTGGATTTCCCATGTAGCCAAAATGATGATTAGAGATGGCAGCTAAATGAACTCTGATAGCAGCAGCTGCAGCTCCTTTTTGAAAAATGGATGCCAGGAAGGACAGGATAGACTCTTGGAAGTAGGGATCTATGCCTTGGTTTGCTGCCCAAATGGAGAACCTTTTCCATTTACTGGAATATAATTTCCTGGTGGAAGGTTTGTGTGAAGAAATCAGAATGTGTTTGACTGTAGGGAAAGGGAAACACACCTGGCTATTCGTGGAATTGGAGCAGCCATGCTGTCAATTTCAGGGTTTGGATAGTAGGATGGAACTGCCCTAACTGATGAATCAGGAGGTCTGGAGATGGTTCCAGAATCCATGGTTCCTCCAAGAGATAGGGCCACAGGAAGGGGATCCAGACTTGGCAAGGCCAGTAAGAAGCAATGAGGATCAGGGTACTCCAACAGTTTTGCTTTCTGAATCACTTTTAGTATAAGAGGAAAGGGTAGAAAAGCATAAAAAAGTCCCGGAGGCCAGTTGTGGACCACAGCATCCCTGGTTGACATCTCCGGATGGGGAATTAGGGCAAAGTAGCTGCTGCATTTGATGTTCATGTACATGGCGAATAGGTTGCAGCAAGGTTGGCCCCCTTTGCGAAAAATCTCTCCCGCAACTTCTGAATTCAGGGACCACTCATGAGGCATCAGAATTGCTGGACTGAGTTTGTCTGCTATCACATTAGACTTCCCCAGAATGTGCTTTGTTACTAGAAAGCGTTGAGTGTCCATCACCCATTTCCATACTCTTAGAGCCTCTCAACAAAGTGGGTAAGATCTGGTTCTCCCTTGCTTGTTTATATACCACACTAGACAAGTTGTCTGAATGAATCGCAATTGTCCCAGTGGGAAGAGAAGTGGGAAGTGCTTGCAACGCATATAGCATCGCTCTCATCTCCAGAACATTTATGTGCAAGTGGTTCTCGTGATCCTGCCAAATACCTTGGACATTCCCAGATAATGCCCCCCCCACCCTATCCCGGACGCGTCCGTGGTTAAGACTGCATTTTGTTGAGGGGAAGCAAGTGGGTGACCTACATGAAGTTGATCTGTACATAACCACCATGTTAGATCCTTCTTGCAGGAGTTTGTGGTGAGTATTTAGTGAGACAGGGGGAGAGATCCTGCATTGACCACTGGGCAAAAAGTAGCCACTGAAGTACTCCCATGTGCAGATGGGCTAGGGGAACTAAGAGAATGGTGGAAGCCATAGCCCCTAGGACCTGAAGGACTATCCTGGCCTGTACTTTGTCTTTCTTCAGCAAGAATCTGACTTGGTTGTGCAACGATTCTATCCTTTCTGGTGTCAGTTTTGCTGTCATAGTGGTTGAGTCTATTTCTGTGCCTAAGAAGACAATGCACTGCGATAAAGGGAAGACTGATTTTTTTTAGGTTTATTGTAATGTCTAATCTGGTGCACAAGGATAGAGTCTCATCCATGGTTCTGATTAGTTAGTGCTTGGTGGTAGCAGATAGGAGCCAGTCATCTAGGTACAGAAACACCTGGAATCCTTGACGTCTCAGGTGAGTCATTACCACTGCTATGCATTTGGTGAGCACTCTGGGGGCTGTAGTGAGGCCAAAGGGCAGTGTTCGAAATTGAAAATGACTGGCTCCCAGTCCCAGCTGAAAGCATAGATGTCTTTTGGAGCACCTGTCCATTTTGATGTGGTAGTACGGGTCCTGAAAATCTATGGAGCACATCCAATTGTCTTTACTGATAAAGGGAAATATCGACTGCAGAGTGATCATATGAAACTTCGATTTCTTTACAGACTTGTTGAGTTTGCTGAGATCTAGAACTGATCTCCAGTCCCCTGTCTTTTTTGGAACTAAAGAATCATAATTTCTGGATCCTATTTGCTCTGTGGGGACTTCTTGGATGACTCTTCTTTGAAGCAACGAGATGACCTCTAATGTTGCACGGTCTAATTGAATGGGTGGCACGTCTGGTAGAGACCGATTTACCAGGGTATCAGAAACAAAGGGAATAAAGTAACCTCTGGAAATTATGGTTTGTACCAAACAATCTTGGAAAATTTGTACCCAGGCTCTTGGGTACAGTGAAAAACGACCCCCAACTGCCTCCAGAGATGGACAGTTGGGCCACCCCTCAGGGGCAATGGAAGAGACCATCAAAGAAGGTATCTCTATCTCCATGATGTTGCGGACTTCCTCTGCTGAGACGGCAGTGTCTTCCATTATATCCTACCCCTTTGCCTCAAGGGATGGTTGACTTTGTGCCTCAGGGTACCCTTTTTAGGATTTACGGAACCACATTTTCCCTCCTGTTTGACCCTTGGGATAGGGTCTAGAGGGAAGGGAGAAATGGACACCAACAGCAGATAAGGTTTTCCCTTCCTGCTCGCACCTGGTCAAAGTCTCTTTTACCTGCGGTCCAAAAAGAGTTGAACCATCAAAGGGGACACTGGTAAAGGAAGACTTAAAGGATTCCTAGAAGTTACACAGACGCATCCAGGAATGTCTCCTAAGAGAATTCCTGCTGCCGCTGCCTTGCTCGCTCAGTCAGCTGCATAGGAAAACAGCCTCATGGAGGAATTCCCTATAGATGTAAGGGTGAACAGCTGCACAGGTATCTTGTCCGTGGATCCCGAAGCTACTGAACCCTGAAGGGTATCTCCCAACTCCTTCAGGAGATCCCTTTGAAGTCTAGTAAAATGGGTAGGTAATTCAGCGATAGTAAGGTAAATGCCGTTGAAGAAAAGGTAAGCTTTCCATACCTATCCATCTTCCTGGACTCTTTATTATGAGGATGGATATTAGAAGATGTCTCGGACAACTCCTTTTTTGTGGCTGTTGCTACCACCATAGCATCCACAGGAACTCCCTTAGAAAGAAATGACTTATCTTCTGGAGCAGTCATAAATTTGTTTGGCCTCCTTGGGACAGGCTCCACTGTGTCCGGGGAGGTCCAAGTTTTCCGGGATATGACCCCCAAGAGTTGGTCATAAGGTGGTGTCACCCAGGAGATGGAAGGTTGGGAACCAAAGGCCTCAAAGTACACTGATTCGTCCTCAGTAGGGTTAGAGGTCTTCCAATCACCCCTCTGTCTAAGGATTTCAAGGATGTCTGCAAAAGAGACATCCTCAGAGGGGGATCTTCGGGACCCTTCTGAGTCATCTAAATCAGTGTCTGACGTGACTGACTCAGGTGAGTCAATGTGCTTCCTCTTACAAAGTCTCTTCCGAGGGAGCTCCCCAGTGGGATAATCTGGGGAGGTCTCAGAAGAGGGGACACCTCCAATGGGGGCTCCTTGAGTTTCTGGTTCCCTAAGCTGAGGGGGAGGCAGGGGAGAAGGGGTTACTACCGGCTGCTGGTGGGACATCGGGTCCAAAGGCAGGGTTTTAGCACTGGACAAAGCTTTCTCTATTGCTTCAAAAGCCTTTCCACCCCGCTCCAAAGAAGATCACTGCTCTGAGGAAACGAAGGGTTTGCTCCGAGCAGGAGGGACAGGTTCTGAAGCAGATGTGGGAACCGAGCTCAGTCGAGCCAACGCACCGAGAAGGAGGGTCGGTTCCAAAGAAAAACTGGGGTGACCGTCCCTCTCGGAGTCGAATCGAGAGTGTCGGCTCCCAGACCCCTCGGCTCCAGACTGAGCCGACGAGGACAGAGTTATCAGTTCCGAGGAAGCAGGAAGAATTCTCGGAACTGAAGGATCCAGCACAGAAGGACCCAAAGTGTTCCGACTACAAAAGATAAGCAGTCAGAGGAGGAGCAGTAGTCTGAATATGGGACGGAGCCAAAGCCTTTGGGTCCGAAAGGGCTAATGTTTTAGCCAGAGGCAGGTCACAGAGCAGCCTCTTCACCACCCGCTCGATATCCTCATCCGAAAGTGTCCTGGAGAAACGGGTGGAGATAGGAGATCTCCTCCTCTCCAATATAGGAGATCTCAAAGTAGGTGAGATAGGGTTCATAACCAGTGAATGTCTCGATACCGAAGGCTGCCTCAGCACTGAGGAAACAGATGGCACCAAGACAGAAGAAGCGGAATCAGAGCCAGAACTCCTCAGCTCTGTCGCTTTAGACTTCTTAGATGGCTCTGAAATTGGAACTGATGGAGACTTTCTCTTTAAAGTTTTGGGAACTGTCTGACCAAGTTCCAGTTGTTCCTGGAAGCAGCTAGTCATAAGACCCCCGTCAATCAATTTGCATTTTCTCTCATTAAGAACCCTAGTACTAAAGGCATGACAGAAAGTACAGGGTTCTTGTAAATGAGCCTATCCCAGACAGTACACACAGCTAGTGTGACAGTCAGTGACATTTTTTGTGAACACATTTCTTAAACCCAGAAGGGCAGTGTTCCTTATGTTCTCTATCTTTGTCTTTGGACCTGCTGACAAGAAAACAAAGCTAACAATAATAATTATAACCAACAGGCAAGCTATGAAGAGAAGAAAAAAAACTTTTTTTTTTTTTTTTTAAAAAGGAAGAAGGACTAGCACTCAGAGAGGAAAGCCCCTCTAATTAAAAGGGCAACTACGGCCCTCTAACGAAAATGGACCATACAATCCTAAGAAAAAGGGGACAGGGGATCAAGCACACACTACAATCACACAGGAAAACGGCAACAACTATTTATTAGGAAAAATAAAGAAACTAGACAGAAAATATCAAGATTTATCAAAAAATCTTCTACTTGGCCAATGAGCCAGTAAGGAGACAACTTCAAAGCTTTTGCGGCAAACGAGATCTGAGGAATTGCCATGAGGCACCATGGGATAGGGGTTAGCCTCGAGTCAGTAAAAGCTCTTGAGCTTTAGTATCGGCTGAGTTGGAGCAGAGAATCGGGTCTGAACCCATCCAGCAAAAATTACGGTGAGATAGGACTACATAACATGATTTTCAAGTAGCAGGCTTTTTTGCCTCCAGTAGTACCTCTGGCATATCCTCAGTAAACAATTAATGAATTAAGATCCTATTATCCAGGCAGTCAAATGAAACTGACTGATGTCAGGGTGCATCAAACACCCCTATTCTTGTGTGAGTAGATACAGTCTTTGAGGAAGCTTGTGGTTATTTCCCCTGGCCATTTCCAAAAGAAGGGAGAACCACAGTTATCTAGGAAAGAAGGGAGTCACCACAATTATCTTGGGGGATTCCTCCTGAATCTTTAGACGTAGCCTGGATATTATTGGAAAGGGTGGAATAGCATACAGGAACATTCCTGTCCAAGGAAAGGAAAAGGCATCTGTCTTCCAGACCTTCTTGCATTGGGTACCAAAACAGAATCATGTCAAGTGATTGTTCAGAAAGAAGGCAATTAGGTCGACTTGGGGAAATCGCCATAGATGGATCAAATCTTCGAGACCCCCTGATCTAGTTTACATTCAGGAGGGTTTGACTGGTCCTGCTCAGCTTGTCTGCCACAAAGTTTTGTTCTGATGGAATGTTGGATGCTTGCAGACTGAGATTGTGCTGTGAAACTATATCTCAAGCTAACATGGCTAGTCTGCAAAGGGGGTATGGCCTTGTTCCCCCTTGCTTACTGATGTACCACATGACTCTGGTGTTGTCTTTGACTCTTGAAGAGGTCCTAGGGACTAAAGATGGTTCAGAGAGTCGAGTGCATTGACATTTATGCGCGCAAGTCTATCCTTGGTGTCCCACACCCTCTTACACTTTTATCCTGAAAATGCTCCCCAAGCAAAGTCTGTAGTGTCTGTGGTGACCGACTGCTTTGGAGCAGGGAAGGCGAAGGGGACACCTGGATTTAAGGACATCCATTATCTCTAGCAAAAGATTTCTCATCTGACAAATTCCAGCACTGGGATTTGAAAAAGATAAAAGTATTGATTCTGGGACAAAAGAGATTTAAGATATCACTGCATCTTTCTCATGTGGAGTCTTGCTAGAGGTATCATGAGGATCATAGATAGCATGAGACTAAAATCCCGAGTTACTCCCTCACAATGACCAAAGTCTGAATGAAAAACATTAGGAGTATATCTACATAAAGGTCTATTTTTGTCCTGTGAAAGAAAAGCTTTCTGAACTGTTTAGTTGACATCCCAGGAAAACAAAAGGTCAATTTTTCTGAAATAAAATTAAGGTCGCAAGGAGGAGGAGAATAGATTTCCTTGGAGGCCTAAGATGCAGGATGCCTTTAAGAAACTGTTCGACCTAAAAATACCCTCATAAAAGGGAAGATTTAAGGGCAGACAATCAAAAATGGTTGACGAATGGGCCTTCACAGAAAAACAGCCCAAGCCAAACTGGAGCAACTCACATAGATAACAGAGGACCAAAGGGACCCCCACTGAAAAGGGTCCTGGTTACAGGCATGGTACCAGACAGAAAATCTTTTTCATATGGACATATAAGATTTTCTGGTTGCACGTTTCCTTGCCTCCTGTAAAACCCTGAGCCCATCCTTAGAAAAGAGGTGCATAAAAGGGATCAAAACCCTATCACCCACAGTGTCAGTTGAGGAATGGACAATTGAGGATAGCGAAGAGATCCCTTGTCCCGTTGAGCAGGTCCAACCAGTGAGGTAACTTGTGGTGATTGCCCTAGCTAAGTGCATTAAGGGGGAACCAGTGCTGTCTTAGCCAAAAGGGAGTCCTTAGCAAGATTATTGGGAAGTCCAGCTGAATGTTCTGCAGGACTCTTGGAAGTAGAGGAAGATGAGGAAAATCATAAAGAAATATCCCCCTCCAAGAAAAAGAAAAGGCATCCATCTTCTACGCCAGATGACACAGCACTCTGGAACAGAAGAGAGGGAGCTATCTGTTCAGAGGAGAGGCAAAAAGATCTACCTGAGGAATACCCCACCAATGTCCAGAAACATGTCTCTGTGAAGCATCCATTCATGAGTCTATGCTTTGGACCTGCTCAAAGAGTTTGCCACTAGATTGTGCTTTGAAAGAATTTATAGCTCCCTGAAAAGTTAAAATATAACTGAGAGGCACCTCCCAGGCCTGAAAAGCCATCTTGCAGAGGAGATAAGACTTTGTGCCTTCCTGTTTGTTGACATACCACACTATTGTAGTGTTGTCTGTGTACAACTTCAAGGGCACTGAAGAGAACATGGGGTGAAAAGCCTGAAGGGCTAGAATCAGAGTTCTCATCTCTTTGATGTTGATATGATCTATCTTTCTAACAGGGGGAGGGGGGTATGGGACACAGACCCTGAGCTTTCAGGTGACCACATGAAGACCATGACCCCATGCCTGAAGCATTGGTGAACAGTTCTTGAGAAGAGACTGGAGGCTGAAAGGGCAGGCCTGGGTTGAGAGCAAATTGCTGAAATCAACACTGAAACTCCTTTTTTAGACGAAACTCCTTTTTTAGACGAGGAAGGAGAGGTACACTGAAATCCAGAGGATAGCAATGATGTAGCCAAACCAATGCGAGGTACCACTGAAGCTTCCACATATGCAGTCTGGCAAGGGGGATCACTGTTATAGAAGAAGCCATGAATCCCAGCCCCAGAAGAAATTATTTGGCTGGAATCTCAGTCAGAGGAAGAAGAGGCTGAAAGAAGGCTATTAATGACAAAACGTTTGGAAGTGGAAAAGAGGCCAACATTGGCACAGTCTGAATCCTGCATCCCAGATACACAAAATCCTGAGAGGGACTTTTGGAAATGGATAGTAAACATCAGACTTTGAAGAAGAAGAGAGATGGTGAACTCCAGGTCCTGTAATGGGTGACTGGGAGAAGGTGCCTGAAGCAACAGGTAGTCTAGATAAGAAAAAAATTGAGTGCCTTGGACCCTGCAGAAAGCAACCACAGGAGCTAGGCATTTTGTGAATACCCTTAGGGCAGTAGAGAGGCCAAAGGACAAAGTAGAGAACTGAAAATGAGAGGAAGAAACAGAGAAATGTAAAAACTTCCTGAAAAAAGAGTGAAGAGGAAAATGAAGGTAAACATCTTTCAGATCCAAAGACACCAGAAAAGCCTGGGGTAGAAAAATAGGAAACAGGGTACGAAAAGTAAGCAGCTGAAAAGAAGGGACCTAGAGAAAGGTGTTGAGCTGGGAGAGATCCATAACAGGTCTCCAAATGCCCTCCTTTTGAGGAACCAAGAACATCCTGGAATAAAAACCCTCTCCCAGTTGGCAAGGGGAAACAGGCTGAATGGCTCCTTGGTTCACCAGGGACCCCAGAACCTCCAGGAAATGAGGAAGTTGCTCTAGAGGAGGTTGAAGAATCCCTGAAAAAGGAGGGGAGAGACTTCCATACTATGCAGTAACCCTGATGAATGATAGAAAAAACCCAAGAGTCAGAAATGATGAGAAGCCATTTTGGAAGACAAAGGGAAAGCTGAAGGGACAAAGGAACCTGGTCTAGTGGAGGGCAAACTATCAAACAGAAGCAGGATTAACAAATAAAGGAGGGCACTGGACCAGAGAAGCCAAGAAGCCTTAGCAGAAGAGGCTTGCCTACCACCTTTCCTGCCCTTGGAGGCCTGGCAGGGCTGCCTGCAGACAAAAGCAGATCAAGAAAGAATTCATTCCTTGGGAACTTAAGGATAGGAGAGACAAAAATATATTTAAGGTCCTGCAAGGCTTTGCCTTTCTCTTGAAGAGACTTAAATAGGTCAGCAGCAGTCCCATAAAGATGTTTATTATCCAAAGGAGCACTCAAGAACTTCGCCTTAATGTCCTTAGGCAAAGACTGGAGACAAAGCCAATAAAAGCGCTTTATGACAGACCCAAAAGCCACAGCCCTAGAAGAGGCATCAGCAGCATCATACCTATTCTTAATAGAGTGGCAAGCCACTTGAGAAGAAGAACCTAAAATAGATAACGCAGAAGATTTGCCTTCAGAATCAGGGAGGTCAGAAATAAACTGATAAACCTGAGCAATCAAGGCCAGACCATATCTGGTCATGTGAGTCTGGTAATTAAATAGTCTTAAAGGCCAAAGTAGAAGCAGTGTAAACCTTCTTACCTATCCTCTCCATTCCCATATTATTCTTATCAGAAGGCAAAAGTGTGGAGGATGGCAAGAGCTCGGATGATTGGTCAGAAGAGACTGACACCACAGCAGGATCAGCAGAAGGACACTTAAATAAAAATTGACAATACTCAAGGATCTTATAGCACTTATCAGGTTTCTTAGGAGCAGGAAGCTGAGAATCAGGAGACTTGGAAGTAGCAATGAAAGTGTCTAACAAGGCTGCCAACACAAGAAGAACTGCAGATAATTCAGAAATATCCACCTGAAGCAGCTCCTTTGAATATCAGATACTTGAGAGGAATCCTGCTTAAAGTATTCCATTATACTAGCAATTATGTGCCCAAAGGGCAATTCCTCAAAAGACAGCTCAGGGCTAAAAGACTCCTCATAAGTACTATAAGTCAAAGACAAAGGCATCTGTGAAGAATAGGGCAAGGATCCCTCATCAGACCGAATCCTCAATGGAGGAATCTGGTTCCCTAGGTCATTTAGAAAGGGAAGAGGTCCAAGGAGAAGCAGGCACAAAAAACAAAGTGGAGGCTGTTTCGCCGGAATTTTAACCGGCAGTGTAGGACTCAGGATTGGGCTGCTGATCCCGGGACAGTCTCACTCAAATAGGGACGTCTGGCAACCCTGGTTGGCAGTGATACGCTAGAAGGGAATTCACAAAGTGTAGTGGGGGGAGTGGGTTGTCATGTATCTGCATTAGGGTCTTCAAGGGAAGGATCTGGTTTAGTTGATATCTGTTAAGTGGTTGTAGTGACAGTTTAGGCCACCCAAAAGTACTATTTTCTTTCAATCTTGCAGGGCTGAAGTAAGTTGCTCATTTTGTTGAGTTAGAAAGAGGAAGATGTAACATTCCTAAACAGATCTTTGTTTTGCCACTATTATCCGAGTGACTTCTCCAGCCCAGGTGCATCTGCAGTTAACTCTTACTGACGCCTCTGAGCATCAGATATTGCTTGTTCGTATTTGCATCAATAATTCCAAAACCATACTATGCATAAGGTTTTAGATTTTATCCTACAGTTTACACAATGACAAACTCAACTGCATTAATACTTGACCTCTGTCTAGTGCAGGTAAATAGATATTAATTGTTGTTTTTATATTAATTTATATAAATATAATTTTCACATTTTTCTAAATATCTCAACAACCATGTAACACAGACAGAACTCCTTAGGCTCATATGGAAGCTCGCAGCTAGATGAATACAGTGCTGACATTGTGTGTGTAACTTGAGTGGTTGCTGAAGTATTGTAACTTGTTTACAAAATATGACAAATGTAATCATTACTGTTTTTACTGTGACTTATAACATTTGCTTCAAGACCTATAACACAATAAATACTATCACTATAAAAATAGCTTGTGCTGAAGAGTTTGCCATTTATACTTCTTTCATAATAACCCCTATGGCTCCAGAGATATAAACATTTGTTTAAAATGTGAGGACATAATTTGATTCTGTCAAAAGGCTTAGGCTCCGCCCATTGGAAGTTACAGTGCAAACTTCCGGAGCTCCATTAGACTGAATGAATTAAGAACCAACTGGCACCAAAGCAGGTTGCTGGTGTTGCTGTAGCATATGACAGATGTTTGAATTCAGGATGATTTTTTTTCATTCATTAATGGTAACTGCCTTCTGATCTAGGAAAAGGAGATTCAGACCGTTAGTCAAAGTAAACTTTATTGTCATTTAGAACTACATACGTGTAGCATAAATGAAATTTCATGTATCAGCTCAATTCTTGAGATTACAAAGGAAAGTGAAACGTACACAAGTAGAGGAATAAACATAACTAACAAATACAGTACTACTCCCAGTACATGCAAGAAAGAGCAGAGGCATTTACCAACACTCTTATATGAAAAGAATATCATCCCGAGTTAAACCCATTTAAAGTAATACAAATCACACTACAGATTGAAATGCCTGTTATTTGTCTAATACTGCATTTGAGTGAGTTAAATAATACTGGCTACAGATATAATAAATAAATATTGCACTTACTTGGAATATATGTAAGTATATATTGCAAAAATAAACAAAAATGAACTTATTATGTGTCCAGACCCCTGGGACTAGTGCCTGAGTTCAGAAGCCTAATCACTATAGCGTAGAAACTGTTACTGAATCTTGTAGTCCTGAAGTGGATGCTGTGATATCTCTTGCCTGATGCCAAATGCTTAAACAGTCCATGTGCAGGATGTGTGTTGTCCTGTATTATTTGGTGGCCTTTCGGATACTTCTTGCAGAATAAAGATGTTATATCGATGGAAGACTGCAACCTGTTACCTTCTCTGCAACCCTTACCACTCTTTGTAGCACCTTCCTTTCGGTAACTGTACAGCTTCCAAACCACACTGTGAAGTTGCAGGTGAGGATGCCCTCTATTGCACCTCTCTAGAAGGTGGAGAGAATTGAGGAGGAAGCTTAGCTTTTTTCAGCCTTCTTAAAAAGTGGAGGCATTGGTGCACTTTCTTGACCAGTTGGCTGGTGTTTCCTGACCACAAGAGATCCTCGGATATCTGTACACACAGGAATGTCATACTCTTAACCCTCACTCTCACCATTGATCCTGAGCACTGGGTGGTTTGTTCTCCTTTTGCTGAAGTCGATGATAATATCTTTGGTCTTGCTTACATTCAGTTCCCCTCGCATCAACTGATCAGAGATGCCATCTCCTCTCTGTATACCCTTTCATCCTCCCCTGTGATGAGCCCCGCAAATGTGGTGTTATCAGCAAACCTGACGATATGGTTGGACCTGTGCTTAGCATAGCAGTCATGGGTCAGGATGGTGAATAACAGTGGGCTTGGAACATATCCCTGTGGAACCCCGGTGTTAATCGTAATGCACTTTGATGTGTTCTTACCCGAACACACCCTCTGTGGTCTCTCAATCAGGAAGTCCAGGATCCAGTTACAGAGATGTTTACTGATTCCTAAATGTGCCATTTTACTATCAGCTGCATTGGTCCCACCGTATTAAATGCAGAGCTGAAGTCTGTGAACAGCATCTTCACATAGTTGTCTTCACCCTCGAAATGCTCAAGGGAAATGTGTAGTGCTATTGATATGGCATCGGCCGTGGATCAATCAGTGCTGTACGCAAACTGCAGTGGGTCAAAATCAGGAGATAGGCATGATGAAGGATGCTTTTTGATCAGCCGCTCAAAACCTTTCATGACAGTAGATGTCAGAGCAACTGGTCTGTAATCATAAGGGCTGGAGGAGGTAGTGGGATGATGCTAGTTTCCTTGTAGCATGAGGGTACTTTTGCCATGGCAAGAGAGGTGTTAAATATTTCATTGAGCACTGTTCACAGTTGATCAGCACAGCCTTTTAACACCTTGCCCAGTATGTTGCCTAGGCCAGCAGCCTTTCTGGGGTTCACTCTCCTTAGCTCTCTTCTTACCTCTTCTGTGCTGAGGCTAAGTACTGCATCCGTCTCATCAGTGGGTAGCTTTAGTGCCAACCTGTCATTTCTTTCCTTAAATCTATCAAAGAAGATGTTCAAACTGTCCAGGAATTCGATGCTGTCCTCATACTGTGCTGACCTGATTTTGTAGTCAGAGATCTCCTGTATGCCATGCCATGGTCTCCTTGCATCCTTCATGTCTTCAAAGTGGCTCTGTAACTTTCGGCCATACTCCATCTTAGCCTCCTTTATACCCCTCCTCAGATTACCTCTTGCAACCCTCACGGCTACCTTAGGGGTGAGGTATGGCTTCTGGTTAGCTGTTACCCCATCAACACAGTTAGAAATGTATGCTATCACTACCTCAGTGTATTCATCAATGTTCAGATGCTAACTGTGACTTCCTCCTTGAACATATCCCAGTTGTTTTTTTCAAAAGAGTCTTGGAGGGCCTCCATAGCCCCCCTCGGGCCATATCCTGATTTGTTTCTTTGTGGATTTCTCTCTAACGAGTGCAGTAAGCTGGCAACAGCAAGATGGTATAATCATCAGAGTTTCCCATTTATGGAAGTTGCACTGCCTTATAATCTTACTTTAAGTTTATGTACACCTTGTTCAGGATATTATTATTTTTTGCAGGAATGTCCACATACTGATGGTACTGTGGGAGTACTTCTTTCAGATCTGCTTTATTAAAGTCAGCAGCTGTCACGTGTACAATCAGGATATTTGCTCTGCAGCTCACCCATGTGATTGTGTAGTTTATTTAGAGCCTCAGTGGTATTAGCAGTAGGTGAGATATACACCACTGTTACACTGACCACATTCAGCTTCCTGGGCAAGTGAAAATGGTACACATTTAATAGACAGGAACTCTAAGTTCTCACAGCAGTGTGATAGTATGATTTCATAGTTGCTGCACCATCTTTTAACACAGATGCAGACTCCATCTCCTCTGGCCTTTCCATACAGCTTATGTTTTCTGTCTGCCTGAAACAGAGTAAAATTCTCTTAAGTTTACTGTACTATCATTTATTTTGTCATGCAGCCACATCTCATTAATCAAAAATAAGCAAATATTTTTCACCTTGTTCTTGTTGGAAAGTTCCAGTCTCAAGCAGTCCATCTTGCTATCCAGTGATTTCACATTAGCTAGATATTTGGTAGTACAGGCCTGTAGGGGTTTGCTTTTAGCTTTACCTACTCTGCAACCTCTTTTCCTTGTTCTCTGACATCTCTTTCTCTTTTTTATTGTACAGCATTTTCCAGAAACCTGTTCTACTAGTTTCAGGCACTTTAGAGTGTGAAGAGTTAAAATACTCTGCTGTTGTAGTTCTGTGCAAGTTGTAGGCCCCAGATAATTTGCAGACTTCAAGGCATCCAACCAGCAACATGTAGATGTCAACTGTTGATGTTGACTGTTGATCTTTCAACCATATTTTAAATATCTCTATAATTGTAGTTTAATGATGCATTTATTACGCTTGGTTTAAAGCCCGTTTGTTAGCGGGGCTGTGCAGGTTGATGCTCCTTACTTCAGGCTACTAGATTAGTTAGTAATGTTTAAGGAGAGGTTAGCAGTATTGTATGGACTATGGCTCATGTAGATACCACCTGCACCACCTAAATTAACTAGCTGTGGGAGATATTTTTGGCAGTGGGAAACATTTTTGTAGACATTATGTTTATTAGTTGAGGTGTTTTCAGCCAGACTGTCTTAGTCTATATATTTAGCCACTATGTCTTCATGGTGACAGTCGGTGTGTCTTGATGGTTATGATATGTAAATGTTTTGTAGAGACCTGCCACATTTTTTACTTTTTACTTATGTCAAGATATTTATTCACTGTGTATTATTTATTGGCTATTGAGAAGAATATATTCAGTACAAAATGGACAGATTCATGTTAAAAAACTGCAGAGGATCTTTGTGTTTATCAGCATCCATCCATCAACAATCCCTGTATCCCATTTTTGTACATGGGGCTGGAGTGTCACTTAGTGACAATCATCTAAAACCACTGTTTACACCACCGGATGGCTAGTCCTGCTGCGGTAGTTCTTCCACATTGCACACACACACACATTGCCAATTTAGAGTGTCCAATCCACTTACTGCATTTCTTTGGAATGTGGAAGGATACTGTTGCATCTGGAGAAAACTCACATGAACAAAGGGAGGACATCCGGACCCCACACAGAATCAAACCAGGGAACTTCTTGTTGTGACGCAACAATGCTATCAGCTGTGACACTGCCACCCATCTTTTTAAATTTACCATCCTTCTTAATTTTATCTTTTCTTCTATTTCCTCCTCCTTACTTTTTTAATTACTGGAAATATATTGCCATTGACGATGCACTCTTCTCTAGCTCTCCTCTCTCTTTCTCTCTTTGCCTAGTCTAGCTCTGCCATATCAATCACAGATTCCTCACTCAGGATTTCTTATATTTTTACCCATCTCCTCATGCAGTTCAGGTAGAAAGGCTCTTTTTAATGCTGTCTTATTCTCCATATCCCACCAAAGCATAATCTTCCAGTGTGAATCTGCCATATCTTCCAAGGTGCAAAAATAATCATATTTGTTTCTGCTTCCCTGTATGTCTTCTGACAAGGCAAATATGAATGATATTTATACCAGTATAAAGTACACAACACAAAAGTTGGACATTCCATAACCGAACAGACAATATAAATATACAAAAAACACTTTTTAAAAGCACACTAAACAGGCAACTGCCTCATATTTCATCTTAAAATATTCATTAGCCTGTCCCTCATCAAATGTCAGATCACAGTTTCAGATTCTTTCTATAACCAAACATATAAAAAGAAATGCAACTCAAGGGAGGAATTTTCAGTTTTGTATTATGTTTCTCCCAAAAATCCACAACTAATCCACAATTAGGGGGTTGACTGTGATACATACTCTTATATATCTTTAACAGCTGTGCAAATAGGCACACATTCTGTTGAAGTGGCTTTTTTATAGAGAACAAAAAAGCCGGTACACTTGATCGAAAATTAACTGATTGGAAAGTACCAGCTTTTTCACCATGAGATCGCCATACACTGGGGATCTGGGTTTATGTCCTTTCCTCACTGTAGTATGATCTCGGAGTTGGTATATATAATTAGCAGGGAATGTGGAGGGTGTAGGTGGGCTTACTTCCCTTTTAGAATACTGGCTGAGTATTTTGTTTCAATCCTTTGTGGATCAATGCCTTTCTGTTTCAAACATGTGAGGTCAAAGAAGTTAGTGTTGACATTTCTGCACTTCAATGAACAGTCATGAATCCAAGAGACGTACCGTGCAGCACTCCTGTACATCTTCATCCCATTAACATTATGAGCAACAGCCCATTATACCTCCCACAACTGTGCAAAGGCCTGCCCTCTAGTCTGCTTTCTATACATACTGTCTTAAAACCACTGAAAACAAGTTTGCAAAGGTACCCTGTACCGCAACAATAGCTTCTTATAAATGATCTGCTGAACAAATATTTAACTCACTCTGATTTGCAAATCAAAATCTTTCAAATTTAACAGAAAATACACCACACACTTTCAAATCTACCACCTTATGGTTTAAAAAAATGTTCAAGTCCATAGGTTCATAGGAGGTTACTAGGCTAATGGCCGTAGGGTCTTTACAAGCCTAACCATGTTATACCAGTGTTCCCTAAATGACCTTGATTAGATGGTCATTATTTGCACAGCAAGTCTATGATCAGCACCAACTGCCGCTGTCCATGAGAGACAGAGGTGCCACCCTCGGGGTTAATTAACGGTCTCTCATCCAGTTTTCTAGGTTACGCTTGAATAGGGTTATTGAAGATCTCTGCTTCATGTGAACTGGGAGTTTATTGCAGAGGAGCGGCAAAGAGGCTATACTGAGATGCCTGGAGTGAGTGACTCTTTTCCCATTTGATTTCTGGATGTGCAACATTTCCATTAGGGCAGGGTCAGAGACTGCTCTGTAAGCCAAGCACCAGTCACCTCTCAGCAGGATGTGGGATACAGAGTACAATGACAGGGCTTTCTGTTTTTCCATGTAGGTTACATTTTGAAGGCCCTGAATTTTCTTGGAGAGAAGCCTCTGTGTTTTTTCCAGCTGCTGCATGTGTCTGGTGAGGTACATGAAAAAGGGAGCGTTGTACTCATTAGTGGTCTGATGAGGGTTGACTACAGAGGAGTTATAACATCCTTAGGCTTCGATTCAATGCCCTTACTTATGAGATGCGCAACATAGAAGGCTCTCCTTACCACTGTGGACACATGGTGATCAAAGTTTAGATTGGTGTCAACCTGTGTTCCCAAAGCTCACACCATTGCATTTGAGCTTAGGGGAGTGCTGTCGATAATGTAATTTGTAGGGGCTTCCTCTTTGCCAAAGGGGATAATAATGCACTTTTTTGCATTTAGTTTCAGTCTGTGTCTTTGGCACCAATCATATGTCCATGTTAGCCCCTTCTATAATATGTCCCTCATGTATCTCCTAATCCAAACAGAACACAAACTGTTGACCTTGAGTAAACTAATAAAGAAAACTTTTCTGGTGAAAACTAATTGATCAGTTCAGTGTGTATCTACTCTGCCTTCCCCATTCTCTAATATATGAAATCCATTGTTAAACCAAGGTACAAAAACAAAAACTTGATAAATGTACCCAGAACAGGAATATCATCCAGACATGCATCCACTACCCCTTTTTCCCAGTTTTGCACATGGGGTTGGGATTTCACATCAACACTGACAATCATCTAGGACTTCCAAGATGGC
Organism: Protopterus annectens; assembly: GCF_019279795.1. Classification (NCBI taxonomy): domain Eukaryota; kingdom Metazoa; phylum Chordata; order Ceratodontiformes; family Protopteridae; genus Protopterus; species Protopterus annectens. The sequence continues at coordinate 1,397,242,015 of NC_056729.1, forward strand.
TGCATACTAATCAGCAGCTTAACCAGCTCTCCCAGTGCGAAAACAGAAACTGAGAACCAACAGCCTGTGATACTGTCAGCCTGAGTAAAATTCAGTTACTGGCTAGTACACTGCCTGGATGCCAGCAAATAAGAAATTACGAGAGCTTGAAAGAAAATTAACTAGAAAAGTTGGTGGGAAAACACTGACTGGAAAGAGTCCTGCAGCTGTTCAGCAAAAAGCAATTCAAGCTGCAGCTTTGGTATGGACTCCAGTAATCTAGAGGAAAAATAACTCAAAAGTGCTCAGTGATGAGTAAAATAAATAAAACACTGAAGGAGTATATAAACTCAAATAAAAGATTGGAAAAAATGGAAGAAGCTTTAAACAGATATTCAGATAAATTGATAAAACTGAAAAAAAACAGACAAGAGGTTGAAATGAAGAAAAAGGCTGAGTATGAGACTGCCCAAGAAGATATTTTCAAAAAATGGTAGAATTAGAGGATGGAGCGTGTAGGGAAAATATGAGATTTTCAATCATACCACAGAAACTAGAAGGAACAGACTGTATTAATTTTATGAAGGTGCACAAATAAGCATATTCCACAGCTGTAAACTGAAAGGCACATTATACGTGTGCTCCAAATCTCATCATGAGAAAGCATCCAATACCTTTATTAGTAAAGATGCAAACCTATCAGCAGAAAGGGTTGATCCTGTCATAACTATGACAAAAGGGCAAAGTATTAAAAGTTGGAGAAAGTAGAGTATTTGTGGAAAATCGTTATGAACTGTACACCAGATAGAAGAGAAACAAATTTATTCCAGTAAACAGGGAATGTCAACAGGCAGGTGTGATATTCAAGCTGCTGTATCCAGCTGTCTTCAAAATATTTTTTTCCTAGAAATTCAAAGTAATTTTTTCATGCAGAACAGGCTAAGGAGGAAATGCAGAAGTTTGTCCAACACAAACTGAAAGCAAACGGGAACTCCACTTCTCATTCTTCTGATATCAAAGCACACAGGGAGACTTTGCCAGTGAAACCTTTCCAGTGTTCCAAAGGAAAATTCTTGAGAGACAGATAAAAGCACAGATGTTGACCAGAAGAAAGTACAGTTTTGTACCTACCATAAATGTAGATGTCCGATAGGTATGCATCTGCAGTCCTAACATATGGGTTGTCCTGCCTCAGGCAGCCCTTCGGTCGGCCGGATTCCAAAGTCTGGGTCTGGCCTCGGCTGATGTCGCACTTCACCCGACGTCATAGCTGCTGGGGTATAAAGGCATCAGCCGACGCCATTTTCCTCAGTGTTTCTTGCCCCAGATGCCAGGTGCCCTCTAGGAAGGCTAAATTTGGATAAATGCAGATAATTCCAAACAGTAGAGAGCAAAATATATATACATATATACATACAAACAAATACACCATAATAGATTCCCCCAGCTAGCTAAAAGAGGGGTAAGTACCCTAGGAATACCACAGAGGGGAAGGAGGGTGGGTAATCCTGACTGCAGATGCATACCTATCGGACATCTACATTTATGGTAGGTACAAAACTGTACTATGTCCTTCAAGGATGCATCTGCAGTCCTAACATATGGGTAAAATACAATAGCCAAACTGGGGGAGGAGGCACTAAGATAATGATGGTGTAGTTAAGATCCCTTGCAAAACAGCAGTTGCAAAACCTGCTCGGGATCTGGAGTATAAAGGAAGACTATAATGCTTGGCAAATGTATGCACGGAGCTCCAAGTAGCAGCTTCTAAAATGTCTTTGGTAGCCACTCCTCGTAGGAAAGCTGTAGTGGTGGCTGTAGCTCTTGTGGAGTGAGGCCTGATATTTTCAGGAGTTGTCTTTCCATGAAAAGAGTAGCAGAATCTAATGCAATTTCCTATCCATTTTGAGATTGTCTGTTTTGAAATTGCTTTTCCTTGCACTCCTGTTGCATATGCTACCAGAAGTTGGTCAGTTTTTCTGCTGGCCTTAGTTCTGTCCAGATAGTAACGTAGTTGTCTGTGCACATCCAAGGTGTGTAGTAGTCTTTCCCCCCTGTTCTGTGGGTTGGGGAAGAATGTAGGTAAATGTATAGCTTGGTTCAAGGATACCCTGGAGACCACCTTTGGCATAAAAGTAGGATTGGTTCTCAGAGACACTCTATCCTGATGGAAGATAAGGAAAGGCTGTACTGCCATTAATGCCTGTAACTCAGATACCCTTCTTGCTGAAGTGATTGCTAGCAGGAATGCAGTTTTCCAAGATAAGAACTGTAAGTCTGCTGTTGCTGCTGGTTCAAAAGGGGGAAGTGTTAATTTTTCCAGCACAAAGTTGAGATCCCACGCAGGCAGAGGTGGTTTCCTTGGAGGCTTTACGTTTTTGATTCCTCTCAAGAACTGCCTGAGTAGATGAGAGAAGACAGGAGGCTCCATGTTGTACTCTGCTGAAATTGCTGATGCATGAATCTTAATGGAGGAGTAGGACAGGCCATTGTGGAACAGTTCTGCTAAGTATTCCAGGATGTGTGCTATGTTTGCCAATGAGACATTTTCTCCCTTTGCTGCACTCCAAATGAGGAATCTTTTCCATTTGGCTGAATATGTTTTCCTTGTGGAGGGTCTGCGAGCCTCCATGATAATGTCCTTAACCCTCTGAGATAAATCTGCTTGATTTTGTTTTATGCAATATTCCAAGCAGTTAGCTGCAGTGTTTTCAAGTTTGGATGCAGGGTCTTGTAGTTGTTCTGCGTTAGAAGTAAGGGACATAGAGGTAGAGGCCATGAGTGTGCCCGAGACATGCTTCTCAGTAGCGGGTACCAATGTTGTCTTGACCGGTCTGGAGCTATCAGAATTACCTTTGGCTGTTCCTCTCTGATCTTCAGTAGGACTTTGTACATCAAAGGAAGAGGTGGAAATGCATATGCTGTCAGGTTCTTCCAGCTGAAAGAAAGAGAGTCCACCCTCCAAGCAAGTGGGTGGTATACTCTTGAGCAGAATTTCTTCAATTGGTGGTTGTGTGGGGAGGCGAACAGGTCTATCTCTGGCATTCCCCATTTCTTTGTTATGGTTTTGAAGATATCTGGATGCAGCATCCATTCGTGAGCATCCGTGGTCGTTCTGCTTAAGGTGTCTGCTAGTGAATTTTCTTTTCCTGGTACAAATCTGGCCTGCAGTTGAATGTTGAGATTCAGGGCCAAATTCCACAGGTCCATTGCCATCCGGCATAGAGGGTATGAGTGTGTACCTCCCTGTTTGTTGATGTACCACATGACTGTGGTATTGTCCGTCCTTATCAGCAGGTGTCCTTGTTGGTGGAATGATCTGAATGCCTCGATTGCATGTTTCACTGCCAGCATCTAATTTAGATTTATGTGTAGATTCAGCTGGTCTTGGGACCATAGGCCTTGTATACACTTGTCTTCCATGTGTGCCCCCCAGCCTAGGTCTGAGGCGTCCGTGGTGATGGTCTGGCTTGGATGTGGTTTGTGGAAAGGCAACCCTCTGTTTATCTGACAGGCTTGAGCCCACCACAGGAATTCTTTTTTCAGGCATGGAATAATTGGTATCTGGGCTTCTAGACTGTGCTTGTGTTGAGACCATACATTCCTTAGGTACCATTGTAACTTTCTCATATGCAGCCTGGCATGCGGGATCAATATTATGCAGGATGCCATGTAACCCAGGGCTTGCAGGACTTTCCTTGCAGTAAGCTGAGTTTGTGTTGTTAATGCCATGAAATAGACTGGTAGTTGCTTTTGTTTTTCCTCTGTGAGAAAAGCCATCTGAGTTATTGTATCCAGTTCTGCACCCAAAAATGTTATCCTTTGGGATGGTACTAGCCTTGACTTTTGAATGTTGACTGTGTATCCCAAGGCTTGCAGCAGCTGTATGACATTGGCCAAATCCTTTATTAATTTTGTCTTGTTGTCCGCTTGTATTAGGCAGTCCTCCAGGTATGGGTAAATTTGAATTCCCTGAAGCCTGCAATGAGCAATTACTGATGCCAGGCATTTCGTGAATACTCTGGGCGCAGTAGATAAGCCAAAGGGCAATGCTGAGAATTGATAATGCTCTGATCCTGCAAGAAATCTGAGGTGTCTTCTGCAATCTGGTCGTATAGGGACATGCAGGTATGCCTCCTTGAGATCTAGAGTCACCAGCCAAGACTCCTTGCCCAACATGGGAAGAAGTTGCTGGAGGGTCAGCATTTTGAATTTTGGAACAATGAGGTATGTGTTCAGTGCGGACAAGTCGAGAATAGGTCTCCATTGATTTTCTTTTCTTGGTACAAGGAATAGTCTGGAGTAAAATCCTTGGCCTTGTTCCATAGATGGTACCTTTTCTATTGCTCTCATCCTTAGTAAGCTGATGATTTGTTTTTGAGTCTCTGTTTTTTGGCTTGGTGAAAGGTTTGGCATTCCTCTCTTTTTTGGTAGAGTGTGGAAGTGAAACCTGTAGCCCTTGTCTATTGTTTGTAAAGTCCATTTGTCTCCTGTAATGCAATGCCAGTTTTCTGAAAATAAAGCTAGCTTTCCGCCCAAGGGTGCTTCCAGTTGTTCCCTGGTAGGCGGAATCAGAGCCAAGTCATTGTGTCTGTCCTGTGGAAGTGGTTGTAGTCGCAGCTGTGGCAGCACTTCTCTGGTTGGCAGGTTGCCATTGACGACCCCTGTAGGCACCTCTTGATTGACTTCTGCCTCTTGGGCGCCTATTTCTGCCTCTCTGTGCTCTGGAGGTGTCTGGAAAGGACCAATTCTTTGAGGGCCAATTTCTGCTAAACCTCGGAGGTTGGACCTGCCAAAAATCCTTGACTGTTTGGACAGATTTTGCTTTTCTTCCACTTTCTTTAGATCCTCCTGTGCAGGGGAGCCAAACAAACTTTGTTTCTCCATAGGAGCATCTAGGAGTTTTGACTTAACATGGTCTGGGAAGGATTGCTCTTTTAACCAGGCATGCCTTGAATCACTGCTCCAGTCATAGCTGATCTAAAAGAAGCCTCCAGTGCATCATAGCCACATTTTAAAAATGATTACTGACCTGCTGAGAGTTATGTACCAAATCCTGAAGGGACTTACGGTCTATAGGTTCAGGAGAGGACAGTTTTTTATTTAGCTGGTCTAACAAAAATTCCTGGTACTGTATCATGTGAAATTGACAGTTTAAGGTCCTGGCAGAAAGAGTAGCAGATGTATAAACCTTTGTACCCCATCTCTCTAATGCTCCAGATTCCCTTTCAGAGGGAAGAGGGCAGAGGCAGCTGCAACACCTTTAGGGCCCTGAGAAATGGTTTCTGGGTCTGCAACATGAGCCTTATACAAGTGGTAGTGAGAGTCCGGGACCCTGTAATATCTGTCAGGCTTGGCAGGGGCCGGAGGAAGAGAATCAGGGGCAGTACTGGCATCATTATATGCATCATCAACCACTGATAGTACAGGAGGTATGGCTAAAGGCCTATGCTGTGGTAAGTGTAAAAAAGTCCTTAGCCTTTTCCTTGAATCTGAAAAATCCTGGCCCTGCCATTGGAAGTGTTCCCTCATTGAGTGTAGGGTTTCCCCAAAAGAAAATTCTTCAGGAGGAGAAGCAGAAGGAATGGAGTCTTCTGCATCAGAATCCTCATAAGGTGAATATGGGCCTTCCTGATGGTCAGATAAATCTGAGCCATCCAAGGAATAGTCTGAAGAGAGAGGTTCAGGGGGTTCAGTCCTAGGCCTCTTATCTGGAGGGGGTTGAGAGGCCATGCCTGGGTGAGGTTGGGATCCCCTGATCAAAGAAATAAGGTCCTCAGCAAGGCTGAGTATCTGGGAACTAGAAGTAGGCCTGTGAGAGGGAGCTTTTGTAGGTAAGGTCTTGGAAATTTTGGCTGCTTTAGCCCTGGAAAAGGCCTTGATAGACATAGAAGCAGGGGGTCTAGCAGCCCCACGTGCAGGAGTAGAGATGTCTAAAGGAATAGTGTCTGACAAATCCTGGGTGCCTGCTTCTGCAGCAGTAATTTCTGTAGCCGATTCAGCCATGGCCTGTGTGGCCTCGGTTATCGGAGGCATGCTTTCGGCCGAAGGGAGAACCGAGGACTCGGTTTCAGCCGAAACCGAGACACTCGCGGTAGGCCTAACCGTGGTTTCAGCCGAAACCGCGGGCGAGTGTCGGTCCTTTTCCTGCGCTTTTAGCTAATTGTGTAGTCGGAGTCTCCGACGGCATTTTATATGCAAAAGCGGGACCAAAAAACTCTTCAGCAAACTCCGACCGACGTCTAAGTGTCCGTCGGTTGGAGGAAACACAGGCTAAACAAGCTGATACGTCGTGGTCTGGGCCTAAGCAAGGAAGGCAGTAAGAGTAGAAATCCTTATGAGGTATTTGTTTCCCACAAGTTAAACAATTATTTACTTTGTCTGACATCGGCTGAGGCAAGAAAGAGTCCCCAACGGGGTAATTAGCTTTTTTAGAAGTCTTCGGTAGTAGAAATATCTGGATCTGACCGACCGGCACTTGCGAACAGCTTCTGCTTCGGGCACCGCGCGGCAAGAAAGACTGAGGAAAATGGCATCGGCTGATGCCTTTATACCCCAGCAGCTATGACGTCGGGTGAAGTGCGACATCAGCCGAGGCCAGACCCAGAATTTGGAATCCGGCCGACCGAAGGGCTGCCTGAGGCAGGACAACCCATATGTTAGGACTGCAGATGCATCCTTGAAGGACATCTGGGAATATCTTGGAATTTAACCAGAATGTGGAGTTGGGAGATGGGGATGATCAGGAAGAAGACCAGCAACACAGAAAGTAGTGAATAAATGTGAGACTGCAAAGCATCAATCGCATTTGTGAAATATGGATGCATAAGAATAAGTAGAAATAATAGACTTTGTTGACTTTGTTAAACTTGTGGGTAACAGAAAAGCACTTGCCTCACTTCTTGTCATCAATGTCTGGAAGGACTTTGAAGGGAGGGGAAAAAGGAAAAGTACAGTTTTGTACCTACCATAAATGTAGATGTTCGAAGATCCACATTGCTGCAGTCATAACTTGTGGGTAGTCCGCTGTCCTCGGTCGGCCCGAATACCAAAGTATTAGGCTGACGTCGGTCATGGGCGCTCAGATCTGACGTCAGAGCGTCAAGGTATTAAAGCACATGACCGACGTCATATCCTCAGTCTTTTCTTGCCCCAGATGTCAGAAGGCCCTAAAAAGAAAGGCCACAGCCAAAAATAGAATAACTCCCAAAAGCCAAGTACAAATAACAGCTACAACCCAAACCATACAACCACTCCAAACTACAGAGGGGAAGGAGGGAGGGTAAATTGGACTGCAGCAATGTGGATCTTCGAACATCAACATTTATGGTAGGTACAAAACTGTACTATGTTCTTTATCTCACATTGCTGCAGTCATAACTTGTGGGTAGAATCCCAAAGCAGAGGTAAAGGGAGGCTGGCAAAATCATAAAGCATTGGGAGCTGCCAAAATGCCCTGTAAGACTGCAGTGGCAAATCCAGCCCTAGATTTGGAATAAAAAGGAAGATGGTAATGTTTAGAAAAAGTGTGCACTGAACTCCAAGTAGCTGCTTCCAAAATATCTTTAGTAGCTACCCCCCTTAAAAAAGCAGTAGAAGTGGCAGTAGCCCTAGTGGAGTGAGGTCTGATTCCAGCCGGAATCTCCTTACCATGATGAAAATAACAAAAAGCAATACAATGACCAATCCACTTAGAAATAGTTTGTTTTGAAACAGGTTTCCTCTGAGAACCCAAAGCAAAAGAAACAAACAACTGCTGAGACTGTCTGAACCCTTTAGTCTTGCTCAAATAATAACGCAACTGCCTGTGAATATCCAAAGTGTGCAAAATTTTCTCCCCTTTATTTTGGGGAATCTGCATAAAAAGTAGGCAAATGAATAGATTGGTTCAAGGCCACATTTGAAACCACTTTAGGCATAAAAGTAGGGTTAGTACGCAGAGTTACCCTATCCTTATGAAAAATTCGGAAGGGTTCAACTGCCATTAGAGCCTGTAATTCAGAAACCCTTCTAGCAGACGTAATGGCCAACAAAAAAGCAGTCTTCCAAGACAAAAACTTTAACTCAGCCGTAGCTGCAGGTTCAAAAGGAGGTAAAGTAAGTTTTTCCAACACAAAATTGAGATCCCAGGCAGGAGTAGGAGCTCTACGCGGGGGTCTTATGTTCTTTGCCCCTCTAAGGAATTGCTTAAACAAAGGATGAGAGAATAATGGTGGGTCACAGTCATAGTGAGCAGAAATGGCTGCAGCATGAACTTTTACAGAGGAGAAAGACAAACCCTTGTCTAATAATTCTGTAAGATATTGAAGAGAAACACTCAAATCAGGCCTGGAAACATCAAAGCTCTTTGCTTTGCTCCAAATAAAAAATCTCCTCCATTTATCAGCATAAACTTTCCTTGTACTAGTACCTTTGGAAGGAGAGGCAGAGGCGGAAAGGCATAGACATGAAGGTTGCTCCAACTGAATGATAGAGCATCCACTTTCCAAGCTGTGGGATGAAACATCTTAGTGCAAAACTTTGGCACCTGGAAATTTAGTGGAGAAGCGAACAGATCTATGTCTGGAGTCCCCCATATCACTGTCAACTGTCGAAATACATGAGGATCCAACTTCCACTCGTGGGGATCCACTATCTGTCTGCTCAAAACATCTGCTAAGGAGTTCTGTGCTCCTGGCAGAAACCTTGCCTGAAGAGTGAGGTGCAAACTGAGAGCAGTCTCCCACAAAATCATAGCTTGCCTGCAAAGAGGGTACGAATGGGTTCCCCCTTGCTTGTTGATGTACCACATGACAGTTGTGTTGTCTGTTTGAATCAACACTTGCCCTGGGAGAAGTAAATCCTTGAAAGCCATCAATGCAAACTGAACTGCTAACATCTCCTTCAAGTTGATATGTAAATGTTGAAGTCTGGCAGGCCACGTGTCTTGAACCCATTTTCCATTGAGGTGTGCTCCCCAAGCCTTGTCCGAGGCATCTGTCATTAAGATCTGACTCGCCTCTGGTCGGGTCACAGAGAGTCCCTTGTTTAGGTGACATTCCTGAGCCCACCACAAAAATTCCTTTTGAATGCAAGGTATTATCTGAATGACAGTGTCCAGATCGTGGCAGTGTTGTGTCCATACATTTTTGAGATACCATTGTAGCTTCCTCATATGCAGTTTGGCATTGGGAAGCACCAGAATACAAGATGCCATGAACCCCAAGGCTTGAAGGACTGTCCTTGCAGTCAGCCTGGACCGTAGAGACAATTGATGGAAGTAAAGTGTAAGATTCTTTTGCTTGTCCGGGGTCAAAAGGCCATCTGGGAAGCTGTATTCAGTCTCACACCCAGAAAGCACATTTCCTGAGAGGGTACTAGACTGGACTTTGTTTCGTTCACAGAATACCCTAGGCACCTTAACACTGTCATAACATACTGTAGATGGTGAAGAAGCTCGTGCTTGTCTTGAGCAAGAATCAGGCAATCGTCCAAATAAGGATAAATTTGTATTCCTCTTAACCTGAAGAAGGCTATCACTGGAGCCAGAACTTTTGTGAATACCCTGGGCGCAGTAGATAAGCCAAAGGGCAATGCAGAGAACTGATAATGTAAAGTCCCAGCCCGAAAATGCAGGAATCTCCTGCAACTGGGCCTGATAGGAACATGAAGATAAGCCTCTTTGAGATCCAGAGTTACCATCCAGTGATCTTTGCCCAACAGAGGCAGAAGTTGTTGCAACGTCAACATTTTGAATTTTGGAATGTCCAGGTATGTGTTGAGGATAGATAAATCCAAAATCGGCCTCCAAGTGTTTCCTTTCTTTGGTACAAGAAATAGGCAAGAGTAAAATCCTAGGCCCACTTCTGACAGAGGGACCTGCTGTATAGCCCCCATTTGAAGAAGTAAAGAAATCTGTTTGTGAGCCTCTACCCTTTGCTGAGGAGGAACGTCTGGCATGCCTTTGAAAGGAGGCAATGTGTGGAAATAAAACTTGTAGCCCCGGTCTATAATGTCCAACACCCATTTGTCCTGGGTGACTAAAAGCCAATTTTGCTTGAAGAGTGCCAACTTTCCTCCCAAAGGAGCTGCCAGACAGGAAGGATCTGGCAGCTGAAGATGCAGGTCATTGGGCCTGTTTACGAAAGGACTGGCCCCTGCCCTCACCTGTAGATTGTGCTGGTGAACTCCACGTTCTAGGCCTGAAAGAACTCTGAGCTCTGCCCCTACCATGTCTAGATCTACCCCTAGACTGCAAATCAGAAGAAGGGTAAGTCCAACCCTTAGTAGGCCAATTCCTGCTAAACTTGGGGGGCTGCACCTGCAAAAAATCTTTAACAGTCTGCATAGACTTAGCCTTGTCTTCCATTTTCTTCAAGACAGACTCCACAGGAGAACCAAACAAAACTTCAGACTGCAAAGGAGCATCTAAAATCCTAGCTTTAACATGCTCTGACAAATTCTGATCCTTAAGCCAGGCGTGCCTGCGAATAACTGAACCAGTGGCAGCCACCCTGGAAGAAGCCTGTAAAGCATCGAAACCACACTGCAAAGAATGCTTACCCACCTGATCAGAGGCATGTACCAAATCCTGTAATTCCTTACACTCTATGCCCTCTGCCAAAGCATCCACTTTAGATTTTAACTGAGTAAGGAGAAAATTCTGGTACTTCAACATATGAAACTGGCAATTCAAAGCCCTCATTGCTAAAGTGGAAGAGGTATACACTTTCTTACCCCACCTATCCAAAGCTCTAGAATCCTTATCCATAGGAACTGGATTCTTTACAACAGAAGCCCTGACACCCTTAGGCCCCTGGCTAATAGTTTCTGGGTCAGCCCTAGGGCTCTTATACAGATATTTATGAGCCTCAGGCACTCTGTAATACCTATCTGGTTTAACTGGCGCAGGGGGGAAAGAGTCTGGATTAAGGGAAGCCTCAGAGAATACGTCTTGAACAACATCCAAAACAGAAGGTATAGCCAAGGGCCGATGTTGTGGTAAAAACAGAAATTCCCTAAGCCTCTTACGGGAATCTGAGAAATCCTGACCTTCCCATTTAAAATGCTCCCTCATAGAATGCAGGGTTTCTGAAAAGGAAAAATCCTCTGGAGGAGAAGCAGAAGGACTGGAATCCTCTGCGTCTGAATCAGAATAAGGAGGAAAATCCTGAATGTCTTCAGCTGAAGACTCTGAGTAATCTGAAGCCTGCTCCAAACTTTCCACCTCTGGCTCCACTCTAGGCCTCTTATCAGGAGGGGGCATAGAACCCCTGATTAAGGAAATTAAATCTTCTGCCATTTTAAGCATGTGTTTTTTAGGCACTGAACCTGCAGAACTAGGACTGACACCCGTGGAAGGCAAACCAGGCCTGCCTTTGGAAGGTACCTTAGAGACAGAAGGAGAAGGTCTAACCACCTTAGGCAAAGAAGGGAGTACAGCAACCTGAGAGGCCCCTCAGCCTGACCTGACTCCTGAGAGGCCACATCTTGCAAAATTAACGTCTCCCCCTGAGACTCAGTTGAAACCTCGGCCGGATCAACAGAATCCACCGTAGTTTCTAAAGAACCGGCGTCCGGAACGGACGAATCATCCTGCTTGGACTTTAATGATTTGTCTTTGCGCTTCTTCGCGGTAGCGGGCGTCGGAGGATCCGACGGCATATTGTAATTACACCGCTTACCGAAGACAAGCCTAGCGCAATCTAACCTACCTTTAATGGTGCGCTTATTAAATCTAGCACAAAAGCGACACCCGACTACGTCGTGCTCGGGCCCCAAACAAGGAATACAAAGAGAGTGGTAATCCCTATGCGGTATCTGTTTCCCACAAGAAATACAATTATTCACTTTTTCTGACATCCGGAATTAACTGAGGCAAGAAAAAACAAAAATATTCTAACGGGTACTTAGCCCAACTTGGTTTCGGTCTGAAACTCAGAATACGAAAATTTCAGAACGCCGAACGGCACTTGCAAACGCTGCTTCTGCTTCGGACCATGCGGCAAAAAAGACTGAGGATATGACGTCGGTCATGCGCTTTAATACCTTGATGCTCTGACGTCAGATCTGAGCGCCCATGACCGACGTCAGCCTAATACTTTGGTATTTGGGCCGACCGAGGACAGCGGACTACCCACAAGTTATGACTGCAGCAATGTGAGATGAAGAACATCTCTAAATAAAACAATTTCCATTCATAACAGTACTTCTATTATAATTTTCACAATATAAATAGCATATTTTATAGTAAAGTAGTTTTAGTTGTTCTTGTATGGGATAAAATTAGCAAAATAAACAGATGCCTTTTTTGCTTCTTCTTCTTTCTTGCTATTAAGAAGTGTAGGCATTACAGTGCAAAAGGAGAAAAGTTAGGCAAAAGAATGTTAAAGTTAATAGGCTGTAATGTTGGGTTGTTGAGGTGGGAGATGGGATTTATATAAGTACACAGATCATAATATTTGTAGAGCTGATATGTTTTCTCTTACTTTGCATAGGTGATTGTCTGGATTAAGAACACTGGCTTAAGCTAATAAGCTTTAAGAGTATACAAGTAAATATGAGAATACTGACTATAATGACAATAAATGTTTCAGCTTGGGCCAGATTCAATAAAGCCTACACTAAGTGTACACAATATGTATTCAATAACATTCTTATCACATCTTTGTGGTTTCTACTCAGAAAGATTACAGTACACATGTAGTCTACACATTGTGGTAACCTTTATGAATCTCTGTCAATATTTTAAGCTGCAAGAATATCAGTAGAAAAACTAAAATTAGGAGGAAGAAGCTGTGAGTTACGTCTGTGTTGTCTGTTCACTCAGAATGGTGTACATTTAGTGTAGGCATTGTTGAATACCAGTGTTTGTCTTTCAGACTGAACAGCACAGGCTACATTTTTATTTCTTTTTTCTCTTATATTTCCATGGAGACAAGCTGATAAAGGAGAAATAAAAGACAGAATACTGGTTTCTCCGAGGCTAAAAGTTAATGATTTCTGTAAGCATGCAATTTATTTTCACAAACGTGGAGGATAAAGATAAAAAAGAATAGACACCAATGGGTATAAGTAGAAGCACATGTAATAATATGTGTCTTAGCATGATTAACCTCAATTTCGGGCTAATTAAATCTGAGTTAGTAGCTGTCTTCTTGGCACAAATGTTGCTACTAGGAGGATAAACTTCATCACTTAAGATCTATGTAGTCATGTGCACTTATATTAACAGGTTATGGAGGTGTTCTGAGGGTGTTTTTATTTGAATTTTTTTATTAAAATAAAACTTCTTGTAAAATGTGACATATGCTCCAATGTTGATAAGAAAAAAAAACTTTCTGAAGGATAAACCTGTCAAACATTAATGGGCGCAAATATCACAAAAGCTGGAAATAAGACATTTAAAAATGCTGGAATGGCAACACTTTCTATGTTATCTTAGAATGTGAATGGTCTCACAGTTATGGACAAAGAAGAAAGAATACCTAATTATATTAAGAAATGCAAACAAAAAATAGCAATGCTATATGAGACATATTTGGAAAGAACTATGCATGTGAATTTAATAAAGAAAGGATTTCAGGATGGGCATTCTGCAGAATATCAGGGACAAAGGAAAAGAGGAGTAATTATATGAATTGCAGGAGGAGCTCCAATAGTGATAGAAAAGAAGAAAAAAAGTAACAATAATAATGGCAGACTTGAGGCAGTAAGGGGCTACCAGCAAAGGATGACAGTTACTCTGGCATGTATTTACATTCCACCTGAAACTGCTATTATGGACCTTAAAAATTGGGAAAAACAATCAGCAGGGAATATTACTTATAGGTGGGTATTGGAATGTGAGGTGGGTATTGGAATGTGATTTGCAGCAATGAGGATGCATAAAATATAATAAAAGAGGGTAGATTTCTGATGAAATTTATGAAAATTGGTATGAAAGACATGAATTCAGTAGCAGGAACTCTGAAACAATGTATATATTATTCACCAAGGTACAATAATTGGACTAGACAGAAATTATATTTCACAGGAGCATGTGCATTTAATTGAGAACTTTGACACACATCCAATAAGTATTTCAGATCATGCGCCAATAATTACTAAGATAAAAATTCAGAGTAATGTAGTTAAGATGAGACACTGTTGCTTCCACACCTATTTGTTAAAAAAAGAAGAATTAAAGGAATGGTTAGTGGAAATTATCAGGGAGTTATTAGAGAAGATAGAAAGTACTGCAGAAGTTAAAGCTAGAGAGCGGGATAAAATTAAAGTAGAGTTTAAAAAAGAGTAGAAATAAAAAAAAAAGAGATCCGTTAAGAAGTATTAAGAATTATTTAGAGGGGCTGACATAGGTTAAAGTATTGCAAAATACTGGAAATCTAACAGAACAAGAAGAGGCTGGATAACATGCATGAGTTTAGAAAAACTGATGTTAAGCAACTGTTTTCTGATAACTCCAGAGCTCAGAAACTTCTAGCACAATGACTTAGGCAACAGAAAGGAAGGGTTGTTACTAAACTTAGGAAGCCCATAGCAAGAAAAGTAACCACTGATCTTGTACAGGTATAAGAGATAATTCAGAATTTTTATGAAAATCTATATAAAGCAGAGAAGTGGAGAAATCAAGAAAAAGCACAAATGGAAATACTTACGGAAGACTTAAATATGTCAAGGTTAGAGGTACATGAGGCTCAACAACTAAAAGTTAAGAAAGGAGATGAGATAAAAATGGTGATGTATAACCAATCTGCATGAAAGTCACCAAGAATGGATAGTATTCTGGTGGAAGTTTGGAAGCCAGTGGGGAAGAAAGTGATAAAGATCTGGAAGGTTTTGTTTAACAGTATTTTAAAAGGAGAGGAGGTGCCAACATCCTAGAAAAAAGTTGTAGAGGCCGTAATTCATAAAGACGGTAAAGAACCATCTGATCTAGCCTCATATAGGCCCATTTTAATTTTAAACCATGATTATACAGTGTTTATACCTATTAACGGCTAAAAGAATGCAAAGGTGATGCCAAAAATTGATAGATACAGACCAATGTGGTTTTGTGGAGGAGAGACAAAAATATGACAATATTAAAAGAACGATGATGATCCAGAAGGAAGCAGAATGTAAGAAAATACTGCTGTTATTGGTAGGTTGTGATGAACAGAAAGCATTTGACAAACTATGTTGGGATTTTATGAGTAGGGCAATGGAAGCATTTACATTTCCTCATACACTAATTAAGTTAATTAAAAGGGTATATGATGGATCAGAGGCAAAAATCAAAGTGAGAAGGCTGTGTCTGAACAGAGGAACCAGGCTGGGGTGTCCCCCCCGTTATTTGTGTTATATTTAGAACCATTGGCAAAGAAAGTAAGGGACTCAGAAATTCAAGGATATAGCTAGTATGGTGTTCTAGGAAAACTGGATTTATTTGCAGATGGTATTATTTTGTACCTGAAGAAACCTAAAAAGGACATCTCACTGTTGTGAAACATTCTGAGACAGTTCCATGTTTTTTGGGGATTAAAATTAATGAAGATAACACAAAGGCTATAGCTGTAAACTATATGAATTGGTTCAGCAATACCCAGGTGGACAGTAGTCTCTCCTTTGATAATCACATTGCCACAGTAATCGGGAAATCCTTTAATTCTTCACAAAAGGGTTCTCATCCAGGAAAAAAGAGGTCATTGTTCCCCTCTACTCGGCACCCATTAGACCCACAACTCCCCTTTTGGAATGTACCTCACAAGACATCTGCAGCAGCTGGTCTCAAACAGATGCCCTACACTGACCTTCGCAAAAAACTCCAGCTGTACTTTGTAGCATATCGCCTACTCCGTGGAGATCTCTGCCTAACATATAAAGCTATGTTAAACCCAGAGCTGTTGGACATGCTACACCTAAAGAAATCCCAATCCCTCCGAGCTACACTCTCTAGGGACCTAAACCTTGTCACCACAATAAACAGGACATGCTGGAGGGATAGATTTCTGTCCCAGAGACTTCCTATACTCTGGAACAAGCTACCCATCTATGTCAAGCAAAGTTCCTCACTAGCATTCTTCAAGAAAAATCTTGACGAGTGGATGGGAAATAGGAAATACACCCCGGGGATCACTTCTGTGGCTCTGCTCGACAGGGGCACAGGAAATTAACTTTCTTGGGTGGCGTAAGCCAGGGAACCTTGTTGACTAGGCTTACTTAGACCCTTGGGCTGATAGCCTAGTACCTACCTATGAACCTATGAGCAGTAAAAATGTTTTTAGTCCTTTAAGTTTTATACACAGGTCAGGCATATTTTTATCAATCAGAGGAGAAGTTGTGGATAGTAATTAATAAAGAGTTGAAGGCTTTTATATGGGATGGGAGGGGAAGAGAAGAGTCAAGTGGGATAAGTTGATCCTCTCAACAGAACAAGGAGATTTAAAATTACCTGACTTAAAGGGATATTTTACAGCTACAGATTAAAGCTCATATACATAACACAAGCAGAAAGCTACAATTCAAAGTAGAAAGGGATATGGATGAAACACGGGAGTAATTCAACAAATAAGAAAAGAATGGGATTTTGGAAACAGATCCTTAAGGAGAATAACACCAGACATACAGAATATTATATTCATAAAGCATACCTCTCAACCTGTTAATGCAAGAAATCTTGATGGTGCTTAAAATAATGGGGGGGGGGGGGCGCAAAGGCCCAAAAATAGGGGCAGATTTTAAATATTGCTCTTGTAAACTTAGAAAGTTGTTAGAATAACAATATTTGTGTTGGCATGCATTTACTGAAGAATATGAAGTCTGAAACTCAAATGTAAATAATTATTTAGTGACTTCAGTCATCAATGATTTGCCAGAAAAACAAAATTTTTCATCAGGAATAGACCAAAAACATTAGACAAACATCTGGACATTCTGTGAAAATCTGGATAGCTGAGAGATATGCCATAAAGTAGCAGAAAGTATACTAACAATTAAGCCAATATGGATGAATGCACTTTGGGGTACAGAAAGAAGACAAGAGGAGGCTAGAATTTACTGGAGGAAGCTGAAAAATGAACCAATGTATTGGGAACAAATAAGTAGACATGGAAAGGTAATAGAGTGTCCTATCAGGGATTGACATCACAGTACAGACAAAGAGAAAGGGATAGGGGAATCCTAAATTAAAGACATGCACTGGTTTGAGTTTTTAATTAAATCTAGAACAGAAGGTGCTGTTAAAAAATGTATAATTACTACAGCATACATAAAACTACTGCATGATGACTATAGGATTTGATCAGAAGAAGTCAGAAAAGATTGGGAAGAGAAATTAGATATGCAACTCACAAAGAAACAATGGAAGGACATATGTATGATTCCCAAATATGCAACAAAATCTAGAAGATTTAGGATTTTTGCCTGAAAGTGTTTGCATGGATACTTTTATATCCCAAGCAAACTCCAAAGAATTCTTCCTTAGGGGGAAAATGTTGGATGTGTAATGGGGAAGAAAGAGATATCTGGGAACACATGTTGTAGAGTGTAATGGGTTGGCAGACTTTAACAATTCTCTACAGGGGGCTCGATCAGGAATACTGGGTAAGCAAATGAGTATAACTAGTGAAATTATTTTTTTGAGCTGGGATACAGGATCTGAATTGCCCAGAAATAGTAAGGTCTTGTTCAGTTTAATTATGGTGGCTGCAAAAAAGCAATTACTAGAAAACCTCATTTTATTGGAATAAACCTGTTTTTTTTTACCATTTTGGAGATTCTTGACTATTTGCTGCTCGTATTCAAGTGTGGATTTTATGTGACTGTATCCCTTTCATTGTTTTGCTCCACGTACATTTAGTTTTTATTATTCCTGTTTTGCTGTTCATTGTGGAGCATTAACTCCGACTGGTCTTCTTGTTATTTGGTTTCCATTGTTATTTTACTCAGTCCACTCGGAGGCATGATTGGAGGGGAACAAACGCAAGTGGAGCTACCTTACGTTTTACACGATACACAGGAAGTACAGATGATGTCACAATCGGTCTCTAACCGTTTTTTGGACTGCTTGAAAGTTGAAAGTAATCCGTTAGTGATGTTCGTTGGTCCGGAGAACAACTCTGACAGTTCTAGCAGTTTGAATTTTGACCGTGAAGGTTTGCGGTCAGCAACGGAGAAATTGGAGCAGGATCTGTTCAAACTTAAGCGTATGCAGATGCAGAGGCAGCACTTCGAAGTCTGCATACAGCGTCGGCTTATACCAAGAGGTCTTAGGGTGCTCAAGATGCCGACTACGGGCACCCTATATCCCGATTTATTGTTTGACTGGCAACAACTTAATATTGAGGTAAGCCTCAATTACATGAAATTAATGAATGACTTTTTCTCACCGATAGAAGGAGCACTAAGAAAAGAAATTAGAGACTGTCAATTGAGTATTTATGATAAATATCCTGCTTTTGCCGTTGACAATGCTTTTAACAGTATATTGGACAATGTCTCACAGTATGAACGACGCCTATTGAATCAGAAAAAAGCGAAACTTCAAAGGGATAGTTCCGATTTTAAGATGGGCCACATTTTCACTTGGCCCAGATATAATGTAAATGTTAGTAATAATCTTAATACAATCAGCTCTGAGCCTTCAGTGAACAATGTTATTGCTAATACTGTTAATGTGAACTCCGCCATTTGTATGGAGAACACAAATTTAATTGCCTCTGACACTACAGTTATTAATGATATTATGAATGTGAATTCTACCACTGTTACTAGGGACATTGTGATTACTGACAATAACATTGAGGCTACACAATTGGGTAGCGCAGAAAGGACACACCCATCACCTTCTGAACCGGTAGTTCGTAGGAAAACCTTCAGTTCCATTGTTGGCAGGGAGGGTGAACCTTCTGGTAATGTGAATGGGATTGTTTCTGCTACCTCAGCAGATTCCATTCAATCATCCAGCAACAAATCCCCTTTTCCCATCAATTTAGATCACAGAGAGGAGAGGATTCGCTCCAACAGCAGGGGACGTTACAAGAGGAAGTTTTCCCCGGACAAATCCACCAACCGGAGTAAAAAGAAAATGTGGGAGGGGAAGAAACAGAGTTAGTATTTAATTTATCTAGTTACAATTTGAGTTGTCATGAGCTACAAGTACTTTCTAAAGGTCTCACCTTCATTCCGAGCATGACCAGTAGGTTCGAGGAAACAATGAAGGATTTCAAATTGTTTATTAGGAATCTTTCTTTAAAGATCTTTTTTTAAAGATTCAGGTCCTTCAGAATACAGTGAAACCCTTAAGAAACCGAGCACATTTGTTCCACCAGTGCATCCACTAGTAGCTGCCTACAGCAAACTAGTGGAAGATGATCTCTACAATATGGAAGGGAGACACACTATAGATAAAAAGTACAGGCATAATTTGAGTTTTAAACAGAGAGAAGCATTGAATAGTTTGCGTAACAACCATGATATAGTGATTCGTCCTGCGGACAAAGGGGGAGGGATAGTTGTATTCGATACAGTTCGGTATCAGTCTGATATGATACAGATGTTGATGGAAGAGAGGTTCTATGAACCTATCTCTGAGAAAAGAGTAGATACAATTGTTCACAGAGTACAATCTACACTTTCCACATTATTCACTGATGGTGTCATAGATAAAGTATTACATGAGTTTCTTTTTGTCACACATCCACTCCTACCGACTATCCAAGGCCTCCCAAAGATCCATAAGGATCCAGTGAGACCACCTATGAGGCCGATAGTTGCAGGTAGGGGGTGGTCAACTGAACCTCTATCCATATTTGTTGAGACGCAATTAAGACCTTTGGTTGAATCTAACACCTTTATTCTTAGAGACACCAAACAGTTCTTACTTGATTTTTATGGATTTGTGAGTAGCTGTAACAATGTGGATGATTTAATCTGGGTAACCATGGACGTCCAGTCCCTATTCACGGCCATACCCAATTTGGAGGGGCTTGATATGATAGGGACTTATTTAAGAAGGTCAGTTTTGTCTATAGACCTGGATGTTGACTTAGTTCTTTTGCTGTTGGGTATTGTCCTGGAATCCAATGTTTTTTGTTTTCAGGAGCTCACTTATCTACAACGGGATGGCGTAGCTATGGGCACTTCTTGTGCCAATAGCTACGCCAACCTAGTTATGGCTGAATGGGAACATCAATATCTTTTTCAGAATGAGTCATACCAACTTTTTGTACCTTTCTATAGGCGTTTTGTGGACGACCTATTTTTTGTTTGGAGAGGTACACTTTCACAGTTGGATGACTTCTTTAGACAAATTAATGGTTCCCTTTGGTTTCTTAACTTTACTATGGAGTGGTCACATATTAGTATTCCATTCTTAGATGTATATGTGGAAAAGTTACCAGGTGGAATTGTTAATACAGGGTCATATCGTAAATCCAGCTGCAGGAATACCCTGTTACATCGCTCCAGCATGCATCCTGGCTATGTTTATAGTAACATAGTCCGTGGACAGTCTATGCGTTTATCTAGATATACACCATGCACCTTTAAGTTCTCTTTGGGACTGGATGATTTGGGCAAGAGATTTAAGGAACGTGGTTACAGTGTTTTGGATCTTAGTGAAGGAATGGAAGCCATTAACACCCTTAGAGACAACAGAGCCATGCCATATTTCTCAGAAGGGGCTTCTGGGTTCTACAGAGCTGATAGCCCAGCACAACAGTCTCAACACATTTCACCTCAGGGTAATAATGTGTTGTTCCCTGTATACTACACTAGAGATATTGGCACTATTAAGGATGTCTTTATTAAACACTGGCACGTTTTATCAGTAGATCCCATGGTTAAAGGAATAACTGGAGATAGACCAAGATTCGTGTACCGCAATAAGAAGAACCTTAAGCAGATGCTATGCTACCCTAGAACATGCCGCCCCAGCCAGCAGACAGAGGGTCCTTATATGGTACCTTGTAATCAGAGCAATTTTTGTCTGTATATACTTAGTGACCCAGTTTTTAAATTTCCTCATGGGAAAGGTACATACACCATCCGTGTTAGAGGTAACTGCATGTCTAAAGACGTGGTGTACTTAGCATCTTGTACAGCATGTCCAGCCTACTATGTAGGCAAAACGAACCGGGTGCTCAGAGATAGGATTCGTGAACATGCTTACCATATCAGGAAAGGTCATCTTTTCAATGCACTTGCAAAACATACTACAGATTGTGGTTTGAATCACAACTTTAAGTTCAGAATCTTAGAAAAAATTTCTAGAACACACAGGAGGGGTGACATTGAAAATTACACAGAAGTTTGTGAGATCAATTGGATAATCAAATTTAGGGCTGATGTCCCACCGGGACTTAATGGCAAGGTCCCTATACGTCCACTGTTGAAATCTAGAAGACTTAGGAATCATAAGTGATTTTAAATATGTTTTTCATCACTTTTATTGTGTATCTATGAGTTTTATACACATTTCTTATATATATTTAACTGTAACTTATTATTTATATTTTGATGCAGTTATTAGGTTATATCCCTTTAATGAGTGCTTATTTTTGGCGCCTTTTTTTGTATATAAATTTATTGTTTCAATGCCTGAAATGTAATTAGGTCTGAAGAAGCTATTTTAGCGAAAGCGCTCACCTCATTTTATTGGAATAAACCTGTTTTTTTACCATTTTGGAGATTCTGGACTATTTGCTGCTCGTATTCAAGTGTGG
The DNA here is from genome assembly GCF_019279795.1 of Protopterus annectens. Classification (NCBI taxonomy): domain Eukaryota; kingdom Metazoa; phylum Chordata; order Ceratodontiformes; family Protopteridae; genus Protopterus; species Protopterus annectens. The sequence goes on from NC_056729.1 coordinate 1,397,263,677, forward strand.
ATTTTATGTGACTGTATCCCTTTCATTGTTTTGCTCCACGAACATTTAGTTTTTATTATTCCTGTTTTGCTGTTCATTGTGGAGCATTAACTCCGACTGGTCTTCTTGTTATATAACAATAAGTTGATGCATAATTTTGTAAATATGAACTTGTTAATATGGCTCGATTACTTAGGTATGTTATAAGTGCTCTCCCAACTGAGCTATTTTGGTTGAGTGTTGATACCACCAGATGGCTAGCATAGTCTCTCAATAAAAAACATGCAACAGGTTTCAAGAGAGAGAAGGAAATATGCACATGTCCACTCCATTTACCTTCTATAAAACACAATCTCAATTAACCTGACAGCTCTTCTTGCAAATAACATGGCCATGCATCTTCACAGATAAAACCACAGGAAGGCCACACATCTCTGGCTCTGATCATAGGTTCATAGATAGGTACTAGGCTATTGGCCCTAGGGCCTATATAAGCCTAGCCAAAGGTACCCTGGCTTTCGCCACCCAAGAAAATTATTTTCCTGTGCCACTGTCGAGCAGAGCCACAGAAGTGAGCCCCGGGGTGAATTTCCTATCTCCCATCCAATCATCAAGATTTTTCTTGAAGAGTGCTAATGAGGAGCTTTGTTTGATATAGATAGGTAGTTTGTTTCAGGGTATGGGAAGTCTCTGGGACAGGAATCTATCCCTCCAGCATGGTCTGTTTATTGTGGTGATGAGGTTTAGGTCCCTAGATCGTGTAGCTCATAGGGATTGGAATTTCTTTAAGTGGAGCATGTCTAAAAGCTCTGGGTTTGACATAGCTTTGTGTGTTAGGCAGAGATTGCCTCTGAGTAGGCGATATGCAATGGAGTAAAGCTGCAGTTTTTTGAGACGGTCTGCATAGGGCATCTCCTTGAGGCCGGCAATCCTCTTTGTGAGGTATTTCTGTGGCCTCTCCAGTTGTTGTAGATGTCTTGTGAGGTACATACCAAAAGGGGCATTGTACTCTATAATGGGTCTAATGAGTGACGAGTAGAGGGGAACAATGACCTCTTTTTTCCTGGATGAGAAACCTTTTGTGATGAGGTCTGCCACATAGAAGGATTTCCTGACTACTGTGGCGATGTGATTATCAAAGGAGAGACTACTGTCCACCTGTGTCCCAAGGTCTCATCACACTTTCGGTGTTAAGTAGACTACCACCTATGTGGTAGTTCATGGTTACTGAGTTTTTACCAAAAGGAATGACAATGCACTTTTTGGCATTGAGCTTGAGGCCATGGCTTTGACACCAGGCATCTGTCTCAGCAAGGCCCTTTTGTAGGATGTCCACATCTTTTGCAGTTTTGATTATGGCTACTAGTTTGCATTCATCTGCGAACTTCGTTAGCCAAAGACCTTCTGTGTTGGCCTGTACTTCAGAGAAGTAGATACTAAACAGGAGAGGACCCAGGACTGAACCCTGCGGTACTCCATTTGTCACTGGTCTGGAGCTGGATTTGGAGTCTGCTACTTTCACAGTGTGGGTTCTGTTAGTGAGCCAGTTGGGAACCCATCTTGTGACATAGGGATTTATACCTAGTTTAGTGAGTTTATCTATAATTCCAGAGTGGGGGATGGTGTCAAAAGCCTTGGCGAGATCTAGATAGGCTGTGTGAACCACCTTACCCTCCTCTATGGCTTTGGTGACTGCTTCAAAGAAGTCTATCAGGTTTAGGAGACATGATCTGCCTTTTACAAACCCGAATTGGGTGAGGTCCTGAGTTTGGAGATTACCAATGTCATTGTTTATAAGTTCCATGATGATACGCTCCATAAACTTGCAGACCAGGCTCATTAGGCTAATGGGGCGGTAGTTTCCGGGCTCTGTGGTGGCTCCCCCTTTGTGGAGTGGGATAACTGTCGCTGTGCGCCATTCAGTGGGCACATAGCCTAAGGTGAGGCTATGATTGAACATGGTACTTAGGTGGGGTGCCAGTTCATTCATGTAGAACACAGCCTGGGATGTCATCAGGTCCCATGGATGCTGTATTCTTGGCTTTGGAAAGTGTGTTTTTTACCTGTGCAGCCGTGATTACAGGAACTTTGCATTCTTCTGGTATAGAGATGGGCCCTTTAGGGGATGACAGAGGGGTAAAGTTAGCACTGAACCTATCTGCCAGGATGTTGGCAATATCCGTTGGTTCTGTATATTTAGTGCCATTGTGCTGTAACTCAGAGCAGATCTGAGTGTTGCCATTGAGATTTTTGACATAGCTACAGAATGCTTTGTGGTTGTCTTTAGAGTCAGTGGCGATTTTGTTTTCATAACTAGCTTTGGAGGATTTTATGAGGGATCTCAGCTTCTTACTGAAGCTGACCAGGGAGTTTCTCCAATCATGGGATTTTATTCTTTTCTGCAACAGTTTCTTTCTTCTGTTGTAGAGTTTGTTTATGGCAGGGGACCACCAGATTGGCTTCCTCTTTTTGGAGGATAGCATCTTGGTTCTGTTAGGGATTGCACGATCCATGCACTCATGTAAGTGCTTATAAAGTGCATTTGTGTAGGATTCAGCAGTCATACTTCTATTGTCCGTCAGCATGGGTGTTGTGAAGTTTGCCATTTCTGTCTTAAGAAGCATGAAGTTGGCTTTGGAGAAATTTTTTACTGCGGTTTCCCTAACGGGGGTGGGGGGTGGGGGAGGGATGTGGATGTCTAGGGTGATTAGCTTATGGTCGGATCTGACCAATGAGGAATTGACCTCTGGTGTGGAGCACCGGTTGCCTATGTTGGTAATAACCAGGTCTAGGATATTGCTGCCCCTGGTGGGGGTGTGGATAAGTTGATCCATGGCACTGGAATTTATGAATTCCAGAAAACGTTGAGCAAAAGAGTTGGTACAGGAGTAGTTTTCCCAGTTAATGGTAGGGTAGATGAAATCGCCCATTTTTAGGGTGTTAGGTTGTACCCTAATATTTTCCAGTGTATTAAGAAATGAGGAGTGGAAATCGTGGGGCATGGTGGGGAATCTGGAGCAAGGTGCAATTTGGATTGTGGTTTTGCCCAGAGTTAGTTCCACTTGGATAATCTCGGATGCATTATGCTGAGCAACTAGCCTGGAGATGTGGATATCCTTAATGAATATAGACATGCCTCCGCCTTTAGTGTTTCGGTCCAGGTTAGGTGGCCGAAAGGTGTGGTATGAATTATGGCCTGGTAATGCAGGGGTACTCTCTGGAGCCTTGAACCAGGTCTCTGTCACTGCACAGATGTCGATGTTCTCCATTTTAAGGAGTGCCTCGAGAGAGTGCATTTTGAGGTTTAGACCTCTAGCATTGAGTAGCAATACCCTCAGATTCTTCTTGCCTGTACCTGTTAGGGTGGTGAATTTGTCATTTGAACCTTGCCTAAAAAAGGCACTATAGGGGTGGCTAGTGCCTTAGCCAGTATCCGGAATGCCTGGGGCGACAGGTGCAGGACACCTCTGGCAAAGCAACGTGGCTTGTCGATCATGTCATCCCAGGCAGACAGATACTGGATCCCCTTAGAATGACACCAGAAGCTTAGCCAATTGTTGAAGTCAATCATTTTGTCCTTGTACTGTGGTATCATTCTGGGTGATGGCAGGATGCTACTCAGGGCTAGGGTCATACCTGCCTGGGCTACAAGATCAGACAGCTCCTCCATGTCCCTTTTCATGTAGTCCAAGGAGGTACGTCTCAGGTCATTCACACCAACATGGACAATGACAGAGTCATATTTGTATGTGTTGTGGAGTGACCTGAGTGCATGCGTTATGTTTAGGATCCTGGCACCCGACAGGCAGCTGACAGTAACTTTCTCCTTGTTTAGCCTGGTGAGTGGAACATTAGTGTGCCTGACTATAGAGTCACCTATGACTAGAGTGTTGGGTACGTTGTTATGCCTTATGGGCTGTGGTTGAGTGGCACACTGAGTTTGTGGGCTATGTGTCATTTGGGTTGTGTTGGGGGGGTGGAGGTTGCTTGTGTTTCTGCTTTGGAGGTCCCTGTTGCTTGGGCAGGTTTTTACTGAGAGCCTCCGCGAATGTAGGTGTGTGTTTTGTGTTTCTATGTGTGTGTTTTGGTGGTGTATGTTTTGAAGAACTATGTGCTGAGTGTGGTGTGGTTCAAGTGTTTACCTTCTCCTCTTGACTGTATAGTCCAGTCTTGGGAGAAGAGAGCTTTTCTTCCAGTTTGGCTATATAAGTGCATCTCTCACAAGTTGTAGTGTTGAGTGGTAGGAGGAGAGGGTTGTCTGTGTACATGAGGCAATTACTGCATTGCCCCAAGATGCCCAGATTCATCAGGTAGACAGGAGAAAACACCGGGGGCTGACCCTTAGACATGCCTGGATAGGTGCTTATTTGTTAAGTACTAGAAACTGTTTTCCTGTAGACAGTGAGGAAAGTTGAGTGCTGTAGTAATTTGTAGCTTATTTAGTGCTTTCAATAAGTTCTGAACAAGTGCTGAAACAAAAAACTGGCTAGTTCTAAGAAACAAAATTAAGCTAGAAGGCTTCCCTCCAACACAGAAAGGCTTGGGGGCCTAGAAGCCTACAAATAGTCCTGGACACAGCAAATCTATATCCAGGCTAGACTACCCACAGGAAAGGCAGGAAACAAGCTTAGAAAAAGTTTATTTATTTATTTATTTTTGTGAAAGAGAGAAAGGAGTATTTTTTTTTTTTAGTGGAAAGAGAGAAAGGAGTAGCAGAAACTAAGCTGATTGGCCTTCTCAAATGTTCTCCCTGTACTGGGTAGAATGAGGTAATGACACTAGACTTTTCAGCTGTGAGAAACATTTCTGCAGTTTGTTTCCCACCCTCTCTCCCTGTTGGTATAGTGTTTTTGGAGTTGGTGGCTTTGCAGTTGCCCGCCCCTAGTGTAAATTTGATCTGGAACCCTAGAAACACTCACAACTTAACTTCTTAGTTAACAGAAAGTTGTAACCTGAGACAGCTTTTAAGAAAGAAATCTCAAAAGAACCAATGAAGTGCTTAGTCTAAGCTGTAGTCCAGGTGACCTCAGTCAGCCAATGACCTCAAACGATTCTCTCTCACTGAAATGCCTCATGGCTTTGGCTAAACCAAGATGCCCCTGAGTATGTGCTCATGTATCTAATAAGCAAAATACATGACTTTTCATTACTAACATTACCTTCTTGCTCTGCCATTCTATTCAATAGTATGCAATATCTACATATGCCTTAACATTAATGATCTCTCCCCACACGGATATTTGCAGAGTGTGAAGACAACTTTGAACACATTAAGTAAATCATGAAACAGTGACTAGAAAAAGAAGCTGCAGATTCACTGGACATTGTAGTCCAACCTCACTTTCCAGCTTCATCCATTGTGGGACTTTAGAACTATTTATCAAAATCATACTACACAGTGTTTTTGTACATGATTTGACCTACCCCGAAAAGCCAAGAAGATATTCTTACCTTTCTCAACTGACCAAGAACCAAAGAAAAAAAAAAAATCAGCATTCAACATACCAAAAGCTTTTCCAGGTCCAGACTTAAAAAGAACCTACTATTCATTAACCCTTTTAACCTACTATCGCATACTTCCATCAACAAAACCACACTGTATCATATTTGCCTTTTGGGAATACCAGAAACATGTTTTCTGCCTTTTTTTTCTTGGACACCCTTAAATCTTCCCACTGCTATAAAGGTCCAAGATTTTTACATCTAAATTTAGCAGACCGATGGGCCTCCGTCTTTGAATGTCTTCTCTATGACCTACATTCATTTATATGGACCATTTTAAACTGTGAATATATGCAGACAGAGCCACAGCTCCAACAGCAATCGTGGAAATGAACATACCCACTACTCCTGGAACCAAAACTTGATGAAACTTCACATAAAAATCATTCCTTAACCTATCACCACACTAAGACAGGTGGGTCTCAATCAAATAATCGAACGACCACATTGTTAAATGTGATATGGTCAAACACATACCATCGACAATGCAGTACTCTGAAAAAAATTAAAACACCCGCACACACTACAAAAAGCGCTTTTACAGGGGGCAAGCCCCTCTGCACCCCCCCCCCCCCACACCCCCTGCTAATTATATATACCAACTCTGAGATCTCATTACAGGTGAGAAAAGGAGAAATTTCCTGATCCCTATTGTAATGTGATCTTAGTCATAAAGGATTGACGGACTGCATTGTCGATGATATGGGCTTGATTTTATCATGTTCAACAATGTATCCACTTGCTAACTTGATAGAAGACAGACCCCTATGCACACTCTTTTGTAGCCTGCTTCACCTCTTACTTGGCGAAATGGTCCCAGCCACTCTCAGAACCCAACATCTTCTACTTCAGTTACCACTTCTTTTCCACTGGCAGAAGGAAACAATTCATGATAAAACAAAACTACCCTACCGCTTCCACATTGTGACTTTTTTCTGGCATCCTCTAGACCTCTAACAAATAAAATTAAAATGCATTTCAAATCCCTCAGTAAAACTATTTTCTAATCAGTTTGAAGAATCATGGAATGAGAAATAAGCCTCCTTCAAATTTCCCAACCTGCCTGATTAATCATGAAAAAGAGCATCTTAAATTTCCTATGCACATCTGCCTACCTTTACAAGATACACAGTTTCTAGTCAATTTATTTCCTTCAGTGAACACAGACACAAGTACTGTTGCTTATAACTTCTTTTGTCTTGCATTCCATGAACTAGTCATGGGTACTTGATATGCTGAAGGATGTACTCCTTTCTTAGTATGTCTGAGATGCTTTTAATGCTAAACAAAATTGGGGAAGTGTGGAATTGAGAGACCACAGCAGGGCTTTCAGATCTCTTCTGTTCTGGCACTACAATCTTGCTCTGGCTATTTGTGATCTATGAAATGACAAACAGCAAATGTCTTAATATTTTATAGAGGCAAATACAACTTTCTTCAGTACAATGTAGAAAACAATGAACATGTACCTGAAGCATCTTAATAAGATAAAAATTAATAAACAATTATAGTGCTGCAAAGGTCACTATTTATTTTGGTACTGATATGAAATTGCCATTTAAAAAAGATGAGGTCATAGTCTTTTCTGCAAAATCGCGTATTTCAATAAGAATGGTCTCAATCTGCAAATGTTAAAAAATGGTGACTCTAGATAGGGCAAAGCTGTAGTCTAGAGGGTGTAGCATCTAAATGTTGCTGGAAGAAAATGTCATGGGAGGGTGAAAGGATATTGAGGATCTGTAAACTTAACAGATCATACACTGTAGCACACAGGTGAGCTTCAAAGCTACGACTGTATTATTAAAATTTAAAATGGGTCATGGTATTCAAAGAAACACTGCTCAGAGGTCTACAAGCCCTCTGTGCATTATGCACAGTAAGGCAATATTGTGGGTTGTGATTCCTAGACATGGACAGTGGTCCGTTACATTGGCGTAGAAAAGTCCGGTTGTGTTTATATGCTGCACACAGGGACACACTGCATACAATTTAGTTTTACAATTAAAAAGTGACATACTCTCCTTTCACAAGATACTACTGGAAGCTAGATTCTTGAGCTATAGATTGAACAGACATTCACTCAGACTTTTTTACCTTTCTCTTTCTGGTACAACTATTCATACTCTTAGCGGAAAGAGGAAGGGAAAAAAGTCTGAGTGAATGTTTATTCAATCCATAGCTCAAGAATCTAGCTTCCAGTTGTATTCTGTATCAAAAGAGTATGCCATGTCTTACTGGAAAGAGGAAGGGCTGAAGAGTACTTCTCAAACAATCTGGAAATATATCGCTAAGTATATCTCTTGGCACTTTAACTTTTCAGAGTTCTGCATTGTCTTAATTTTTGCCTGACTGAATTATTTTATATATTTGCTGACATTGTTTGCTGTTTTCTGATCTGTTCTGAAACCGGTTCCACCCCACCCCCCCACCCCCACCCCCATTCCTGTGGTGGTGTTAAAGTTTATAAAACTGGTCTAACAGCTTTTGTGTTATCTGATTGTTTCAAGGCTTACTGATTTAAAAATAGTCCATGTTTGTAAATTCCTGCATACACTGTTAGAATCTTTTAGTGTTCTGACTGAAGAGTGCTTCTCAAACAATCTGAAAATATATCACTGATAAGTATATTTCTTGGCACCTCAACTTTTCAAAGTTCTGCACATCTTAATTTTTGCCTGACTGAATTATTTTATATTTGTGAACATTGTTTGCCGTTTTCTGATCTGTTCTGAAACTGGTTGGTGACTTTGCAGTAGCCCGCCCCTACTGTAAATTTGATCTGGGACACTGGTCCCGTACTGTAAATTTGATCTGGGACACTGGTCCCAGTCTAGTGTTCATTCTACCCGATACAGAGAGAACATTTGAGAAGGCCAACCCACTTAGGTTCTTAACCTTGAATTATCTCCTCCCTTTGCACTTTACTAACAAAAAAATCTCCTTGTGTTCTGAGTCTGCTTCTCAGCTAAGTATATTTTTTGGCACTTTTTAACTGTTCAGAGTTGAATAAAACAACTGAATTTAGTTCCGAATACATTTTGAATAAATTGCATTTATTTAAATTGTATTTGCTTTAATACTGCTACACACTCGTGTGCTAGCTTGCACAGCACTTGAATTGTTTTAGTGCTGTTTTAGCCGCTTTCTAGGAAAAAAATTCTAAGCTTGTTTCCCACCTTTCCTTTAACTAGTCTAGTCCAGGTACAGATTTGCTGTATCCAGGACTGTTTGTAAGCATCGGAGTGGTGCCAAAGTCTGCTCTTCAGTTTTTCCCTTAGATCTGCTAGTTTTCTCCTCTCCTGCACTTTTACTAGCTTATTAGTTTAGCACTCTAACAGACGTCTTGTAGCAATTATTGTAGCACACAAAAGTGCTACCAGCACTAAACATTCTACAAGGAAACAGCTCCAGTGCTTTTTATTAATGCCCACCCCTCCAGGCATGTCTAAAGCTCAGTTCACTGTGCTTTCTCATATTAACCTGGGGAACATGGGCATCCTGAAGCAATGTAGCAACTGCCTCATGTACACTGACAACCCTCTCCTCTTACCTCCAAACACTCAGACTTGCGAGAGATGCACTTGTATATCAAAAGTGGAAGCCATGCACTGTCCAGCCAAGACTGGAATAGCTGGTCAAGAGGAGAAGGTCAACACTTGCACCACACCACATGGAACACATAGCCCTTCAGAACACATACCAGTACTGTCTTCACATAAAAACACAAACCACATACCCACCTTCGCTGAGGCTCTCAATAAAAATCTACCCAAATAGCAGAGACCTCCAAGGCAGAAACACACTCGACCACCACAACACAAAACTAATCACAAGACACATAACTCTTCTAAACAGTGTGCCACTAAAACATAGCCCATAAGGCGTAACAGTCAGCTGCCTGTCAGGCACCAGGATCTGCCACATAACGCGCACACTCAGGTCCCTCAACAACAGGTACAAATATAACTCTGTCATTGTACATGTGGGTGTGAATGACCTGAGACACATCTCCCTGGACTACATGAAAAGAAACATGGAGTAGCTCTCGGATTATCTAGCCCAGGCAGGTATGACCCTAGCCCTGAGCAGCATCCTACCATCACCCAGAATGATACCACAGTACAAGCAGAAAATGATTGAGTTCAACAATTGGCTAAGTTTCTGGTGTCATTCTAAGGGGCTCCAGTATCTGTCTGCCTGGGATGACATGATTGACAGACCTCGATGCTTTGCCAGAGATGGCCTGCATCTGTCACCCCCGGGCTTCCGGATTCTAGCCAAGGCTCTTGCCACCCCTATAGTGCCTTTTTAGGCAGTGTTCCAAAGAACAAAATTACCACTGTAACAGCTACAAACAAATGTAATCTGAGGGTCGTGCTGCTCAACGTCAGAAGTCTAAATATCAAAATGCACTTGCTCGAAGCACTCCTTAAAATGGAGAACATCGACATTTGTGCTGTAACACAGTCCTGGTTCAAGGCAGCAGAAAGCACCCCTGCACTACCAGGCTATAACTAATTTCACACCTTTCGGCCTCAGAACTTGGACTAAAGCTCCAAAGGTGGTGGTGTTTCCATATTCACAAAGGATGCACACACCATCAGACTGGTAGCCCAACATAATGCATCTGAGATACTTCAGGTGCAGCTAACATTGGGTAAGACAGCGATTCAGGTCATAGTCTGCTATAAGTCCCCAACCATGTCCCAAGACTCACACTCCACATTCCTAAGCACCCTGGAGAATATTAGGGTCCAGCCTAATACTCTTATACTAGATGACTTCAACTGCCCCTTCATTAACTAGGAAAACTACTCATGTACCAATACACCTGCCCAATGCTTTCTGGAATTCATTATTCCAATGTCATGAACCAGCTTGTTTTTACCCCCACTAGAGGAAGCAACATCCTTGACCTGGTCATTACTAACAGGGGCAACCATTGCTCTACACCAATCGTCAATTCCTCCCTGGTTAGATCCTTCCACAAATAATCATCTTGGAAATCCACATCCCTCCCACCCCCACCCCCACAAATGTAACCAACATGAAAAACTTCTCCAAAGCTATCTTTGGGCTCCTAAAAACAGAGGTGGCTAACTTCACGGCACCCATGCAAATGGAGAATAGTTGCATGACCGTCAAATCATACACCAATGCACTGTATGAACACATACACAAATGCATGGATCTCGCCATACCTAAAAGAACCAAGATGCTCTCCTCAAAAAAAAAGGAAGCCAATCTGGTGGTCCCCTGCCATAAACAAACTCTACAACAGATGGAGGAAACTGATGCAGAATAAGGTGAAGTCCCAAGACTGGAAAAACACCCTTATCAGCCTCAACAAAAGGCTGAGATCCCTGACCAAATCCTCTAAAGCTAGCTAAGAAAACAGAATTGCAGCAGACAGTAAAGACAACCACAAGGTCTTCTATATTTATGTAAAAAATCTCCACAACAATACCCAGATTTGCTCTGAGCTACTGCACAATGGTACCTCCTATACCAAGCCAACAGATATTGCCAACGTACTGGCCAACAGATTCAGTGCCAACTTTACCCCCCAAAGGACCAATCACAATACCAGTAGATTGCCAGGCACCCAGTATTACTGCTGCACAGGTTACAACAGCACTGTCTAAGGCCAAGACTACAGCTTCTATGGGACCAGACAATATCCCCCGGCTGTGATCTACATGAACTACAGACTGAACTGGCACCTCACCTATGTGCTCCTACCAAATGGTGCACTGCTACAGTCATCCCTCTCCACAAGGGAGGAGCGGCTACAGATGCCAGGAACTACTGCCCCATTAGCCTGACGTCTCTGATATGCAAAGCTATGGAACGCATCATCATGGACCTAATAAACAAGGATATAGGGAATCTCCAAACTCTGGATCCAATACAGTTTGGTTTTGTGAAGGGAAGATCATGCCTGCTCAACTAGGTCGAATTCTCTGAATCAGTCACCAGAGCTGTGGATGATGGCAAGGTGGTTCATACAGCCTACCCTGATCTGGCCAAGGCCTTTGATACCATTCCCCACTCAGGAATCATAGAAAAACTCACTAAGCTAGGCATCAACCCCTATATCACTAGGTGGGTTGCAAACTGGCTCACAGATAAAACCCACAGAGTGAAAGTAGCTGACTCCAAGTCAGACTGTTGACCAGTCACAAGTGGAGTTCCCACAGGGTTCGGTCCTGGGCCCTCTCCTGTTTGGTATCTACTTCTCTGAAGTCCAGGCCAACACAAAGGGAATTTGGCTGACAAAGTCCACAGATGATTGCAAGTTGGGAGCTATTATTAACTCCCCAAGTGATGTTGACATCCTACAGAAAGGCCTCAATGAGACCAACGACTGGTACCAGAATTATGGCCTTAAGCTCAATGCCAAAAAATGTGTCATCATCCCCCTTGGGGAAAAAATCCGGTTTCCTTGAATTATCACATATATGGTTGTCCACTGAACACAGTAGGTGTTATAAGAGATCTAGGAACACAGGTTGACAGAAACCTCTCTTTTGACCACCACATTGCCACTGTGGTCAGAAAGTCCTATATGGCACATCTCATCACTAAGGGTTTTGCATCCAGGAAGAAAGAGGTCATTGTCTCCCTCTACTCTTCCCTCATTAGGCCATTCATCGACTACAATGCCCCATTTGGCATGTACCTCACTAGACACCTGCAACAACTGAAGAGGCCGCAAAAGTACCTCATAAAGAGGATCTTAGGCCTTAGACACTTGTATATGGACAGACTCAAAAAAACTCCAACTATTCTCTCTCTCATATCGCCTACTTAGCGGCGATCTCTGCTTGACTTACAAAGCCATGTCTGACCCAGCTCTGTTAGAAATGCTACATCTAAAGAAATCACAATCCCTTCACACCACACGGTCCAAAGACCTCAACCCCATTACCACAATCAACAGAACATGCTGGAGGGACAGATTCATAACCCAGAGACTGCCCATGCTATGGAATAGACCTCCCATACATGTCAAGCAGTACACCTCACTGGACCACTTCAACAGAAATCTTGATGAGTGGATGGGAAATAGAAATTTTATCCTGGTTATCACTCCAGTGGCTCGAGGCACTAGGAACTAAGGTCAGGTGGCACGATGCCAGGGTAATCCTGTGGGCTAGGCACACCTATGAACCTATGAAAAAAGTCTGAGTGAATGTCTGTTCAATCCATAGCTCAAGAATCTAGCTTCCAGTAGTATCCTGTGGCAGGAGAGTGTCACTTTTTTAACTGTAAAACTAAACTGTATGCAGTGTGTCCATGAGTGCAGCGTATAAACACAACCAGACTTTTCTATGCCAATATAAGAGTCCACTGTCCATGTCTAGGAATCACAACCCACAATACTGACTTACTGTACATAATGCACAGAGGGCTTGTACACCTCCGAGCAGTGTTTCTTTGAATACTATGACACATTTTAAATTTTAATAATCCAGTCATAGCTCTGAAGCCCACCTGTGTACTACAGTGTATGAACTGTGTTACAGTTACATATCCTCAATATCATTTGACCCTCCCATGACATTTTCTTCCAGACACATTTAGATACTACACTCTCCAGTCTACAGCTTTTCCATCTCTAAAGTCACCATTTTTTCACATTTGTAGATTGAGACCATTCTTATTGAAATATGAGATTTTGTAGAAAAGACTATGAACTCATCTTTTTTAAATGGCATTTTCATGTCAGTACCAAAATAAATAGTGACCTTTGCTGCACTATAATTGTTTATTAATTTGTATCTTATTAAGATGCTTCAGGTACACGTTCATTGTTTTCTACATTGTTTTGAGGAAAGTTGTATTTGCCTCTATAAAATATTAAGACATTTGCTGTTTGTCATTTCATAGATCACAAATAGCCAGAGCAATATTGTCCTCCAAACACAGAAGATAACTGATAACCCTGCTATGTTCTCTCAATTCCCCTCTTCCTCAATTTTGCTTAGCATTAAAACCATCTCAGACTGCAGTGGTGGTGCTGCGATAGCGTTGTCGCCTCACAGTAAGACGTTGTCCCGTTCAATTCTCAGCTAGAGCGTCTTCTGTGTGGAGACATGCGTGAATAGGCGTACCTTCGTTGAAGGTTGTGCGCCAGGGCCGGCAACTCGGCATGTAAAAATCTACTGCCAATCATTAGCAGACCGGAGTTCCGCTGTGGCGACCCCTAACCGGGAAATGCCAAAAGACACGACATTAAAACCATCTCAGAAATATTAAGAAAAGAGTACATCCTTCACCATATCAAGTACCTATGACTAGTTCATGGAATGTAAGACAAAAGAGGTTATAAGCAACAGTACTTGTGTTTGTGTTCACTGAAGGAAAGAAATTCAGTAGAAACTGTGCATCTTGTAAAGGTAGGGAGATGTACATAGGTAATTTAAGATGCTCTTTTTCATGATTAATCAGGCAGGTTGGGAGATTTGAAGGAGGCTTATTCCTCTTTCCATGATTCTTCAAACTGATTAGAAAATAGTTTTACTGTGGGATTTAAAATGCATTTTAATTCAAGTGATTAAGTGATTGTATTTTGATTAGAATGGGTTTGAGTCGTTTTCTAGCTCTTTCACATGGTATTTTTACAATTAAAATGTCCTTAAAGGAAAGCCCAGTCTGTGTGTTGATGAGTTCTTCATAAAATCTTTGAAGTCTTTCCCTTTTATCCACTCTGATTTGCTGTAAACCTTAAATTATCTCTCTTAAGATCTATCATGTAAGTCTGTTAATTTCTGAGCTACTTTGTCATACTATTATTTCTGGTTGTGTCATTTTTTTTCTTTTAATTCCTCTTTGATAGATTGGATTTTGGTGATTTCATCTGAGTGTCTGAATGGAGTTTCTTGCACTATTTGCAACTTCTTCTTATTGGTGGCTAAACAATCCAACAAAGTACCACTAATTTTGAATATTTCTGCATATGCATTTGGTTAATTTTGTTTTCTGGCGTGATTGATGAATTCTCTCCTGCTGTTGTCATTTGCAATTGCTTTTCCTGCTGCTCCATAGGTTCACAGATTGGTGCTAGACTAACTTGGGCCATTTTAAGTCTAGCCAATTACCCAAAGGGAGAATCAAACCCTGCACCTTGTGTCTGTAAGATAAACACCTCATAACCATTATGCCAACCTCTCTCCATGGTGGTCCCAGTTTCCTTCTTGGTTATAGTACTATTTTTTTCTTTCTTTCTTTCCTCATTTTAGCTCTGTTTTTTTTTCTTCTCTTAACAAATGTCCTAATAGTCATGAGCATTTCAACTACTTACTTCTATTATCACTTTACATCAATTTACCAGTTTTTGACGTTTTTTTCCCCCATTTTTCATAGCTCAGAGCTCTACTTTTAGCTGCTCATACTTCCACCACCATACTGGTACTCTGGCCCTAGCTGTTTCTGAACACTCTCCTAGAAGCTGTGTATTGTAACCTCTTCAAGCTACACAGGAAAACAAGTGCACTTTAGTCAGGTACTAATTCCCAAGCTTGCTGTTAAGTCTAATGTGATGTATATATTTCAACTATCAACATAGCTTGGCTACAAACACATATGGATAAGTAAAGTGTGCTGCATCTTGTTAAACATTATGCTTTGATATGTGGCTGCGCAGATTGGTGGAATAATACCACAATAAAACTGCTAAAAATGATGTCACTTGCATGTAATAAGAAAGAGCATCACTCCTAAGAGAAAACATTTTATTATATAATGACTGTCCATTAACATTCAAAAACAAGCACGCTGATTGGTCACCCCAATCAGTATGCCCATTGTAAATCGAGAGCATATACCGACGGAAAAAAGTCTGCTCACCTAGACTTTTTTCCATTACTATATGCTATAATTTTTTAAGTCTTCTTCGCCATAAAAAAATAATAATAAAATTAGAAATCTGGATAGTCCAGATGTATGAGAGAGACAGCATAGAGAAAATACTAGGAAAACACAGTTTGGTTTTGTCAAAGGGAGATCATGCCTGTTAAACTTGGTTGGCTACTTTGAAACAGTCACCAAAGCCATGGACAAGGGGAAGACAGTGCATACCACCTACCTTGACCTAGCCAAAGCCTTTGACATTATTCCCCACTTGGTCATAATAGATAAACTCTCCCAGTTAGGCTTCAACCCGTATTTTGCCAGATGAGTAGCTAACTGGCTCACTGATAGAACCCACTCATTCAAAGTAGGGGAAGCCACCTCTAGTAGTAGACCCGTAATGAAATGTGTAACCCAAGGATTGGTCTTGGGGCCTCTATTGTTTAGGATATACTTTTCTAAGGTGCAACCAAAACCAGTGGTCTGTGGCTGACCGCAAGCTGGGTGCTGTCTTAGATTCCCCTAGTGATGTGAACATCCTCCAGGAGGGCCTTACCCAAACTAATAACTGGTGCCAGAAGCATGGCCTCAAACTGAATGTCAAGAAATGCATCATTATCCCCTTTGGGGAAAATGTCATCCCCAATAATTATCACATTATTAACAGCATACTAAGCATGCAATCAGTTGTGAGGGACTTGGGCACCTAGGCTGATAGCAACCTGAATTTTGACCGCCACATTGCCTCCGTTGTACGGAAGGCTTTCTACATGGCCACCTCATAAGTAAGGGAATTTCATTGAGGAACAAGGAGGTCATAACATCCCTGTACTCCCCCCTTATCAGACTCGTAATCGAGTACAATGCCCCCATCTGCATATACCTTGCCAAGCACATGCAGCAGTTGGAGAGACCACAGAGGTTTCTGACCAGGAAAATCCAGGGTCTAAAACACCTATCATATACAGATAGGCTAAAAGCCCTGTCCCTCTGCTCAGTTTCATACAGACTGCTCAGAGGTGACCTGTCTGGCATACAAGGTCATTTCAGACCTAGCCTTGATGGAGTTGCTGCATATCCGTAAGACAAAATCCACTCGCGCAACCCACATGCAAGGCCTTAACCTGGTCTGTGACATTAACAGAACTTGTTGGTGGGATAGATTTGTGTCCCAAAGATTCCCCCATCTGTGAAATAGACTCCCACTAAATGTCAGCCAGAGTACCTCTGTAGCCCTCTTTAAGAGGAACTTGGACGACTGGATGGGAAACAAAATATACCCCTGGGATCCTACCTGTGTCCCTGTTGGACAGGGGAAACAAGTGCTGGCTTTGAGGGAACATGGTCGAAATTCTTGACAATGCTTATAAGGACCTACTGGCCAATAGTCTAGTATCATCCTATGAGCCTAAATCAGGTACATTATTCAAAACCAAAGAAACATACCTGATTTTCCTTGTATTTCTCCATCCTGTCTTTCGTGTGCCTCTAAAGTGTCTGAATTTCAACTTATTTAAAAAAAAAAAAAAGAACAAGGGAGATCTTCCTTTCCCCATTGCTTCCTTTCCAAAGCACTGATGTATTTCATAAGGGTGGGAACGTAAGTCCCATACACATCTGCAGTGCATCAGAAAAAGCAGCAGGATATCCAACAAAAGCAGAAAATCATTATAGAGCTGTTACACAAAGACATTTAAGAAAAGTAATTTTTTTCTTAAATACAGTCATTATATAATAGCAATATCCTACTCTGTGGTGTGGTATATTGAAGATTTACCCACGGTTGGGTTTGTTTAATCACTTGGGCTTCACCCTCATGATTAAACCACACCAACCATGGGTAAATCATCAATATACCATACCCATGTCATCGGTTATTGCTATATTAACTATTGCATTATGGATTTAGATTTTGGTTACAATAATTTTTGCTGCTGCAGTCACCACTGGATTTATGCTGCCAAAGCTGGATCTCTAAATATAGCAGAAGTCAAAGGCTCACCAGTCAGCCTAATAGCTATGTCTCTCTGCCCTACCTCTTCACTGGATACATATGACTTCTTAAAGCCATCTGCAGATAAGCACTTTTGAAAATTGTCATGAGATCACTATCATATCAGAGGAGGAAAGAGACTGTCATTCTTTCAGTCACATCTTTCAGGAAGTAATTTAACTAGATTGTGGTAACAGTTCACGAATAAAAATATGTAAATCAGATCTTATGCAGGGCTCAAGATACTATGAAACAATGAAGCTGAGAAATCCATAAAAGATTCCAGAGTGACATAATGATAACCTCTCTATCCATCAACTGTCTTAAGAAAAAATATTCCTGCTGTATATTATTTTGACATGACCAAATGAATATATGTATTTCATTGCTAGTGAATTAGCTTATACATTAAACATAGTTAATGTCTCCAAAACTTATTCTGGCATCTCTTTACTACACTGCTACTCATTTTTATGACTAAATAATTTTAACTGCTTTGCATACCGACTAAGCATGTGTACACTGTGTCAGTCTCCCAGGACAGTACTTTACCACTGTGCTGGATCCAGCACTAGATGAACTAGGCAGCTGCCTAGGGCCCACGGTGGCTGAAAAGGGCCACCATCCAGCTTCACTATATAAAAAAAAAATTCCATAAATAAAAAAAGCTCCACGTTAAGACCTCATGGAAGTTCATATCTGTAACATAAACACAGGAAGTGCTAGGACCTTGTGTGAGAAATAAAACAAGCCCAGAAACCTCAGCATTAGGATAAATCCTAACATCACTGGTTCACAGTTATATACTAGGCCCACTAGGGACTTTATAAGTACAGCTGTGACATCAAACCCAATTTTGTCCCCACGTATCATGATCATTTATTTAAATAGGATATGTTAGGAAGTTTCTAGAGGTTAAGTGGTGGGGTATGTTAATTTGGGCATTACTGTCTGCTTCTGTCTTTCAGAGACATGAGGTCCAGACCCAGGGTGAATTTCCAATTTCCCAATCCACTGGTCTAGATAATGCTTAAATAGGGTTAGTGATGGGCTCTGCTTCACACTGATGGGAAGCCTTTTCCAGAGCATGGGGATCCTCTGAGACACGTACCTGTTTTGCCAATATGCCTTATTTATGTCACAAGCAAAATTTAAATCCTTGGATCTAGTGGTTCTGATGCTGCTTGTTTAACAGATGTGCAAAAGGTCCATTAGAGCTGGATCCAAAGATGCCTTATATGCCAGTCATAATCGCCTCTCAGTAACTGTATGAGACAGTATAGAGACAGAGCTTTAAGGTAATCCATGTAGGACAATGTGTTCATACCTTGGATTCTCCTAGTAAGGAACCTTTGTGGGCATTCCAACTATTGCATATGTCTAGTTAGGTACATGCCAAAGGAGGTATTATACTCAATGACGGGTCTGATAAGGACAGAATAAAGTGGCACTATGATTCTTTGGACCTGGATGCCATGCCCTTACTTATACATTGGGCTCATTTTTTGAAAACTGCTGCAGATTTAAGTAGAATGGCAACATCTGCTGTAACAGAAAGATACACAGAGCGTGGAGGAAATGGAGGTATGTGCTGCAATTTTTCTTTTTCCTTAGAGCAAGCAGTCCATAGAGAAGTGTATGCTGCAATTTACAGCAAACAGAGGTGTGTGTGTGTGTGTGTGTGTGTGTGTGTGTGTGTGTGTATTCGAGCATATGTGCATGCAATGTCCCTGTTACAGGAACTGTCTAATTACGTGACTTTGTTCCTGAAACCTTATTATTGGCAGACAAGTGCATTAAACATCTGCACCAAATTCCAGGTCTCCTTTCATTTTATTTCTTTCCTTTCTTTTTTTGTAAATCACTGAGGACTGCAGTCTGTCAATGTCAGTCATAGAGTTTCGTAGTTGTGTTGTTCAGTGTCAGTGGTGACTTAGGTAGCATACTTGTTTTTGATACAGAAGGCTGTAGAGTCTCTTCCCACAGTGGGTAGATCGATTGCTGACACTACCTGGCAGCATGGGGGGGGGGGGGGGTGCACTTGTGTGTGTCCGTCCTTCTTTGGATGAGATGCCTAATAACTATACATACGTACAAATTAATACACTTTTTATTCGTATATAATACTCTACATAGGTTGTCCGACGATAAATGTTTTGTGTAAGACCCTATCAAATGCTGTAATTAAATATATATATAAATTACATCACAGCACAATTTTTCATTCATAGCTATTATATTGTTATAAAACATCATGTTACAGATGTCAATATATCTATTTTCAGCATATGCATGCTGACATATATTTCAAGTCCTAAACGTTCCAATTCTGAGTATAATTTATCCAGTATAACGTTCCCCATTAATTTTCCACAACTTGAAAGTAAACTAATTGGTCTGTATGGCTCTGCGTTTGTCCTACTTCCCTTTCCCTTAAAGACAGGTTTAACAAGTACATGCCCCAATCATGAGGAATCTCTCCATATGTATATGACCTAGCAAGTAACTAATAAAATGGAACTACAAGTTCATGCTGAAGTTTTCTCAGGTCATTATTACTAATTCTTGCTCCTTCCTGTGCTTTGTGTGGATCCAGTTTGCATAGGTCTTTTTCAATATAATCTAATTTGATTTCAGTATCTGAGACATACCCCTCAACCTGGAAACATCAAAAATCTGGACAAGGCCCATGAAAAATAGGTACAAATCTGTATGCTGATTAACATCTAATTTGCATACATAATTACCTAACCCCACCCACTCTAATGGAATTGTGGGATACCAACTTTCAAACGTAAACTGAAGAACAGACAACCAAAATATAGCACCAGAGTCCCCCTGCAGCCATTCCAATGTCCCATTACCTGGCTATTTCACCCCATTTACCATAAATACTAATGTGTGCATACTGCTTTACTTCTACAATTATTACTTGGATTTTATTTTTATATTTTACAGCACAACGCACAAACACTAATAGACATCTGGTAAACAAAGCAATACTGTCTCACAATGAAAACAGACCTGGCATTAAAACTTCTCTGCCCTTGAAACTCACATTCATTGAAACAGCATTGAAACCCACACCATATCCAAAGAAAATGCATCTGGCCAGTGGTGGATAAAAATGACCTTTGGACTGTTTTCAAAGCATTGGCCCCTTGCACACAAAATAAGAAACATACATGTGTTCTTTTCTTTGATACACTTTATTAAATTATATTCCTTGTATAATACAGCACACGTGTTAGAGCGCATTTTAAAGTTATTGTTTGAACATTTTTCCAGTAGACTGTACTTTAGGCAATGAAACAAAATGCATGAACCAATGACAAAACTGCCCAATTCAGAACATTTCTATCATAAAAGTTTACTTCCACACCCACACTATAAATAGAATGAGAGCAGTGTAAGCCATAGGCATCTTGCACAGCTTCTCGCATTTATTTTCATTTTCAATTTCATTTTTTGTGGGGGGGTTAAAAGGTAAAAAAACAGGGACAAATTTTAAACACTGCTTGTATAATTTTGTAAAGTTGCTAGAATAAAATGTGTTTAACACCATGCATTTCACTGGCAAGTCTTGAGCCCAGGACCCTATGCACTACAGTCAGAGCAACATACCACTATGCCAAATCAGCAGCTTCCTGAAAAATAGGAAGACTGAAACTTAATGGCTATCATTTAGTGAATTCATTTCTCACTTCTCACCACAGCTCTCATCCTCTCAGCACAAAAAAAACTGGACAAACAAAGCCAATAATGGGAGAATACAAATTCAGCTCTCACGTCTCACCATAGCTCTCAACCTCTTAGCACAAAAATCCTGGACAAACAAAGCCAATAATGGGGGAATATAAATTCATTTCTCACTCTAGCTCTCAACTATTAGCACAAAAAACCTGGGCAAAGCTCACAAGTGGTGGTGGCTAAGGACTTTAGGGTCTTTTTACCCTGCACTCAAGGTATAGGGTTTGAGCCAGAGTACCACTAGCCACAAGGTGTATTAAATGGGGAGGTATTTTCACACACACACATGTGCACACACCACCCATCTGTTTCCTTACTTAGAGTCATCATGCTGCAGAGAGTTAGTCCGATTTCCTCCTTCCAAATTCCCGCTCGCAATTTCTTCCTGACCCTTCCAAACATTATCCAGTTAGTCCTAATGCAACCATTTGTTGCTGTTCCCACTCGCATTTGAGGAGCCAGGCCAGCCGGAAATGCGTGAGCTTAGTGGCACCCCTTCATTTGAACCCCAAAACTCGGTACAAACATAGTAATTTGGCACGGTTGGGAGGTATGATCTGAGATGACCTGGATGTCACCAGGACAATTTGTTACCCCTTCTGTGGAGCCAAACTGTTTTGCATAAGATTCTGTGAATATATCTATCATCTGCTGTGTCAGAATAAATTTTAGAATCTACACACAGTCATCAATTTGTATGTCTTTACTCCTACCACCTTATGTAACTATAAAATGTTTTCCTATTATGCTCAATATCTTTGTATATATATATATATATATATATATATATATATATATATATATATATATATATATATAAACACACACACACACACACACACACACACACACGTTCTTGATCTTGTCTTACACTAAGTTTAATTTGTCTATCCAGCTTGTTTATTTCAGTTTTCAAAGTCGTAGTTCATCCTCTTTTCCAATTCTTACATTTTTTTGTCTCTCACCTTAATCAACTATCTTGCACTTATGGAAATATATGCCTCCTGATGTTAAATATTTTTGACTTTTTGCATTCAAACAATTTTTCTTTCAAAACTTTCCACACTTTTCGGCAGTATTTCCACTGAATGCATCATTCCAATTTGTTTTACATAATGACTGTTTTGTGTCTATATAATCTGTTAGTTCATTTTCTGTGCAATGGTTTAGATTTCAATTTGGCAGAATTACCCAACAAGACATAAAACTTTATAACCCCCCCCCCTGATCACTACGCATCAACTATGGACCTGTTGCTTGTTTGCCATCCATTTCCTACTGCATTATCACCAGCGACCATTTTTTTATGTCACATGGGTAATTTATTCATCAAGGGCAGCAGATACTGAATTTGTAGATGAAGCAATGAAATGCAAAATTGTTGGCAGTAACCTTTTCATTAGTTACAGTTCAATTTAACGTGGACGTATTCAGATGGCTTTTACTTCTACAAATATTGTGCATATTAACTAATATTACTGGATTATAATGACAGCAATTTGAGTATCCTTTTATGGTTGAAATGTTCTGAAATGGTTAATTTTATCACTGGTTTGTATCTTTTGTTTCACTGGAAAAATGCTCAGATCTACAAATGAAAACATACTCCAACAAATACTGCTGTATTAAACAAGAAATCTAATTTAATACAATAATGAACACATGCATTTTATGCATGGTCATAAAATATGTGCATGGTGCCCATGGTTTGAAAACAGCCTGATGGCACAGTTTATCCAGCACTGGCCACATGCATTTTCTATGAATGTGGGTTTCAATAGTTTCAATTAATGTGAATTTCAAGAGCAGAGAAGTTTACTGTTGCTAATGCTAAGTCTGCTTTCACTGTGAGAATGTATTGTTTTGTTTAGCAAATGGCTGTCAGTGTTTGTGCTATAAAATTTGAAATAAAGATTTTAAATCAAATCCAAATGTAATCATTGTAGAAGAGGAATATACTATGCAAACTGACAGTTTTTAATAGTGTTTATGGGAAACTGAAATGACTGTGTGTGTGTGTGTGTGTGTGTGTGTGTGTGTGTGTGTGTGTGTGTGTGTGTGTGTCCTGTTCCATTACCCTGCCAAGGACCCCATTTGACTATGATCCACCTCTGCTTCACCACTGCAAAAGAAGAGCACAGCCTAAGTACAAGTGATAAACAGTGAATTAAAATCTCCTGCACACTGAAAGAATACAGATCAATAGCTTTTGACTGACAAGGTTGAACAACTCCATTAATACATTAAACACTTCGATTCAGCATACCATCACTAAGTGCTTATATGGATTAGAAGTCAATGTGATAAAATTCAAGCAGATGGCATTGGACTTGTGTAGAAGAAGAAAAAATATATAACCATGCTAAATGATACAGTGTATTCTCACTATTAAACAAGAAAATGTGTCTAAGTTTTATATTACTGTTTTTTTCACTCATAAGCAGAAAATAACATTTTCATTTTATGAACATCTGCTAGAGTATACAAAAAGATATGACTCACCTTGCACAACAGTGTGCATACCATTGCTTCTGTGTGACCTCTAACACAATTGACTGTTTAAAAAAAGGGGGGGGATTTTTTTTATATAACTTGCAGACTGTTTCCCTGGACAATATAGACAGAACAGCAGCCAGAAGTATGCATTGGTGAAATTGTGTGTGTGTGTGTGTGTGTGTGTGTGTGTGTGTGTGTGTGTGTACACACACATGCACTCGCATGTGTGTCTGCCTGTAACTGATTTTCTACTCAATTAGTATTAGCTTTTCAGGAATGGTGCCACTTTGTGTCAAGAATACCTGGATGCTTTAATAAAATATAACACATAGCATTCCATTGTCTGGATAGTGATATACTTAAAAGTTCATAGTTTCATAGCCAAATACTAGGCTATCAGTCTGTAGACTATTACAAGCTTAGCCAATAACCAGAGGTCAGAATCAAACCCTGAATCTTGTATCAGTGAGGTAAAGACCTTAACCATTATGACAAACCTCTCTCCAGTGTCTTAAGAACCCTGAATAAGGTGAGAGGTGAGATTCTGTGAAGCAGGCTATGCATGAGAAATATGATCAGATCTGGAGATCATAGATAGATTGGGAGATTTGTGGAGCAGAGATGAGAGGAATGTCCCCTTCCCTAGAAGAGTGTCAGGGCAGGATCAAGTCAAAAGCCTAACACAGAAGATAGAGCCATCGAAGCCGATGAAGATGATCTCTGACCTGGAAGGAAAATTAGAAGTAGACAGGCCAGAAGATAGAATTGCCAACAATGAAATGAAAAGCCTCACTTATTTATTTATTTTTATTTTACATTTGTTAACCGGGATAGTCCATCTGGATACATGTCCATTTTCAGTGGAGGCCCGGGGAGAAAACTTCTAAAGAGAAAATTTACAAGACATACAGACAATGCTTAAAAACACATATTAAGTGTCATGCTATAGACAGGTACAGTTATCAGTAGATTTATAAACAACAATAAAGCATGCAAACTAACACAAATATACTCATTCTTTTGTTGTGGAGTACAAGTTTATGCAGGTGAGTCAAGAGACTATGTATTATTTCAAGAAATTTGCTCAAGTTGAATGAAGCAGTCGAGATTCTGTCTGATGAGAATGACAGAAATACAATATGAGGTGCTTCTCTTAGAGCAGTGCATTATGGGACAGTAGAGCTCGAGTGCTGGAGACAGCAATGAACATGCTGCCGTCTTGGATCCACCTTGAGACAAATAATCCCTCTGTTGAGACTGATGGAACAGACAACACAGCATTGTCTCTTTACAAATACAGACTTTGAAGACAGATAAGTTGGCCCATCCAGTCTGTTAAAATCACTATTAAAGTGATAATGCAGATTCCACTAAACTGACAACTTATTTTCTTTTCCTGTTCATCCAACTGGCTTATTCCTGTCCCATGTATTCTTATATTATTCTGCCACTGATTTTGACCCAGCTACTTCAAAATGGCTGTTTAATCATCTATGCTTTCTAGTATCTTCTGAGAACTGCTTAGCTTATTACTTCACATTTTACCATCTTGTTCTCACACAGTTCTCTTTCTTTTTGAGATACAGTAACAATATGGACTCTGCCAAGTGTCTTAATATTCCAAAAAATTCAGACATATCACATCTCTGCTTCATTTTTCAAGGTTATACACTTTAGAGTATTCTAGTTTATCATTAAATCGTTTATTCTGCAGATCATGCTGTATTTTGGGGGCTCTTCCTTAACTTGCCTCTAACCAAGCTCTTCCCTACTCTGTTTCTAACCTGCTTTTATCATTAGATTGGTGCAGTTGCCAGAAGTGGATGCAGTACTCCAGATGGGATCTTCTCAGTAAAACTTTTTATTTTCTGCTGATTGATGCCTCATTCTTTGCATCCCACTACTGCAAATCCTGTTTTGATGACTCTAACACACCTTGCTTGCCTTTAGGCAACCTGATATGAATTTATACAGCCAGGATTATGCTGGATATATGAAGGATTGGAAGCAAGAATTAAAGCTGGAGAGTTCCCCTCATATAAACTGTGTTTAAACAGAGGAACCAGGCAAGGGTGTCCTCCTTCCGCTTTGCTATTTGCTTTATATTTAGAGCCACTGGAAAAGAAAATAAGGGACTCAGAAATTCAAGGATATAATTTTTATGCTAATTATGAAAACTTGGTTTTACTTGCAGATGACATTATTTTGTACCTGATAACTCCTAAACAGGACATCACTGTGTTGTTTAATATTTTGAGACAGTTTCTAATCTTTTTGGGATATAAAATTAATGAAGATAAAACAAAGCCTATAGCCATAAATTATGCACCCACACAAGTTGGTTCAGCAGTATCCATATTTATGGGGCACAATAAGATGAAATATTTAGGAGTAAGGATTACAAAGGCTTTTGTTATGGCAGCTAAGGATGTGTAGGAAGATACTAAAACAAAAGATAATACAAAAACTGACAAACTGGAAGCTCTTGCTTATGGATATAAATAGCAAGATACAAGCAGTGAAAATATTTTTAGTTCCTATACTTTATTATATACAGGTCAGTGATATTTTTATCAAACAGAGGAGAAGTTCTGGACAATAATTAATAAATAACTGAAGGAATTTATCTGGGAGAGGAAGAGGGCAAGAGTTAAGTGGGATAAGCTGATCCTCCCAATAAGAACAAGGGGATTTAGGATTATCTAATTTGAAGGGATATTTTAGACCTACCTAATCTACGCAGTTAAGGCTCATACACATAACACACCCAGAAGGTCATAATTCAAAGTGGAAAGGGTTGATAATAAAGGGGGGGGGGGGTGAGAATTCAAGAAATATGAAGAGAGTAGGATTTTGGATGCGGATCCTTAAGGAGAATATTAATAACCATACTACTGGTACACAACACTGTATTCATAAAACTGCAGAAAATATTCAAAGAACTAAGCCAACACAGGAATGGAAAAGGAGATTTTGCAACAGGGATGACTGCAAGTAGGGGTACAGAAAACAGGCAAGAGAGGGTTGAAATGTACTAGAGAAAACTGGCAAAGTTTGCCTCCCAAGTATGCATCTATGTCCAGAATGTTTAGAATTTTTGGTTGGGTGTGACTGAATATATATTTTTATACTCCAAACAGACTTCAAAGAATTTTTCCTCAGGTAGACAAAAAATTTAGGAGGTGTTATGGGGAGGAAAGATGTAACGTGGAACATGGTTTATGGGAGTTTAATGAGTTAGCAGATTTAAAAATTCCTTAGAGTGTACTCAAGTCAGAAACATTGGGGAGAGCAAATGGCTATAACTAAGGCAATTATTTTGTTGAGCCACCTGGCATGAATTGCCTAAATAGAGTAAGGTGCTACTAAATTTACTTTTGTTCATTGTCGAAAAACATTTACTAGAAAATGGAAATCAAAGTCTAAACCAACTTTATTTGAAGTACTGAATATTGTAAAAGTGATAAAAGTACTGGAAGCGAAATTTTTGGAAAAGAGAAGGAGCAAATTACATAGAAACAAATGGAATTTGTTGGGAACAATACATGCAGAATAATGTTCAGGAGGACGAAAGCGGTTTAAGGGAAGGCAGGAATTGAGCAATTTATGTAGTCCTGGAGTGAATGGCAATCTTTAT
This sequence comes from Protopterus annectens, assembly GCF_019279795.1. NCBI lineage: Eukaryota > Metazoa > Chordata > Ceratodontiformes > Protopteridae > Protopterus > Protopterus annectens. The sequence goes on from NC_056729.1 coordinate 1,397,290,889, forward strand.
AAAGAAAGAACACATATAAGCAATGTATAAACATGCAAATGAAAAAAAGAAAATAAGTACGTCCACAGGTCATGCGGCTTACAATGGCAGCATCCTATCCAGGGTGTTTATAAAGTGCCACAACAGTGGTTATCAATCCTCCATCCAGCTGAAACATACACCTGCATCAGCAGAGTCCTTTGAATCAAATGCATTTACTTAAAAAGTAATTCAAACATCTACAGGGAACAAATACTTTATTTTTGTACTACTCCTCCCACACACGGCATTAGACTCTCAGACAAACAACATACGTAGGCAAGGTGCAAGGTGCACTTGCACCCCCCTGGAACCGGCTGGCTGAGAATTTAATTTTATTTTAATTAAAAAAAAAAAAAAAAAAAATGTTTTAGTTTTTTTTTAAACGGCGTTCCCCTTTAAGAATGCCCTTTGCATCCTTTCCAGTTGCACAGACGCAACAGGTCTTTGCGACCTGTTTTCGTCTTCTGAGTCTGTGCGATCATTGGTTTATGTCTTTGTCTTTTGCGCCTACGGGATTTGAATTGCAGAGGACGTTTGGACTGTGGACGCGACAGATGAATGGGGAGAGGTAGGTGTGTGCGTGTGTGTTTTAGTATTTAACAGATGTGCGTGTGTGTTTTAGTGTTTAGTGTTTAAGAGATGTGTCATGTGTGTGTGTTTTAGGGTGAGTATAAATAGTCCACTAAAACAGCACAGAATCATACCGAGTTGTTGAGGAGAGGTTGTCCTAAAGTGGACCAGAACATTAGCTAGCTGCAGTACATTTGCCTTTTGAGTAATCTCTAAAGACAGTGGGCACTGAGAGCAGATTTGGTTTCATCCTAATAGTGAATGTTACTGAGCAGACAACAAATATGGTCACTAACTGACCAAATGTAGGCAGACAGCATTTGTAAGGAGTAGATGCAGAATTTTTTAATTCCTAGTTGGGAAATGAACTAATTTGTCTAAAGCGTTTGCATTTAAGAAATCTAAGAAGTGCTGTGCATACCTATGTGTTTTCCCATTTTATGGATGAATAGCTCAAATCTCCTAGGAAGATAGTGTTTGGTTAAATGGGAAGGGACTTCAGTATGTTTAGGTATGCCTCATGGGATATTGTGACATCAACGTTGTTCTGTAGCTGACTATGATATGGAATAGTGATACTAAGTAGAATGTGGATGTGTTCAAGGTTGTTTTCTTGCCTTATGATGCTTAATTTGATTGAGTGTCTTAGGGTTACAGATACACCAAAAACAATGCGGTCTTTCCCAAGATGGGTCTGAATAAGTGGTAGACAAATGAAACCTAATCTTGTCACTTCACTGGAACCATGTTTCAGTAATGGTGTAGATATATATAGTTTCTAGGGTTAGAAAGCCCAGTTGTATAGCTTCTAATTTATGCATTCAGCAGTGCTTCATTTGTACAGTCTGTTTTGTTAGACTGTGTTGGTAGGTGGCAGAGACTAACCTTGCTTAAAAAGTACATTATTGGGGTGGAGAAAGTATTGGCCAGAGGAGAAATCTGCAGGCCATCCCTGGCAAAATAGATAAGATTGCCAATCATCTCCTCCCAAGTTGATGCATATTGGACCATCTTGGTGATGGTAGGATGCTGGTCAAGACTAGTTCTATACCAGTGAAAAGACACATTCGCACAGCTCCATTGTGTTTCATTTCATATGACCAAAGGATGTGTGTATTAAATCATTCACACCCACATTGATAATAGCCATGTCATATGTGAGAAATCTCAGGGAATCTTGTGAAATGTCTCTTGTTCTCACTTATTCCTTGCTCAGCTAGGTGACTAATGCATCTGTATGTCTTACAGAGTCACCTATGATTAGGACATCTCCAAGTGCATTGGCTTTGCCAAATTGTCTTAAAGGCCTTGGCATGCAGGCTGAGTCATTCCTTGTTTATTTGCTAGTGTTTGATAGTGCTGTAACTCCAGTTGCTTGTAAATGTATCATTGAGGAGCATGTTGGCCATCCTATATCCTGGAGGCCAGCATGTCCATAAACTGATATTAAAAGAAAAACTACATTCATCTTCCATCCATGCTCATAGTAATAGGACATAGGTATCCAGACCATGTCCTGTCAAGGGAGAGGTAGGTGTGTGCGTGTGTGTTTTAGTGTTTAAGAGATGTGTCGTGTGTGTGTTTTAGTATTTAAGAGATGTGTGTGTGAGATGTGTGTGTGTGTGTGTGTGTGTGTGTCTCTGTGTGTGTGTGTGTGTGTGTGTGTGTGTGTGTGTTTGTAACGGAAAGGGAAGTGTGTGTGTGTATGTGTAATTTTGCTCCTTTTTGCTGCTTGCCATAATTTTGTGTTAGGAACAATGGCCTTATTCCATTTTTCTTCCTAGGTGAATGATTTTCCTTGTTGCTCTTCCTATTTATAGCAAACTGAACTTGCCACCTCCTTACTGCAATATTTCTTGTTAGCAAATCTTATGCTATGTGGTTCTTAAAAGCTAATGAAGCCTAAAACTTAAGTAAAAATGGGAACGCCCTGCACTTATCCCCATGTTTGACAGTATCAATTTGTGTGTGTGTGGGGGGGGGGGGAGTCACATGTGATATTTGTTAACAAGGAAATCTTAACAGTTAATATGTTGAAGGTGAAGGTTTCCTATGTAACATATTTAACCACTAAAGGTATGTCCTCAAGTCCAATGCAGTGGTTATTCTATTCCCTTAATCAGAAGATTAAGTATAATGCATCTTTTTGAGATATCAAAGTATGTGGCCCAACTAGAAAACAATCCTGTCTTTCCAAAAATCAGTATGAATTCCTTGAGCCAGACAGTGTCTAAAGGCAAGCTGTAGTCTTTCTGATAATCATATTACTCTGCCTGATTGGCAGTTGTTTTCTAGATCAGTTGTCTGGTATAAACCTGTAAGGAGGAACAAGCTGATTTCCTTGCATCAGAAACCACAAGAGTGTGGGCTGTTATGACTAGTAACATTCTGGTAGATGGCAAAAAGTGTGTGTGGAGCACCTCCCTAGCAGGCAAACTTAGGTACTGCCTTCTGATACATCACAAGTTGTCTTACAATTCTTTGGAGTTTGGTTCCAATAAAACTTCTCCAGCGTCTTCCTCATCCTCCTTATGTGGTTGCTTGATCCAAAGCTACAAACGCATCCTGGGCACTTTCCATATCTTCAGTGAGATTTGTCCAGAATGCTTAAGAGCCCACCCCCAAATTCATTTTTCTTGTTTTTGTATGTGCATTGACAAGGTAGGGCTCCCATCATATGACCTGTTCAGGTTACTCCTAACCTCTCTTAATACATCCTGAGAGACCTAAAAACTCTCTCCTTTTTTATTTTAGAAGAACTGATTACTGCCCCTGTTTGACTCTGCTGCTTATCCAGATTTGGTGGGCACTTGTTTTTTTGTTGCTGTTGCTTTTGGTAGAATTTCTGAATTAAAAAAAAAAAGTCTGTCTGTCTAATTGCAAGGAAAGTAAATGATAAACACTCAAAGCATTTATCAATACAGTCCTGTAGTTATAATGGAACTAGAGAGTAGAGTTGGTAAAGGTGGATGAGTTTAAGTACTTGGGATCAACAGTTCAGAGTAATGGTGAGTGTGGAAGAGAGGTGAAGAAGAGAGTACAGGCAGGGTGGAATGGGTGGTGTATTTTCAGATTGTTTGTTTCTCATAAAATTGTGTTTTTTCTGGTAAATCATTGAAGACTGAAGTTGAGTTTTAGACTTCATATTCTCAGAAAATGCATACTAATGCAAACATTTTGTTCTATCCACTTTCTAAGGAGGTCGGGGAATGTATGTGTGTGTCATACCTCTCAACTGTACAGATTTTCACAGAATGTCCATATTATTTGTCTTATATTTTTGGTCTGTGTCTCATAAAAATTCTGTTTTGTTTTGGGTTTTGACAAATCACTGGGATGAGCTAAGGATTAAAGTTACTAAATAATTACATGTATTTGAGTTTCAGACTTCATATCCTTTAGAAAATGTATTCTAACACAAATCCTGTTATTCTACCAACTCTCTAAATGTGTCCCTAGTTTTGGGCCTGTGTGTGTGTGTGTGTGTGTGTATGTAGAGAGAGATAAATACATATATAAGAGGGGTAGCCCCTCAGCTGTCCAGATTTTTGAAAATGTCCAGGTTTTGCCCCATATTCCTCCTAAAAGCATTGAAGTTGTTAAATAATGACAGACATTTGAGTTTTAGATGTCATATCCTTTAGAAAATGCATACTAACATAAATCCTGTTATTCTAGCAATGTTCTAAGTTCATGAGAGCAATATTTATAATCTGCTCCTATTTATTTTAGGCTTTGTCCAGAATTCTTGCACTTAGATGTTGAGGTGTGTGTAGAGAGAATGAAATACCCTAGAGTTACCAGGTGGAATTTATTTTCAAGTGCATTTTCAAGGAATTGTGAGCTTCAAGGGAAGAAAATTTTACTGCTGCCCATGCTAAGCCTGCTTAAAATGTGCAACTGTTTTGTTTAGCAAATGGTATCACTACTGTGGTATAGAATTTTTAAAGCAGCACAGCAGGTAGCATACTTGCATCTTGATACAGAGGGCTATAGGTTCTACTCCCACAACATGTAGATTTGTATTTTAAGTATGTCCTCCTTTGGATGAGATGCCTAAAAACTATGAACTTGTTTTTCAATTTGCCACCCATTCCCTATTGCAATATACCAGCTTACCATTTTTTTTAATATAACATAGGCGATTTATTCTTCAAGGGTAGCAGGCAGTGAATTTGTAGATGAAACACTGAAATATAAAGTTGTTTTCTTGCAACAACCTCTTCACTGGTTTCAGATCTCTTTAATGTGGAATTATTCAGATGAGTTTTACTTCTGCAAAGATTCTGCATATTGATTGATATTGGTGGATTGTATGACAGAAGTTTGATTAGAGTGGCCCTTTATGGTTGAAATGTTCCGAATTGGGCAGGGTGTCATTATTGGTTCATATGATTTGTTTCATTGCTTAAAGGAAAAATGTTCAGAACTATAAATTTGAAACACACTCTAACAAGTGGTGCTGTATTATATAAGGGAAATAATTCAATTATTATATAGTATAATTAATATAGTCAGGAAGGTGAATCAAATAACTTTTGCATGGTTCTAAAAATGTTTGCAAGGAGTCTATGATTTGAAAACAGCCCAAAGGTAAACTTACCCTACCACTGGCCAGATGCATTTTCTTTGAATGTGGGTTTCAATGTTGTTTCGGTGAATGTGGGTTTCAAAGGTAGAGAAGTTTTAATGCTAAGTCTCTTTCATTGCAGGACTATTGCTTTGTTTAGTTTTAGTAAATGTCTATCAGTGTTTGTGCTATAAAAATTGAAATAAGTTGTAAATGAAATCCAAATATCTGTAATCATTGTAGAAGTAAAGGATAAAACAGTATGCACACAGAGATTTGAACAGTGTCTATGACAAATGGGGAAAAATAGTCAAGTAATGGGACACTGGAATGGCTGCGTGGGGGGTGGGGGGGTTGCATGGGCGGGGTAGCAGTGGGGTGGGGATAGGTGGGCGGGGCTTGGGTTTGCACCCCCCTGTAAAAAATCCTGCGGGCTCCCTTGTACGTAGGTCAACCTCACTATGTACACAAATCACATCAACTGGTTCCTCTAAACACAGAAGGGCAGCAGCTCTACTCAGAGATGCTCTTATACGTTTCTCACTCTGTCATTGCGGATTAACCCTGCAAGCCTGTGCTGAAACTTACTTTCTGCCAGCTGCATCTGTAATCTCATCCTACTAGTCACTTCCCAAAGCTCAAGATCATAGCTAAGATTGGGAATATGCTAACCTTTACACAGAGAAATTCATCCTATGTCACTTCAGTCAGATGCAATACCTGAGGTACCGTTTCAGCTGCAGTCATCGATCTTCTGTTCCTCCACCCTGACTTAAGACCAAGACCCACAAAATACTTAAAATTACTCCAAAAGTAGTAGATGCTTCTTCGCACCTTCAGACAGCAATCCATTCCCTTCTGAGAACAGAATCATAAATTCACAACTGCATGTGTTGATGTTTATCATAAATGTTCACATTCAGCAAAAAAATCACTCAAGTGCATGTCTTGAATCAAAGTCACTTGACACCAAAAATACAAAATTGTTTTTAGAGAAGAAAGATGCAACATTCAATTTTCCAAGCAGGATGCTTGAACAACTTCAGCTTTATCTTGATATCCAGTCTATGAATACCTTGAGCAGGACATGAAGCAAGACACACACTTGTTGGGGTGCAATTCCCACCTTAATCATATTCAGTGGTTGTAAGACAGCTATGACAAACAAAAAACTTGACCCTCAAAAGTACAACAATAAACCAGTGAGTATCACAAAAAAAGCAAGTCATATCATGTTTTATCCATATGTAAAGTGTTTTTACTCCCTTGCACCCCCTGACACAAGGGGCAACACTACTCACTACTACCACTTACATATAGTAGTAGAGAGATTACTTGTACTTCTGAGTAAGGGTAATGCTCCAATAAACTACAATATGAAACAGTCTATATATAATACTAGTTACAGCCTTTTGAGGGTTGCAGTTTAGGTTGTTGCACTTTTGCCTTGCTCTTCACCTTACCAGCAAGAACAAAGAAATAACTCTAGTGCTGCAAATACAAGAACCAAGAAACAAGCAGCAGCATTCCCAGGATGCCACACTGTTTCAACCACTTCCTCAAAGCATTCTTAGTCTGCAGTCATATTCCTCTTCTGGTTCTACAGAGCACATACAGGCATTAAAAGCAAACAAAACTGACTCATCCAATACCCCAGCACCTTGCATATCAAAATTCATGAGCAGAAAAGAAACCTCACTGCTCCTTCTGAGCCAGAATCTTGAATATCAGACAAAGTCTTCTTTGCAGGTGTTTGGCATATGCCTTTTTAAGGAATCTGTAAAGAATAACATTCCTCTGAATAGAACAAACACTCTTGCCTCCCTTTCCTGAAATGGTAACTACAACCTTTTTAGTCTGGAGATACTGTCCTCATCTTCCACAACACCTGAAAGGTGCATTACCTATGATATTGCCTTCATCATCTCTGGTAGGACCACATCCATTCTCAAAGTATTGTCACGGTGAAGCCTTTTAACTGGCACAGAATCAACACACTGGTGCTGTCTCCTCAAAGGATGGCATGTCTACGAGTTTCAGGAATTTTTCAAAGTGTTTTTTCTATCACATAATAATCCAGTTCAGGGTCAACTCTTCTCTACTCTGACTGAGTGGGTGATGATCCGCACTACTATGAGTCACTAGAATGACTAATAGATCTCAAATGTGACTATGCCTAACGTATACATCAATCACTTGCCTGCACTGTTTTTCTTACAGCATTCAGGCTGTAAGCTGGTTCCAAGTACTTCAGTGTATATGGCTTGTGGGTCATTTTCATGCATTTCTGCATCTTGTTTTGTATAACCAAATGATTTTGTTCTTTCTGACTTGTGCTTGGGTCACATCTGAAATGGGTCCATTGTGGATCACTGCCATTGACTGGCCACCAAATAAATAAAAACAGTGATGCTTGTCAGATACATACAAGTGTTCACAGAATAAATACATTTTGTGTGATAAAATTACTAGAAAGGAATATTTTTTCATGGTCTTAATTATATTTATTTTTCTGCCTAATTTAGTTTATAGTTTCATAGTTTAGTGATCCAGTGTTCAGGCCATTTGACCATGGAGGGACAATGACTCCCTCTAATGTAGTAAATATGCTTACAGACCCACTTGTCTTAACTGATTTTTACACTGAGTTATGTTTTTAGATACCCTTACAGGATAATGCAGCTTGTTTCAAAGAAGTTTTCAAAGAATAACCTGAGAAATATAGAAATCATGTCTTGATGTGTGGATGGGAAATAGGAAATACACCCCGGGGTGATCACTTCTGTGTCTCTGCTGGACAGTGGCACAGGAAAATAACTTTCTTGGGTGGCGTAAGCTATGGAACCTTGCTGGCTAGGCTTACGTAGGCCCTTGGGCTGATAGCCTAGTACCTACCTATGAACCTATGTTTTTTAGTCATGATCATTACAAAGGTCACGTTCTCAAGCCTATTTGTCTTAGAATTAGTATATTTGATAGTGAAAATCACCCCTCAATGATTTGTTATATATCTCATAAACTAACATAAACTAGTTGCTTAAACTATGCCTGTACGGTAGACTCCCTCTTATCTGTTCTCACTGGGACCGGACCTTAGGCTGGATAAACGAATGGCTGGTTAATCAGAAAGAGCATACAAAATAGCATTTACAGGTTATAAATCAGCTAGAATAACAGATTTGTGTTAGTATGCATTTTTCCAATGACTATAAAGTCTAAAACTCAAACGTCTGTCATTATTTAGCCTAGAGAAGGCAGAAATGTTCTTCTCTGTTGTCTTTTGCTAGGGCTATGGCAGAAATTTGATGGCCGGTTAAAGAGAGGCTGGATAAGAGGCAGTCTACTGTATTGAGCAGTAAATAAGTTAAACTCTTCCAGTCTCTAATGATATTTTGAATGTCTAATGATGGGAAAAGCTTAGCAAATTTTAAATGGACCATTTCCACATTTTTAATATAAGCCTGACAGCGCATACAGAAACTAGAACTAATTTACAGAAATGGTCTCATAACAGTCACATACAATTCTTTCAAGATGTCCCAATCAGTTGAGGCAACACATTTACATAATAATACTACTGGCCAGATTTATTTTTAAGTTCTACACATGATCACAAAATGAAAAAGTGGATGTGATCGTAATCCTAGTTCTTTATCTTAACTAACTTAAAAAATAACCCCCCCCCCAAAAAAAAATAATAATTTGCATTTACTTGCAATGATGGATATTTAGCTGCCAAAGAAATAACAACCACAAATAACTGCAGTCATCTTTGTTCTTGGTAAATTTGCATGTACCGTGCTGTTAAAACAATGCAAAAGCTAAAGCTAAATTAAACAATACCAGGCCCAGAACAGAACCTGAGATATTTATTCCAACATACAAATATTTCTTTATGGAATATTCTCCAAGGATAACTATTTGCTGAGTTCTGTTAGCTAATAATTCATTCACCATACAATGTAAATTCCACACTGGCTTATAGAATACTGTAAACTCAATCTCCAGCATTCACCCCACTAGTTAAGACTATTTTAAAACTGAGAACTGACAAGACACACAGATTTTTCACAAACTTAAACAAATGATCACATACACAGATGCATGAAGATAAAACTTCTTCTAAAATCCTTTTTTTGCATTTTTATAGGACTGAACAATTTACTGTATGACAGTTTTTACTAGTGTGTTGTATACATAAATAAAAAAGCATACCAGAATAAAGCCATAACCGGTTTCCAGTGCAAAACAGTTTGTAATTGCTGCTGCAAAGCAGTCTCCATATGGCAGTCAATGTAAACAGCTGGTAACAGCAGTAGGAGGAGAAGGAGGCTAGTATACGGGAAAAGGCTGCAGTATCGGCATAATCTTGTATTTGGCATGATCAATCCTCCATGAGGAATGTCTGTCTAACAGAACCAAGAGCATACAAAAGACAGCTGTTCAAGAGAAGATCTGGGAAATGTGCCAGTCATTCATAAAACAGAAAAGCACATCAGATTTCTGGCTCTAGCATACAGAAGTGGAGTCCAAATGAAGTATAAGGGTAGTAAACAGAGATGAAACTCTCATGGGGAAACATAAAATATTTTACAAATCTGGTGGCCTTGTAGTAAATTTCATTTAGCCATACTAATGCAGTTTTATTTGCAGAATGAAAAATGAAGAACAGGTAATCCACCTGGGGAAGCACAGACTTTAAATAATTGTTTAGCTGAATGCATCAAACAATATATGTATATAAATTAAGAACTTTTTTTGGGCAATGTTAGTGTACAGTTTCATTCCTCATTACAAGAACACTTTTTGATTACAAAGATGTAGAAATCTGAAGCGAAGAATATATTCTAAAACTGAGCCAAAAATTCCTGCTTTAAATGCCCGACTTGACTTCTTCATTAAAATGGTGCTAACAATGATCAGGTGTACTTTCTTAGTATTAACAGCAAGCATACTGTTTAGGAACATACTTAATAAAATCAACTCATGACGGTTTGCAGTCTCCTCAGTTTTTATGAGGGACTGCTTCTGCTAGTGTCCCTTCCATAAGGGAGGAGCATTCTCAAAATGATTTAATTTGCATATATTTATTGAACTTTATCACTAGTTCACAGCAGAAGACTTTTATTCCTAGAGAGCATAGCAAGTCTATAGATTCCTGATAAACAAAGAAAAAAAAAAAATAAAAGGCACATCTCATCACTAAGGGCTTTTCACCCAGAAAAAAAGGAGGTCATTGTCCCACTGTACTCATCCCTCATTAGACCCATTATAGAGTGCAATGCCTCATTTGATATGTACCTCACAAGACATCTGCAACAGCTGGAAAGACCGCAGAAATACCTCACTAAAAAAAAATCACAGGTCTAAAGCAGATGCCCTATGCTGACCGTCTAAAAAAACTCTAGCTATACTCTGTGGCATATCGTCTACTCAGAGCGGGCGATCTCTGCTCAATATACAAGGCCATGTCAAACCCTGAGCTGTTGGACATGCTCCACTTAAAGAAACCCCAATCCCTCAGAGCCACATGCTTCAGGGATCTAAACCTTGTCATCACAATGAACAAAACATGCTGGAGGGAAAGGTTCCTGACCCAAAGATTCCCCAGACTCTGGAATAGACTGCCCATACATGTCAAGCAGAGTGCCTCCTTGGCCCTCTTCAAAAGGAACCTTGATGACTGGATGGGAGATAGGAAATTCACCCCATGGATCACATCATTCACCCTGCTAGACAGGGGTCCAGGGAAGTAAATATTGTGGAAAGAAATAACCAGGGAATTGTTACGGCTAGGCTTGTATAGACTCTAGGGCCGATAGCCTAGTACCAACCTATTAACCTATAAATGTAGTTACTGTTTTGACTACATTAATTCCAAAGCTCTATGAAGCATATGGAAAGAAGCACGGATGAAATCAGATGCATGAGGGATGAAACTGTTTATCATAAATCAAAAGTTGCACCTATTATATGACATAAATTCCTCTCATAAACAACAAAAAGCAAAATTTATGGTACATTTAACATTTCATATGGGATACATGCAAATGCCTTACATGACAAATGACAACACTGACAACTAAAACTGCCTACTTTAATGAAAATTCAGTATGCACTGTTTTACTTATTATGTGATAGGCACAACATTTGTGTGTGTGTCTACTTCTACATTTCCAAGTTTCAAACCTTCAAATTTCTTAGGGTCGAGGCCATAAGACTGAAGTTTTAAAACTTCAAAATGTAAATAAAAAAAAATAAAAAAATCTTTTTTTTGTTTTTGCTGGGGGGGCACCCTGACACCCCCCGCTAATTAAATATATGAACTCCGGGATTGCACTACAGGGAGGAAAATAGTAAATATACCATTCTACACTAAACAGTGATCTCCATTTAAATGGTTCAAAGTAGACCCTTTTATATACATACAGTTCTGATCCCCTGAGGGATAGGTTTTCCATGGTGCTTGTAGCAGAAATGGATGCAGTGTGCTATCCAATTGGAAATGGTTTACTTCGAAATGGCCTTGCCCTCTGCCCCTGTAGCAAAGCTGACTAGCAGCTGGTCAGACTTTCTGAAAGGCTTAGTCCTGTCAAGGTAGAACCTGAGCTGTCTGTGCACATCCAAGGGGTGCAGGATCCTTTCCCCTTTATTCTGAAGATTAGAGAAAAAGGTTGGCAAATGGATGGATTGGTTTAAAGCCACACTGGATACCACCTTGGGCATAAAGGATGGGTTAGTCCTGAGGGAAACCCTGTCAGCATGGAAAATAATGAAGGACTCCACCGCCATTAGTGCCTGTAACTCAGACACTCTTCTTGCTGAAGTAATATCTAGAAGTAAGGCTGTCTTCCAAGAGAGGAATTTTAACTCTGCTGAAGCACCGGGTTCAAAAGGGGGAAGTGTGAGCTTCTCCAGTACAAAGTTAAGGTCCCAGGCTAGGGTGGGAGCTATCGTAGGGGGCCTTAAATTGTTAGCTCTTCCCAGGAACTGTTTGATGAGAGGGTGAGAAAAGAGAGGTGGCTCAGTATTATAATGAGCTGAGATGGCAGAGGCATGAATCTTAATGGAGAAGAAGGATAGGCCTCTGTGGAGGAGCTCTACTAGGTAATCAAGGATTTGAGGTAAGGTGGGCACAGCTGTGTCATTTCCTTGAGACTGACTCTAAGAACTATATCTTTTCCACTTTTCAGCATAGGATTTCCTAGTACTAGGCCTTCTGGCACCTGTTTGCTGAGGGATGCTGGTGGTGAATTCAGGGGATAAGCCAGGCTGCAAGGTCTAGGGTTTGCAACTGTGGATGCAAAATCTGTCCCTCCTGCTGAGACAGCAAGGAAGGTGTCCGATGTAGGTGCCAGTGTGGCACTGCTATCAGACTATGTAGGAGTGGGTACCAGTGTTGGCATGGCCAATCTGGTGCAATAAGGATTGCCCTTGGCCTGTCCTGTTTGATCTTGAGAAGTACTTTTGAGAGGAGGGGCAGAGGAGGAAAGGCATAAATTGAGAGGTTTTCCCAAGAAAAAGATAGGGCTTCCACCCTCCAGGCTCTGCCGTGTGGGTTCCTGGTGCAAAATTTGTTCAATTGGTGGTTTTGGGGGAGGCAAAAAGGTCCACCTCCGGTGTTCCCCACCTCTGGGTTATAAATTTGAATGAGTCGGGTTCCAGTTTCCACTTGTGAGGGCCCAGAAGATTTCTGCTTAAGTCATCTGCCAGTGAATTTTGCTTGCCTTGCAGGAATTGAGCTTGTAGGTGCACTCGGATCCTCAAGGCTGTGTTCCAGAGCCATGGCTAACCTGCAGAGTGGGTAAGAATGAGTTCCCCCCTGCTTGTTTATGTACCACATAACTGTGGTTTTGTCTGTCTTTATCAGGAGCTGTCCTGGAAGGATAAGGTATTTGAAGACTGTCAGAGCATTTTGTACAGCTAGCATCTCTTTTTGATTGATATGCAGGGGAATTTGTTCTGAGCTCCATCTGCCTTGAATGCATTTGCCTGCCATGTGAGCCCTCTATGCATAGTCTGATGCGTCTGTTGTCAGGGTTTGGGTGGCGAGGGGTTGAGTGAAAGGAAGTCCCTTGTTGTGGTGGCATGCTTCTGCCCACCAAAGAAACTCTGCCCTTAGACAAGGTATGATAGAAATCACTGTTTCCAGGTCCTGGGAATGTTGACACCAGAGATTTTTTAAATACCATTGAAGTTTCCTCATATGCAGTCTTGCATATGGAATTAGCAGAATGCATGAGGCCATGAACCCCAGGGCTTGGAGTATTTTCCTTGCAGATAGCTGGGTTTTGTTGGCCATTAGTTTGAAATAATTTGTCAAATGGACCTGCTTTTCTGGAGTGATGAATGCCATCTGGGAAGTTGTGTTCAAGCTTGCTCCCAGGAATACAATTTGTTGGCTGGGCACTAGTTGTGATTTCTTTTCATTGATGGTGTATCCCAGTGAAGTTAGAAATCTTTTTACAAATGCCAGGTGCTGAAGTAGCAATTCCTGACTGTCTGTCTGAATCAGGCAATCGTCCAAGTATAGGTAGATTTGAATATTTCTCTGCCTGCAGTAAGCAATGACTGGAGCCAGGCATTTTGTGAATAGTCTGGGCGCAGTAGATAAGCCAAAAGGAAGTGCAGAGAACTGATAGTGCATGGAGCCTGCCCTGAAACGTAGATATTTCCTGCAAGACTCCCTTATGGGGATGTGCAGATAAACTTCTTTCAAGTCTAGGGTGACTAACCAGGCATCCTGGGCTAGCATAGGAAGAAGCTGTTGCAGTGTAAGCATTCTGAATTTTGGGACCACCAGAAAGGCAGTACCCTTAACGAATCCGAACTGGGTTGGGTCAAGAGTTTGGAGATTACCTGTTATTGTTGATAAGGTCCATAATGATTCTTTCCATGGCCTTACACACACACACACACACACACACACACACACACACACACACACACACACACACACACAGTGAAAAAACATATATGATATTTTAAACAAATTAATTTGGATGGTTTTCCTTTTCCCATATTCATATCTTTAGCTCTATAGACACAACACTGCAGTTTCATTTGTTGAGCTTTTGTATCAGAGACACTATCAGAAATACGAACATCCAAAAATAAATAGTGTTGTCAACTGTATTATATTTGCTAAATGGCAGAAGAAAATAATAAGCCAATCTAGATCCCAATAAATGCATTTAATATTCAACTTTCTTCGCCACCCCCACCTTTACTCTCACATCTTCACTTGGTCATATGCCCTCAAAAATGCTTCTGGGGGTTTGCCATGGGTATAAATTCTCTGCATGGTTTTGTACTTTTACAGAACCAGAAGTAAGTCCAGTGAACTTGTGTCCTTTCACCTTCTTATGGCCTTGCAGTTTAAGATGGCCCATTCACACTTTCCTAACAACATCCTTTGCACTCATATCATGACCACCTCCCCCCTTCCAGGCTTCTGTGAGAAGAGATCCAGTCCTTCTGGTATCTGGTGATATTCCTTTTCCTTCATCCCACATCCTGCTGGCTTTTATAAGTGTTCAGAGGAAGTTATTAGGCATGCCATCCAGTAGACCAACAAGGAGCCTACTCCAATTTCCCATTTGCCTCAAAGCACCATCTGGTTAGCTGACTTGGTCATAGTCGTACAGTAAGCATATAAATATGAAGGCAGAGATCATCAAAACCTGTACCACAGGAAGCAGTTTATTAGCTGCTCATAGTTTTAATCCTCTGTACTAACTGCTTGTACTCATCTGGAAGCATGCTGCTATTCTGCCTGTATGGGCTCCAAAACTGTACAGAGTACTTAAGGTGTGGCCTGACCATAGCCAGGTACAGCATAAACACTATCTCCTTGATTCTAGAGTCTAGCCGTCTGAGGATACACCCCAACATCCTGTTTATTTCATGCACTGTCCTCTCAATTTGGCAAATTCCAGCTCCTTTCCTTTTCTGTTGCCATTAGCTCTATCCCAGCTGATACTTCAAACAAAGGCTGCTGGGGCCCAAGTGTTGCACTTTTACGCAGTGAACCTGACCTTACTCCTTTCTGTCCACTTGGTCAGCTTTCAAAATTCTTTCTTAGACTCTTCCTTCATGTACTACTACTCCTAACACTGCCATCAGTGAAGGGGATGATCTTGCTCTGTATCCTATTAGGTATGTATGAAACAAGCACACTGAAGAGTACTGAACCTAGGACTTGACGCTTGAAATTCTCTAATCATTGTCTTAATTCTGTGTCCCATTCACCATAATCCTTTGTTCACACCACAACACTCTATGGCCTACATTTCAGTCATGCAACAATTCAATTCCTCAGTTTCAGTCCCACTTCCAACCCCCAAGTCTTCTCAACAGCCATTGAATTTGGGAGTGAGTCAAAGGCCAAGGTGAACTGTGGGTAGACAATGTTTACTAGTATTCCCCTGTCAAGTTCTCATGTAACTCGTCCATAAAATTTGATAAAATCTGTCTTGCATCTCATTCTTGTAATACTCTTATGTGTGAGGCTGCCTTGGAGATTGCTACACTCAATCAGCCTTTACCTGACATTTCTCTCCATGGCATTCCTTGATATTCACGTTAGTCTAAAAGCCCCATAGTTCCCAGGATTTTCCTATCCACCCACTCATCCACTTTGTACAGGAGTATCACACTTGCTTCCATCTAATCTGCAGGCACTTATGCAATGGCTAAAGATCTCATTAACATCACCAGCAGGGGATCTGCCCCTTTGATCCTGACATCTGTTTACTATTCCAAAAAGTACAGTTGTGTACACTTACCATAAATGTAGATGTTCGAGTGTAATCACTGTTGCAGTCATCACACTTGGGTTATCTGCCTGCAGGTAGCCCTCAGTCGGCCCAAATACCAGAGTCTTGGGATTTCTGCATCGGATGCTGTCACCTCTTCCATTACATCAGGTTGTCAGGGGTATAAAACATGAAGCCGACGCCATTACATCAGTTTTTCTTGCCCCAGATGTCAGGAACCCCCAAAACAGGAAGCTATTACATGATGTGGAACACCTCCAGTAAAAAGTAAATATCCCTGCCATAAAAATGGCCATAAAGAGGACAGGTAGAAAGGATAGAAAAAGCCAGGGGGCTGGAGAGAAGGAAACCAGGACTGCAACAGTGAATACACTCAAACATCTACATTTATGGTAAGTGTACTATGTTCTTCCTGCTTCACTGTTGCAGTCATCACACTTGGGTTGATTCCCAAAGCCAAGGAAGGGTGGAGGCAGTCAAGAAGAGTTAGGGCTGGCTAGCAGGCCTTGTAAGACTGCTGTAGCAAATCCAGCTCTGGACTTAGAAAAAATAGGTAAGTGGTAATGCTTGGTGAAGGTGTGTACAGAACTCCAGGTTGCAGCTTCCAGGATGTCCCTGGTAGGGACTCCCCTGAGAAATGCTGTAGAGGTTGAAGTAGCTCTAGTGAAATGAGTTCTGATCCCCTGAGGGATAGGTTTTCCATGGTGCTTGTAGCAGAAATGGATGCAGTGTGCTATCCAATTGGAAATGGTTTACTTCGAAATGGCCTTGCCCTCTGCCCCTGTAGCAAAGCTGACTAGCAGCTGGTCAGACTTTCTGAAAGGCTTAGTCCTGTCAAGGTAGAACCTGAGCTGTCTGTGCACATCCAAGGGGTGCAGGATCCTTTCCCCTTTATTCTGAAGATTAGAGAAAAAGGTTGGCAAATGGATGGATTGGTTTAAAGCCACACTGGATACCACCTTGGGCATAAAGGATGGGTTAGTCCTGAGGGAAACCCTGTCAGCATGGAAAATAATGAAGGACTCCACCGCCATTAGTGCCTGTAACTCAGACACTCTTCTTGCTGAAGTAATATCTAGAAGTAAGGCTGTCTTCCAAGAGAGGAATTTTAACTCTGCTGAAGCACCGGGTTCAAAAGGGGGAAGTGTGAGCTTCTCCAGTACAAAGTTAAGGTCCCAGGCCAGGGTGGGAGCTCTCCTAGGGGGCCTTAAATTGTTAGCTCTTCCCAGGAACTGTTTGATGAGAGGGTGAGAAAAGAGAGGTGGCTCAGTATTATAATGAGCTGAGATGGCAGAGGCATGAATCTTAATGGAGAAGAAGGATAGGCCTCTGTGGAGGAGCTCTACTAGGTAATCAAGGATTTGAGGTAAGGTGGGCACAGCTGTGTCATTTCCTTGAGACTGACTCTAAGAACTATATCTTTTCCACTTTTCAGCATAGGATTTCCTAGTACTAGGCCTTCTGGCACCTGTTTGCTGAGGGATGCTGGTGGTGAATTCAGGGGATAAGCCAGGCTGCAAGGTCTAGGGTTTGCAACTGTGGATGCAAAATCTGTCCCTCCTGCTGAGACAGCAAGGAAGGTGTCCGATGTAGGTGCCAGTGTGGCACTGCTATCAGACTATGTAGGAGTGGGTACCAGTGTTGGCATGGCCAATCTGGTGCAATAAGGATTGCCCTTGGCCTGTCCTGTTTGATCTTGAGAAGTACTTTTGAGAGGAGGGGCAGAGGAGGAAAGGCATAAATTGAGAGGTTTTCCCAAGAAAAAGATAGGGCTTCCACCCTCCAGGCTCTGCCGTGTGGGTTCCTGGTGCAAAATTTGTTCAATTGGTGGTTTTGGGGGAGGCAAAAATGTCCACCTCCGGTGTTCCCCACCTCTGGGTTATAAATTTGAATGAGTCGGGTTCCAGTTTCCACTTGTGAGGGCCCAGAAGATTTCTGCTTAAGTCATCTGCCAGTGAATTTTGCTTGCCTTGCAGGAATTGAGCTTGTAGGTGCACTCGGATCCTCAAGGCTGTGTTCCAGAGCCATGGCTAACCTGCAGAGTGGGTAAGAATGAGTTCCCCCCTGCTTGTTTATGTACCACATAACTGTGGTTTTGTCTGTCTTTATCAGGAGCTGTCCTGGAAGGATAAGGTATTTGAAGACTGTCAGAGCATTTTGTACAGCTAGCATCTCTTTTTGATTGATATGCAGGGGAATTTGTTCTGAGCTCCATCTGCCTTGAATGCATTTGCCTGCCATGTGAGCCCTCTATGCATAGTCTGATGCGTCTGTTGTCAGGGTTTGGGTGGCGAGGGGTTGAGTGAAAGGAAGTCCCTTGTTGTGGTGGCATGCTTCTGCCCACCAAAGAAACTCTGCCCTTAGACAAGGTATGATAGAAATCACTGTTTCCAGGTCCTGGGAATGTTGACACCAGAGATTTTTTAAATACCATTGAAGTTTCCTCATATGCAGTCTTGCATATGGAATTAGCAGAATGCATGAGGCCATGAACCCCAGGGCTTGGAGTATTTTCCTTGCAGATAGCTGGGTTTTGTTGGCCATTAGTTTGAAATAATTTGTCAAATGGACCTGCTTTTCTGGAGTGATGAATGCCATCTGGGAAGTTGTGTTCAAGCTTGCTCCCAGGAATACAATTTGTTGGCTGGGCACTAGTTGTGATTTCTTTTCATTGATGGTGTATCCCAGTGAAGTTAGAAATCTTTTTACAAATGCCAGGTGCTGAAGTAGCAATTCCTGACTGTCTGTCTGAATCAGGCAATCGTCCAAGTATAGGTAGATTTGAATATTTCTCTGCCTGCAGTAAGCAATGACTGGAGCCAGGCATTTTGTGAATAGTCTGGGCGCAGTAGATAAGCCAAAAGGAAGTGCAGAGAACTGATAGTGCATGGAGCCTGCCCTGAAACGTAGATATTTCCTGCAAGACTCCCTTATGGGGATGTGCAGATAAACTTCTTTCAAGTCTAGGGTGACTAACCAGGCATCCTGGGCTAGCATAGGAAGAAGCTGTTGCAGTGTAAGCATTCTGAATTTTGGGACCACCAGAAAGCTGTTGAGAATTGATAGATTCAGGATAGGATGCCAAGAGCTCTCTTTTCTGGGCACCAGGAACAGTCTGGTGTAGAAACCCTGTCCCCTTTGTTATACTGGGACAGGTTGACTAGCCCTTATATGGAGAAGGGAAAGTCCTTGCTTTTGAGCCTCTGCCCACTGGTTTGGAGGGAGGTCTGGCAACCCGCTTGGTGTTGGCAGTGAGTGGAAGTAGAATCTGTATCCCTGGGACACAGTGTTTAGAACCCATCAGTCCTGAGTAATGAACCTCCAGTTTTTTGCATGAAGGGCGAGTTTTCCTTATAGGGGCGCAAGTACTTGGGCATGGCTGGGAAGGATAATTGGAAAGTCATTGTGAACTTTTTCCATAAGGGGGTGGCTTACCACTCCCTGGCTTTGAGGTGGAAACGCTCCATTGTTTAGATCTCTGCATACCCTGAGACTGTAGTCTTGGTGATTTGTTTCCCCTGGGTTTGGACTGAGAAGGCCTGTGCGCGACTGGAAAGTACCAGTTTTTTGAAGGCCAGTGCCTACTGAATCTAGGTGGCTGTAACTGTAAGAAATCTTTGACAGTTTGCATATATTTAGCTTTTTCTTCCATCGTTTTAAGAACTTCTGCTTTAGTGCCAAATAAATGCTCCTGATTTAATGGAGCATCTAGTAATTTTGCTTTGACAAGGTCAGGCAAGATTTGTTCTTTTAGCCAAACATGCCTTCTCAGTACAGATCCAGTGACAGCAGCCCTGCAAGATGCTTCTAGGGCATCAAACCCACACTGCAAAGTATGTTCACTAATTTGGTTTGCAGAATGCATTAACTCTTGTAAATCTTTATTTTCTGCACAGTCTGGAAGTAGCACCATTCTTTTGTTTAATTAGTTCCATAATATGTTGCTGGTACTTCAACATGTGAAACTGGCAATTCAAAGCCCTGATGGCAAGAGTTGCAGAGGTATATACCTTCTTACCTCATCTGTCTAAAGCCCTGGAATCCCTGTCTGAAGGGGTAGGGTTTTTGGCTGTAGTAGCCTTAATGCTTTTAGGTCCCTGGGAAATGGTCTCTGGATCCGCAGTAGGATTCTTAAAGAGAAATTTGTGAGAGTCAGGTATTCTGTAGTACCTGTCAGGTTTTCTAGGAGATGGTGGTAAAGTGTCAGGAGTAAGACTGGACTCCAAGAAGACATCATCTACAATATCCAGGACAGGGGGTATAGTTAGAGGCCTGTGCTGAGGCAAATCTAAAAATTTCCTGAATCTCTTTTTGGACTGAGGATAGTCCTGGCATTCCCAGTGGAAATGTTCTCTTAAGGTATGCAAGGTTTCACCAAAATAAAAATCTTCTGGAGGGGAGGCAGAGGGAATGGATTCCTCTGCATCTGAATCCTCATAGGTAGACAAGGATATGTCCTGGTAATCAGAAGGGTCAAAGTCATCAGATTCCTGGTCTGTAGAATCAGAAGGAAATTCAATTATTTGTCTTTTGGCAGGGGAAGGCTGGCTTCCCCTAATTAGAGTAATAAGGTCTTCAGCCATTCTAAGCATTTGTTTTTTTGGCATGGGAGCTTGAGCATGCGCTTTGGACGTTGGTTTTCTAGGCATAGTGCAAACTCTGGGCCTAAGAAATTCGGTAGTTTTAGTAGGAAATGAGGTTATCGGTTTAATATGAATATCAGTAGGTCAGAATACACCCTCAGAAGCCACTGCCTGCACAGCGGCTCCAGACCCATCCAAAGTAGAGACATCCGCAGGTTCCATAGTCGAAGAAGCATCTTGCGACATAATGGACTCCAAATGGGTCTCAGCAGAGGCTTGCAAATCTGTAGAAGCGGGCATCCGTGGCTGCAAAGGCTCCTCACTGAGTACCGGCGGACTGGCGACTAGCTTAAGGGAAGCATTGTCAGCAGTTTTTGACCTATGCGGTCTGTCTCTGTCTTTGTGCTTTTTCAGAAGATCAGTAGTCGGATGGCTTACCGAAGCCATTTCGGAATATGGAGAATGAGAGCGAAATAATTTTGCTACAAAAATAGCCCGACAAGGAATGGTTCAGGCATTAAACAAGACACAAAACCGACAGCTAGAGACATCATGGTCTGGGCCTAAACAGGTGATGCAGTAAGAATCAAAATCTCTGTGAGGTATTTGCTTTCCACAGGCAAGACAATTGTTAATTTTTTCTGACATCAGTTAGAGCAAGAAAAAAGAATCCCCAACGGGGTACTTAGCTTTAGAAGACTTCAGGTCTGAAACTCGAAAAAAAAAACAAAAATTTCAGGTAGCAGCCGACCAGCACATGCGAACTGCTTCTGCTTCGGACTCCTTCTCGGCAATAAAGACTGATGTAATGGCGTCGGCTGCATGTTTTATACCCCTGACGACCTGACGTCAAGGAAGAGGCGACAGCATCCGACGTAGAAATCCCAAGACTCTGGTATTTGGGCCGACTGAGGGCTACCTGCAGGCAGATAACCCAAGTGTGATGACTGCAGCACTTAAACACTAAGAACATCTTTACCTTACCTTCCATCCATCATGGCCCCCCTCCCTTTCTTCTCCTTCCTGAAGACTGAAAGCTGCATATTAGTTCAAGACATCTGCTTTTTCATTTCTTGTCTCTCATGTCTCTTCTTGTTCAGCTTGGGAAAGTATGTCCCACCCTTCCTACTTTCTGCTACATTCCTAAGAACCTATTTTCCCCTTCTCAATGCCTTCTTTAAATTCCTTTTCAACTGGAGCATTTGCTGCCCTCACTTACTTTGCTGCCATTCTGCTTGCCTCCTTGTGTTCATCTTTCACTTCTCTACCCCAGCTCTTCCACCACTTGTATGCCCTGTCTTTTAACATAATTAGTAGCCTTACATTCCTATGTGGCCACAATGACCTTTCTCCTCTCTCTCTTTTTCCTGCCTGTTTCTCAAAGTCTTATCTATAGCAATGAGTACCTCTTCCTTATCACAAACTGTTAGTTAATTCAGCTCCATGGTATTCACTACCATGCAAAGACATCTCACTTCTTCCATAATAAACATCACCGATCCTGGTGGTAACACCACTGCTTCTAATGACTCCAATAAATATCCTGACATAATCCTACTACCCTTTCAATTAATATGTTAAAATCTCTAATAATCAATTTCTTAGCCAGCTTGCTGTTTTGGTGAAGTACAGGGATAAAGCCCTGACTATGACCCAGTCAACCTGGGTTCGATTAGTGGCTCAGGCGACTGATGAAGCATTAGGGAGAGATGGGCCCTACCATCCCAGACAGGAAGAGCGGTCATGAAGGCACCTCATGATCCAATTCCAAATGGAGGCTGGGGATATCACATGGTAAGAAATATGGTCCAAAGAGGAGGCAGAGGTGGATATGGTTGGGCTACAGCAGAAGCAGGCATCTAGAGGGAAGGGGAGTGGGTAGGGCATAGTCAAAAATCCCCCCTAGCGGAATGTGGAGAGATGAGACTCCCAGGATGCCCTTAGGTTCCACAACTGGCACCTCCCAGGATGCCCTTAGGTTCCACAACTGGCACCAGCAGATAAACAGAGAAAGTCTGGTGGGGGGGGGGGGTTACTAGCTGGTAGATCACCAAGCTTGGACACCGGCATTGTGTACCAGTGCTGTAAGGATGGTGATGGGGACAAAAAAGTTCTTAGCCAACTTAAACTTTTTTACACTCTCTCCTGCCATCTCCCCTGTTAGCTATCACAAATCTATGCCTAAAAGCATTCTTCTACCCAAAATAGAATATGCTCCTCCACTAATCACTCTGTATGTAACTCAAAATCAGTTCATTATTCAAAAATACTTAAACTCTACCAAGTCATTTTCATCTACAATGTACATTAGTACCATCTATTTAACTATATAAACTGTATCTTTCAACAATTAGATTTTAAACTCTTACCTAACCTGTGCCCCCCTTTTGCTAATATGCCCTTAGCTAGTCCTTGGTGGAGTATGTCCTTTCATCAACAGTAAGTTTCATCTGTGGATCTTTTGCAGTGGCAAATAAACTGAGTGACTGTTTCTGCTACTTATTTTGTTTTCAAAGAGTTTGTTGGAAATTATTTTTGACAGTGTAATCTACAAAGCTTTTCCATGTTCTGGACTTTCCTGAACTGTGGCTGCAGTTCTTTTAGTATTAGGATTCAAATTCTGCATATAAGTAGTAGGATGGGGTTTTAGTGTAAGGTGTTTTGCTCCTTTTCTATGGGCATGCAACTATGGAGTTAGTATAAGAAAGGAGGTGTAGGGTTCATTGGGAATTATCCCCTGCACATTTTTGTTTCTTTTAAGCTATACTTATTATTTTTTTACTACTTCATCAGTTTGGTTTCAAGTGTAAGGCAGCTGATGCTGTGATACGAATCTGCCCCTCAATACTACTTTCTTTGGTTACAAGTTACAACAGGGTGGTAGCCTTATACAAACTAGTACTAGCACCTGGTTTGTACTATTTATTTATTTTATTTTACATTTGTTGACCGGGAGAGTCCAACTGGATTACAAGTCCATTTCAATGGAGGCCCAGGGAGAAAAGCTCCAAGAGAACAATTTTTACAAAGCACAGTTTTAAGGACAGACTTTTGACATACAATTTCCATAGAAGAGACTTTGACATACATATTAACTAACAGATAGGATATATTCGTTCCCTACAATATAATATTAAATTTTAGAAGATATTTCGAAGTTTAGGATTCCTGTGATAGATTTACTATAAAAGAGTAAAAGCAGAGAGATGTAGAATAAGGCTCCGAGAGAGCAGATGATACTCTCTATAGTTGAGAAGGATAACAATACGTCTTTGCCTGGTTTTAGCTGAGAAGGATAACAAATTGATTTACAATATGTCTTCTCCTGGTTTTAGTTGCTTATAAGCACAACATTGCTGGGGTAGTTTTCCCTAACTCCTGGACAGATGGGATGAGCAGTAGATTTACAGTCCTAAGTGGGTACAGTACTATGATTGGTTGGCTAAGTAGAGTTACTTAAGTTAGGTGAAGTGTTCTAATGAGACATTAGCCAAGGGGGATACAGGAGCACAGTCGATTATTCAAAAAGTGAGTTTTAACAAGTTTCTTGAACTGTGATGGGGATTTGTTGTCAGTTACGTGGGCAGGAAGGGAGTTCCAGGCTTTTGCTATACAGTGGCTGTAGACAGACTTACCAGCTTCATTGTTATATTTGGTTACTTTGAGGAGGTTTTGTGTTTTAGACATCAAGGGCCTGGCGGTTGTATAGGGTTGCAAAAGATTTTGTAGGGCTGGGGTGTTTTCAGAGTTATGTATTATTTTGTGGGCTAGTGATAGTTGATTGAGTTGAAGTAGTAGTGGTAGTTCTAGCCAATTGAGTTTTTTTAGGCATTCAAAGTGATGTGTTCTGATGGGAGAGGTTGTAGTGAATTTGGCTATTTCATTACAACAACTATCAAGTTTGTTTAGGTCAGATTTGCGGAGATTTGTAAGCATGGGGGAGGCATAAAGTAGGGTGGATAGTAGGTTAGTCCTCGCTATTGTAGTTCTGGAGTGGCCAGTAAGGAATTTTTTATTGCGATACAGTAGGCCAAGTTTTTTTAGATACTTTTTTATGGTTATAGAAATATGTAGGTCAAATCTAAGGTGATTATCTATTTCAACTTCTAAGAGTTTGGTATGATTTGTGGGGGTGATTGTGGTCTTGTTAAAGGTGGACATGAAGAAAGAATCAGTGGGAGGTGTGGCTCTGTGGGAGCTAAAGAATACTAGCTTTGTTTTACTTGGGTTCAGAATGAGCCTTTGGTTTGTAATCCAAATTTCTGCTAGGGAAAAGCATTCTTGTGTTAGGGAGTGAAGGATGTCAATTGATTTGGCTGCGCATATTATGGTGGTATCATCTGCATATTGCACTATTGAGGCTTTAGGAATACTGTTTGGGAGCTGATTGGTGAAGAGGGTAAAAAGAAGTGGCCCCAGGATGGAGCCTTGGGGTACTCCTAGGGAGACTGGTAGGGAGGTGGAGAGCTGGTTTTGCCACACAACAGCTTGTTTCCTTCCCTCTAGGTAGTTTTTGAACCAGGAGATGGCAGGGGTGGTAAGGTTTAGAGTTGCTAGTGAAAGAAGGAGTTTATTGTGGTTAACCATATTGAATGCTTTGGACAAGTCAAGGAAGGTGGCAGACACAAGGAGTCCATTGTTTCTATGAGTATTAATGTTGGTGAATTCTGTCAGTGCGATGATGGTGCTATGGAAGGGTCTAAAGTCATGTTGTTGTGTTGCTATTAGATTATTTTCTAGGAGATATTTCATTAGTTGCTTGTGTATTACCCTCCCTAAAATTTTAGATAAAGGGGGTAGTACGGCTTTAGGGCGGTAGTTACTGAGTTCCAGGGAGGTTCCCCCTTTATGTTGAGGGATGATATGTGATATTTTCCATAGTTTGGGTACTATACACTCATAGATGGATCTGTTAATTAGGATGGAGACAGGATATGATATGGCTTCTGCAGCCAGGTGGAGGTATTCAGCGGGTAATTTATCTGCAGCTAGAGATGTTGGTTTGAACTTGCGGAGTAGTTTTTCAATGGATTTGGTTGGTCCTGGGTGGAAGCTGAACTTGGGGCAATTGTTAGTTGGGGGTGGATTTGCAGGGGTGGGGATGTTGTCATAGGGTTGGTTGTTTGTAAGGGTCTGGTTGGTTTCTGTAAAGTATTTATTAAACTGAGTGGAGATGTCTTCTTGGTTATCTATTTTTGGGGTTTGGGTAGTTGTTTTACCTGGTTGTAGAATAGAGTTAATTGCTGCCTAAAATTTTTGTGGATTTTTCCTGTGCTTATCCTGTAACATTTGGTAGTAAGATGTTTTGTCTGTTTTGGTGTGTTTTTTGGCTTTGTTACGTAGTTCAACATACATTTGTTTGTTCAATTGGGATTTACTGTTGAGGTAGTTGGTCCAGGCCTTGTTTCTTTTTTGAGGAGGGATTTTGTGTCTGGGGTTAACCAGGGGTCACATTTAGTTTTAATTCTTGCTGTTCTGGAAGGGGCATGATGGTTAGGGGTGTTTAGGAAGGTAGTATTGAAATATAGTACAGCTTCATCAAGAGGTAGGTTTTTTAGAGGGGTCCAGTTGCACATTTTTAGGTAATTTATAAAGCTGGAGCAGTTAAATAAGAAGTTATGTACTCACCATAATGTTCCATCTAAGTAGGTAAACTTCATTTGTCAGCAACCTACGGGTTATCGGATCCATATCGGATCCGAGCCGGCAGTTTCCAGCAGCTAAGATCCGAGCTCCAAGCTCCTCCCCCTTACCCATAACTCCCTGCCATTCCTTCCTGACCTCAGATCGAGTTTGCCTAAAACAAGGCTTGCAATCGCAACCTGCCTAGGGTAAACCGGGTACAGCCTATCGAGAAGCAGGAACACCAAAAATATCCGAAGAGGACAGGGGGACGGAGGGAGGGACAGTTGCTGACAAATTAAGTTTACCTACTCAGATGGAACGTTATGGTGAGTGCATAACTTCTTAATCTGAAGTAGTTAACTTCATTTGTGCATCAACCTATGGGACAGAGTCCCTAGCTACCTGAATCTTGGGAGGCCCTCAAGGAAGGATGTTCCGGAGCACTGCGGAGCCAAAGGATGCTCTCCCTCTGGAAACCAGATCTAACTTCTAGTGGTTTATAAAAGTGTGAGATGAGGCCCACGTGGCAGCCGAGCAAATGTCATCCAACGAAACTCTAGCTCAAAAAGCAGCAGAGGTAGAAACAGACCGAGTTGAA
Source organism: Protopterus annectens (assembly GCF_019279795.1). Classification (NCBI taxonomy): domain Eukaryota; kingdom Metazoa; phylum Chordata; order Ceratodontiformes; family Protopteridae; genus Protopterus; species Protopterus annectens. Next base: position 1,397,317,634 of record NC_056729.1, read on the forward strand.
TGGGCATGGACTCCCTGAGGAGCAGGCCTGCCAGAACTCTCATAAGCCAAGAGAATACACTGAGAAATCCACCTGGATAGTGTGACTTTAGAAACAGCTTTCCCCAAACTGGATTTAGCAAAGGACACAAATAACTGATCTGAACGTCTATGACCGACTGTCCTGTGCAGATAAAATCTCAACTGCCTGTGTACATCCAAAGAGTGTAATATGAATTCGCCCTTATTTTGGTAATTAGGGAAGAAGACTGGCAAATTAATAGACTGATTAATATTAGTTTTGGAAGCAATTTTGAGGAGAAAAGAGGGATTGGTCCTGAGGAATACCCTATCCTTGTGGAAAATCAAGTACAGAGGCTTGGCACAAAGGGCTTGAAGCTCCGAAACCCTTTTTGCCAATGTGATAGCGACAAGAAAGGCCGTTTTCCAGGACAAGAACTTGAGATCTACCAAGGCAGCAGGCTCAAAGGGAGGAGCTGTTAAGGCCTGGAGCACCAGCGATAATTCCCAAGGAGGGATCACCTCTTTCACCAGAGGCCTTAGTAGGAAGGTGCCCTTTAAGAAGGCCTTACATAATCTGGATGAAGTCAGAGGGCCAAGATCACATCCAACGTGGTAATGAGCGATAGCTGCCAACTGTACTTTGACTGTGGAAGAACTTGCACCTTTATCAAACAGTCCCGACAGAAAATCCAGCACAGCTGGTAACGGAGCTGTGAAAGGATCTAGGTTCTGATGTTCAGCCCAAATAGAACCTTCCTAGTAGACGGCTTGTGGGCCGCCACTCGGATTGCTTTGACCTGGGAAGAGATACCAGGAGTCCGAACAAACAGTGGAACTGGATCAACCAAGCTGTGAGCTTGAGGTTGTCCAGGTTCGGGGTTGGTAGGCCCAGGGGGTGAGATATCAGATCCGGACGGGGATCTAGAATCCAGGGAGGATTCACTAGATGAGACCACAGATAAGGGAACCATGCCTGATGAGGCCAGAATGGGGCAATGAGGATTATCGTGCACCCCAACCGTCTGGCTTTCTGCAGAAATTTGAGCATCGGGGAAAGGGCAGATAAGCATAAAGAAGACTGGGAGGCCAAGCATGCACCAGAGCGTCTCTTGGTGATTCCCCAGGTGGGGGAATTAGAGCAGAGTAGGTGTCGCACTTTGTGTTTGAAGGAGAGGCGAAAAGATCGCAACAAGGATGACCCCATTTGGAGAAGATCTGCTTCACTACACTGGGATTCAGAGACCACTCGTACGGGGAGAGGATGGTGCGACTCAGTCTGTCCGCTAGGATGTTGGACCGACCCGGAATGTGTGTCGCTACGAGAAAGCGGTTGGTGGAAATCGCCCATTCCCAAACTCTCATGGCCTCTCGACAAAGTGGATAGGACCTGGTTCCCCCATGTTTGTTGAAGTACCAAATGACAGACATGTCGTCTGTCTGGATCGCAATCGTCCCGATGGGAAGAAAACTCTGAAGTGCTTGCAACGCTAACAGCACTGCCCTCATCTCCAGGACATTGATATGCAGTGAGGTCTCCGTCTGATTCCACATGCCTTGGACGGTCCTGCCGCAACAGTGCCCCCCCCCACCCGAGGCGAGAGGCATCCGTGGTCACTGTGGCTAGGGGAGGGGACATAGAGAAGGGGCGCCCCTTTTGGAGGTCCGGAGACCGGAGCCACCATAAGAGGGCACTCCTGCGAACCCTGCTGAGAGGGACAGGATGGCTTAGGGGAAAACATAGGAAGGACCATTGGACTTGGAGTGTCCATTGCAGAATTCTCATATTTAGGTGCGCCGTGGGAAGGAGATTGATGGTAGCCACCATCAAGCCTAGGGCCCTCAGGACCAGTTCCGCCGGAGGGGTCAGACAATGAAGAATGGCCTGCACATACAGTTTTAGGGATCGCAACCGGTCCGGGGTTAAGAAAACTAAGAGCTGGTTTGTGTCTACCCTGGCTCCGATAAAATCTATGACCTGAGTCGGGAGCAGGGAGGACTTCCCAGTGTGAATCGTGATCCCCAGCCGGGGAGCTAAGCGAAGGAAGAAATTCCTGGCTGTGCAGAGTAGATGCCGTGTGAGGGTGGTCAGGAGCCAGTCGTCCAGGCACGGAAAGACCTGAATTCCCTGGAGTCTCAGGTGGGCCGCTACTACCGCTAACACCTTGGTGAACACCCTGGGGGCTGTGGTCAGACCAAAGGGGAGGACCCTGAACTGATAGTGACTGGCTCCTAGCTGGAAGCGGAGAAACCTCCTGGATCGTCTGTCCATTAAGATGTGGTAGTATGCATCCTTGAGGTCTATGGAGCACATCCAGTCGTTCTCCTGCAAAAGGGGGAGAAAGGATTGAAGAGTGACCATCCGTAACTTTTCTTTGGCTATTGCCAGGTTCAATAGAGATAAGTCGAGGATTGGCCTTAGGTCCCCTGTCTTTTTTGGCACCAAGAAGAACCTGGAGTAAAAGCCCGATCCGTACTGGTCTGGGGGGACGTGCTGGATCTCTCCTTTTTCTAGCAGCTGCTGAATTTCTGTAGCTGCGGCCTCCCTCTGAGTGGGTGGGACATCGGGGAGGAATCTGGGTCTGAGAGGGGGATGGAAAAACAGAATCTTGTAGCCTCTGGATATGATCCGAAGCACCCAGTGGTCTGTCGTGATGGACTCCCAAGCTGCTAGGTGCTTTGAGAAACGCCCCCCGACTGCCTCCAGAGTGGAGCAGTCGGGTAACCCCTCAGAGTTGCTGCGTGGGCCGATCAGAGAAAGGTTCTCTGGACCCAAAGTTCTTCAGACCCCATCTGCCTCTAGGGCGGCGTCCACCCTGTCCTCCTCTGCCTCTGAAGGACGGGGAGTCCGGAGCAAAACGGGATTGCTGAGACTTTCGGAATCACATCTTCTTCTGTCCCTTTTGGTTCTTCGGTAAGGACCTCTGGGGAGCAGAGAAGCGGACTCCGACGGCAGACAATGTCTTCCCGTCTTTCTCACTCTGGACTAAGGTATCGCGTACAGTCTTGCCAAAAAGGGCAGTACCATCACACGGTGCATTAGCGAATGATGCCTTGAAGGGTTCCGCGAAATCACAGTGGCGGAGCCAGGCCTGTCGCCTTACTACGACGCCTGCTCTAGCTGCCCCCTCCATAGCATGGGACAGCAGCCGCATAGAGGTATTGGAAATCGACCTGAGAGTGGCCATTCGGGTAGAGTGCACCTGTTTGTCCTCTGCCGACATGGACTCTGGGGGCGACCTGGCATATTCTTTGATAAGATCCCGCTGGAGCTGTATGACATGTGCCATGTAGTTCAGCGACCTTACAGAAAAGGTGGCTGAAGCAAACATCTTCTTCCCTAAACGGTCCATCGCCCGGGACTTTTTGTCAGGGGGATGGACCAAGGGACTCTCTTGGGCCAGTTCCCTCTTGGTGGCCACCACCACCAACATGGCATCTACAGGGGTTCCCTTGCTCCAATGAGACCTGTCCGAAGGCGGGCTGAGAATTCTGTCAGGCCTCTTAGGGACGGGCTCCTTCCAAGCCCTGGTAGTGATCAGATCTACCAGGGGATCGGCCGGAGGGGACACCCAAGAGGTAGACGGGCCTGCTTCAAACGCCTCCAGGAACAGTCAAGGACTCGGGGGAGTCCAAGTGCCTCCTTTTGCACTTGCGCTTGTGAGGGACCTCCTCAGGGGGGCTGTCTGAGGAGGACTCACCAGCCACATCTTGTTCCAACAAGGGAACTACCTGGGACTTCTGAGCAGGCTTGTGAGGGACCTCCTCTGGGGCCGGGTGATGGAAGTCGGACCCATCTGCGAGGGAGTGCAGGGTGGAGCCGTAGCTAAGGCCGGGGGCCTGGATTCCATCAACAGAACCCTCTCTACCACGTCGAATGCCGAAGGAGAGTCACTCCCCCTAGGATCCGAGAGCCGACTCTCCCTCAGATCCGATGGGCAGATTGGGGCCGGAGCCGTCGGATCCGAAGGGCCAGTATGCTCCGACCTAGTCAGAGCCTAAGGCACACTGACACGCCTCGGATCGGAAGCTCAGCTCTCGGCTCCGAGAGCTAGGATCCATAGAAAAGGGACCCGACAGACTCGAGGGCACTGAAGGCGCCGAAGTATCTGAGACTACCGGTGCCGACACCCCCGGTTCCGACCCTACTCGGCTCCGAAGACCCCGAGCCCGGGAAGCGGGTCGGGGAAGGAGCTATCGGGGCGAAAAAGGGGGTCGAGCTCCCCCCCGGGAGCACTCCCATCTGCAGCTGGGCCTGGAGGAACCTTCTCATCATCCGGTCCAAGTCTGCGTCCATCAGGCTTCTGGTTGACCTGGAAGAGGCTACCAGGGCGGGACGGGAGTGCCGCCTCGATGACCTTGAGGGAGATCGGGTCTCCTCCTCCTCTGGCCCCGGTGAAAAGCAGGGAGAACGGGGCCGAGAAGGAGAAGGCCCGACCGTCCTGGGGGGAGAGACCCGCTTGGCCGGTGGGGCCGATGCAGAGGCCTCGGCCCGCCGCTTGTGTTTCTCGTGGCACTTCTCCCTCCTAGCTTCCCTATCCTCCTGGCCCATAGAGGGAGGTTGAGTCCCGGCCAGAGGAAGGGAGGGTCCGTGGATGCAGCCGCGGCAGGAACCACGGAGGGGCCGGAGAACAGAGCAGAGTCCAGGGGCAGGTGTCCCACCAGGATCAGCTTCGACCTCCGGTCCCTGACAGCCCTGGGGTTGAATGCTGCACAAACAGTACAGCCAGAAGATAGGTGTTCAACCCCAAGGCATAAAATGCACCGAGTGTGGCCATCAGCCGGGGAAAGCTTATGGCCACACTCGGTACATTTAGAAAAGAATGTCTTGGAGGCCTCAGACATTTAACTAAAACACAAGCACTAGGCCCCAAGACCACACACACAAACACACCCTAACACTCTATGAATCAAGGGGAGGAAACGCAAAACCCGAGGGAACACTCTAAAACTAAAACTAAACTAGTTCCAACACTCAAATATCACCCAAAACTTTAAGAAAGTTAAAAAAAAAAAAGGATTTTTCTCACAAGAAGTCTCAGGAAAACTCAGACGCTCAAGATCAAGCTGCTGTTCAAACTGCGGCAAACTAGATCTAAGGTCAGGAAGGGATGGCAGGGAGTTATGGGTAAGGGGGTGGAGCTTGGAGCTCAGATCTTAGCTGCTGGAAACTGCCGGCTCGGATCCGATATGGATCCGATAACCCATAGGTTGATGCACAACTGAAGTTAACTACTTCAGATGTGTTTTTTGTTTCTAATTAGGTGCGTAGATATTTGGGTCAGTTGGTGATTTTGATCTGAGTAAGAATGTGGCTTGGTGGTCCCTCAGGGTGTCTGGTAGACACCCTGCTAAGGATATCAGTGATGGGTGGGTTACGAGTATCCAATCTAGAGTGGATTGGTGTTTGGTTCTCTTCTCTGTTCTTGTGGGGGAAATGATGAGTTGGTTTAGGCCCCTATTGAAAGAATTTTCTCTAAACTTGCTCCAGTTTTAAACTCCACTCCCTGAAACACCAGAAATCTTTTTAATTTTCCCCATTTAGGACTGCCCCTTAAGTCAACTAACTTCCTTCCCACAATACAGCTGTATTAAAACATATTTTCATTGATCATTTAAACCCCCAAATCTCCTCCATATGTACCTTCCTCGTGGTTGACTGTCTTATTCCATACCTAACTCTAATCAGGTTATCTTCTCTGTTCACCCTCCCAGACTAATTCTAATTCCTTCCAGTTCCACTTAAACTGTCTACATATCTGACTGAAACTTTAATTTGTATGTGTTAAGCACAGTTACATTTTAATTTGTAAAAAATATGTCTGATCTGATATATTCCTGATTTGTTTGCAGCATTTATATAATCTGACTGTAACATCTGTACTAGTTGTCATTTTACTACTATTTCTGAATTAGAATTACTCTAAAAACTCTGTTGTACTTCTGGCCCAAGTTAGAGCCTGAAAAGGGTGCTCAGACCAGCTCACTTACCTGGCTAACAGTGTTTAACTATACAACACATAGTTGTGGAGGTTGTTTACACCATCAGCTTATCCCCAGTCTCTGAAGTCCTCTTTCACCACATACGTAAACTTGTCATGATCTTCTCTTATGAAATCATACCTCATTGTCTATTTCCTTGTATTCTTACCCTTTTACTCCCTCTAAAACATAGTGCATTCACTTGGCTATCCCTGATGGCCCCCTATTGAAATGTTGGCACTCAAAATGCTGAGTGTCTACACGCCAAAAAAAAAAAAGTCTGAAAATTCAGGAGAGAGAATCTCAAATGTCGCTTTTCTCCTTTAAACTTCTTTTTTTGCAGGAGGCAACCCATCCTGAACCCCCGATGTGCCCCCTATCCCAAACTTAAAAATACTGATTACAAGATTGCAATACCTCAAAAAATAAGTTAATATTCCAAGAAGTGGCCATCTCGAACTTAGCTGTTAATACTGCACTTCAGTCTCTGCGTTACGGGACTCACTATATCAGGTCCCAACATTTCAAATGTTTACATCTCTGATCCCTTATGCCTGAGTTAGGACCACATCCAGTATACAATACCTTCTAAAACAGTTCTGTTCCAACTGGCAAGTCCTTCCCCTCTCTGTTTTGGAGCTCAGATATTCCCGTTCTGGTCTCGGCAAACTGTGATCCCTCATAATCCAATCCTCTTCCTTCTATAGCTTTATTCTCTCATTCAGTCTGTCAGCTTTCTCCACTGACATGCATACAATGTAATGAATTACCCTTTTTCATGTAGCATGTTAATCTACCACCGTTTTTCCTTTTCTGTCAATCTTCCACAACCTGTACCCCAAAAAGCTAAATTTCTTACACCCTTTTGTTAATGATCCATATTTCTGTGATAAAAACAACGTCCACTCTTCCCTCCTGTATTCCTGCCAACAGTTCACCCATCTTCTCCCTTATTCTTGGACTGAAGAGTACTATTACTTAGTCATGCTGACTCTGTGTCATTAATTTGTTTCTCTGTCATGTTGTGAATCCTTTTTTCCTTTTGTCTAGTGCATGAGCAGCTACTCTTTCATTCTAATTACCTGGCACACACTTACTCATTCCATCTCAGTTTAAAGATACAGTCACTGAAAAGTACCTTTCCTTGCTCTACACAGCATTATCCCTTTACAGCACACATGAAGTCTGTCACTGGCACAGTACTGGTCTTTCTGCCAAGACTATCAAACTTTCATGCTAGTTTTAAGTTATTCTCCCTTATCTAGACCTGCAGAAGGTTACTATTCCTATTAATACTCTTTTTCTTCTAGCTTCTGGCACAGTTAAAGCATCTGCGAATGATACGTTCTATCCCCTGCACTGGTATCTCTCTGCCACTTCCTTTGTCATGCTTGCTACTACCTCATCCATCTCCTCTGATAGGTCGCTGGTGCCTATATGCATAAAAGCATCACAACATGGATCTACCCTCATGCTTAGTGATCACCTTGGTCACCTGCTCACGTCTTACTCAGACTAAGCCCTGAGACTGGTTTTGCTGTAATTTAGTCTCCAGTAACACCCTCATCAAGATTCTTAACCCTCTTGAAGATCAAGTTCTCTATCACAAAGACACTATTCCCTTTACATCAAATCGCTTAAATGTCCTTCATTTCTTGACCCATGTCCCTAGAACTCCTGTCTACAACCATACCCTCTCCAGTTCCACCTCTCCCAAACATTCTCACTGTCTATGCTCCTCCTGATCCCTTCCCATCCTGCATGTACTTCTTCCATAACCCCTCTTTAAGATTCTGTCCCTTAAAACCTTACTCCTTTTCAAACAGCTGAGTACCCATCCCTGTCCCCTCCTAGTCTCCTTCTTGCTGGACACCTGCATGGTAACTTCTGTCTTCCCTTTCCCACTTATTACTGCTATCTATAGCTGTACTTCCAGCTTTGTTTCCTTCTTCTTGTCCCATGGTTGACAACTGTATATCACATCAGCATTTCTTTCTCCCTTCATAATTGCCTATACTGTTTTGGAAACCTCTGCACACCTTCATGCCCATTGCCTTTCTCGTCTACCTTGTGTCACCACATTCCATCTAATGGCATCTTTCTAACTCGCCTGTGGTCCCACTTTGCCATTTCTTATCTAACTTGTTAATCCACTACCATTTCTAACTTGCATATTCTCACCTGAAGCTGCACCATTCTCCTGCAAACTCTACATCCTTTGTCATCCCAAAGTCACTTGTGTCAAACATCTTGAGCATGTCACAGATCTTTTTCCGCACTCTACATTTCCAAAGTACCCTGCAAAGTTCACATTGTGTCATTACCGGACCTCTTAGTGGAGAACAAGTGTACAAATCCCACTAACTGCCACAAAATAATATGTGAAAAGTAGGGTATCATCTCTTGGTGTACACCACTGGATGCCAACTACTATGCAAAGGGCAAATGGCCTTAAGGGCATAAGTAAAGTGCCGATGCCTCCCATACCCAAACAAGTTTTACACTGTACTGCTGCAGCTTACAGTCATAATCCCTAGTTTCCCACGATTTCTCACACCTCAGATTGAGTCCAGTGCAATTTTACCAACACTAATTCAAATCTTGACATAATTAATAATAATTAAGACATGATTCACAACCGATGCAGCTAACTCATTCAGGTTGATTTTTGAAAATAAAGTTTGCGATCCAGTGGCATAAGCCATGGACATGTTTCCGCAGTAAAATTAAAGTACAAAACAGACCGAACAAGACAAACTGATACCAAAAAAACAAACACTGAAGAAAAAGACCATGAATGCCACAATTTATTAATAACAAAATAAAATAAGCACTTTTGTCTCCAAAATGTACGAATTCTACAGGCTGTCTCTTGAAACTTAAAGCTCAAGCTAGATGAAGAAATTTTCTAATGGCTGTGAGACTATCCTAATTATTTTGAGCTTATTAATTAGGTATCACATGACTAGTTTTAGTGTTAGTGTATTTATAAAGTCTGTTTGAATTGTTTGATTTAGTCTGATGAAGTATTATATTTTGGAGACAAAAGCGCTTATTTATTTTATTTTGTTATTAATAATTGTGGCATTCATGGTCTTTTCCCCTCGTTTTTGCTTTTGGTATCAGTTTGTCTCATTCGAACAGGAAATTCATCCCTGTTTTTGGCACCTATGTCTCTAATGGACACAGGCATCCTGTAAATGGTTCATCTCCCAGGCCCCTGCTTGTAAATGTTCTACCTCCCATGCTCCTGCTTACACTTATCAAGAAGTTGTCAGGGACTTGGGATGCATGGCTAGGCCCTTGTGGTCCCACTTTGTAGCCTAGAAAACACCTATGAACGTATGTAAGTCCATGCTTTCGGCCTTTCAGTCTCTGTATTTCAGGACTCACTCCAGCAGGTCCTGACATTTCAAATGGTTACAGTAAAAATATAACCACTAAGCTCAGAGATGAAGCCATATACATAATTACATAAACAGGTCACAAGCTGAGTTATGACCAGGTCATCTCAATTTCACATATACAGAAATATCTCACAGTTTTATTTCACTCTTACATATCTTTGACTTACTACATGAATATCTATTCTGTTTTCTCAGCCATACTTCATAAATTAAAAGGGGAGAAAGGTATAATTAAATCAAAACACACCTGTAAATAAACACAGGGTCCTGCTGACAACAAGAAATATTAATGTGTTAACTATTTTACATGAGCCATCTACTGAAGGAATTTAATACAAAATTCTATTTTGCACTCACAGACTCTTATTTCTCTGCCTCCAGCCAATATGGCATTTAGAAATGTACAAATCTCTGAAAATGTTGTCTCAAGCACTTAAAAATTTGTTATTTTCGGTTGTACCCTCTATTAAATAAACTGTTTTGTAACCTATGTATCAGTTGTTTGGGGCACTAATTTAGACAGTTGTGAACATAATATGATCTGAAAAGTAACACGTGATGTTTAGAAAAAAGTCGAATACAGAGTAGATCTGTTGTATAAATTTCAGTTATTATATGATTTTTCATGTAGTTTTAATTTGGATCAGTGCCAAAATGCATAACACTATATTATTTGTTTAAAAAATTTTCTTTTAGTATTGCAAAGAATGCTGCTTTAATAATGTTGTACTGCATGGAGTGCACTGATTATGCTCCGATATTCAAAAAAAGGCACAAATGTTAAGTGCCAGAATGGTGTGAAACATGACCTTAACAAATGTAAAGCATCCCCTGCCTCTGTTGTTAAGGTCTGGTAATAAACGGCAGCAAATTCTGCTTCTAGTGACTAGCAAATGAGAGCAGCAGAATAAAGCATTTGTTTCTGCCCACTGTCTATACCTTAACATGTCTCTAACTTCCTTTAAAAGAAAAAAAAACTTTAAAGAGTTGATAGAATAACAGAATGTGTGTTCAATTGCATAATCTGAAGAATGGGAATGCTGAAACTCAAATGTATATCATTATTTAGTTACCTCAAGCCTCAATGATTTGTCTGAAAAACACATACTTTATGAAGAACAGACCAAAGATATGACCAAATAATCCGGCCATCTTACGAAAATCTACACAGTTGAGAGGTATGAAAGTTGAGTGTAAACATAATGGACTACATTACAATACTGCTCTGACAGCACGTCAAGTGTTTTACAGCTTTAAAATCCAGGAGAACACTCTCCCTTAATTAGTAGGACATGGAGCAGATAAAGCTCCATGCACTACAAAGTATTATGATCGTCTCACCAATCATAACCCCTTATTATGTGTTCTCGAGGTGAATTTCTTGGTATCCAAGCCTCAAACACATAACAAGCGAGTTCATTGATAAAAAGCAGCACTGATAAAAAGCATATGGCAGCTTTTATTTTATGTTACTTTGTAGAACTACCACACAATCTAGTTTGTAGGTTGTGTAAAATCACAAAAATCAGATTTCGAAGATATATTTTGTAGTACAGACTTCTACATAGTTTGAAGTGCATCTTATATTTATTTAAAGTTTTTTTTTTTTGATATTATGAAGCCTGTCTGAAAGTCAAGAAAACAACATTCTTCATTTTCAAGGAAAATTGCAAGGTCATCATATACAAGAACAGCAACACACCCAGGATCTCTTTACAAACAGAATAATCATCTGGACTTGCTCTGTTGGGCACAGCACTTACAGACGGGTGCTATTTGTTAACTAAAAATGTATAAAAGTGATTTTCTGTAGCTAAATTGTCAATCTATTTCTGTCCGTCAGTTACTTACTTTTATCAGTCTGTTATGCTGGCTATTAAATTAATACCTTTGACTGACCCTGTGGTAAATCATTTGTTTTATATTTACATTTATGCTAAGATTGAGTTCTTACTTTTCTATAGGGTAGTTCTTTTTACAGTACTAAAAGGCATAACTGAGGATTTATTGGTACTCAGTACAAGGTCGATGGTTTACATCCAATTCCACAGTAGCATGAAGTTTTATGTAACAGTTTGGCGATTTCTTTGTAAGTCTGCTCTGCTGATAACAGTCACATGTATACAGGATAATATTAAAGTTAGGTATTTCCCAAGGGATATAATTAACAAATATGAAGTATAGCACAAGGCCAAAGACAGATCCCTCTGGGGCTTATATACTTGGTAAGAGGTCAGGACAGCAGTGTTAGAGGGTGTAATAAAGGTCTTGTAGTTTACGTAGTTATAGAACTACTGGCATAAGTCATCTGAAAAGCAGCATTTTTAAAGATTTTGTAACAGGATGCCATGGTCCACATAATAAAATGAACTTTTGAGGTCAAAGAACATGGCTTCTGTAAGTTTGTCATCTTCCATATTGTTATACAAGCATTGATTACAACAGAGCAGCAGTAATTGTTTGTCTTTGGGCCAGAGTCAACGCTGTTTCTCTGTAAAGATGTGATACTGTGAGATGTATGTCAAGATTTTTCAAAGTTTTTGCTAAAGGAAATAATTTACCTATGGGCCTGTAGTCTTCAGTTGTTTTGGAGGATGACATTATTGTTAAGTGGGATTATTGTAACTTTTCTGAAGAGATTTAGAATTAGTTTAGTATTCAGTAAGAGGTTAAAAACATGCATGAGAAATGATGCTAAATACGCACTTCTTAGTTTCAGAGAGTACATAAGGTAGGTGTGATGTCCTTCCTCTTGGCCAGTGATCAAGGACATTCAGTCCTCACCACTGATATTGGTGGGGAACATTTACTATGAGAAAAATAGACACACACACACACACACACACACACACACACACACACACACACACACACACACACACACACACACACACACACACATTATTTTCAAATGTAGCTCTCTGCACCAAGTACAATTTCCCTTAAGAACACACAGAGAATGCACACTCCAGTCCTGAGCCTGGGCTTTCTCTCCAGGCCCCAAATAAGACTCTCCACTGACAACTATAGAGCTGAGTCTTAGCCAGGCATTCCAAGCCAAATCCTCTGCCACCCTCTCTGTGAAATCAGTGCTCTCAATGTCTCTGTTCTAAGTAGCTCTTTGAGATTTGATTTTCACACACCCACCTGGGAAAACCTGGCACAGCTTACCTGCTTTGCCACCTCCGTCCAGACTATAAGGTACATCTGCCTCCACCAGAACACTTGAAGCCAGCTACTTTAAGGTTCTTAACAGGGTACCCAATTATACTTATTAAAATTAATACTTATACAAATGGTAGCGTTTAACCAAGCAGCAAGACTTTCAGGAACGTGGAGCCACAGTTCCACTAAATAAATGCAAGTACTCTCAAACTTTAAATATTTTCTAAAAGACCAGCCACAATGAAAGGTTTAGTTATACTTAATAACAAACAAAAACACCATGACCACCCAAAGATCTTGTTGAATAAAATATGAATAAAGAAAACAAGGATCTGTTGAAGCGTAGAGTGTCTACGTGAAAGCGCTTGTTCTATCTATTAAACTGGAACTTTTATCATACTGGAAGCCCTGGTGGTCTTGCTGAGTTTTTGTTTTCTTTATTCATATATTTAATAATAAACAATAAAAAATCTGACTACTGAATATCTAGTTACAGTAAACACCAGCATTTCAATCACTGGAAATATAAAAAACAGCACAGATGGAAAGACTCGGACAGATACAGAAAAGGCTACATTTAGCTAATCTCACCATATTTTTCTAACTCCCTAGTTACTTACTAAAGCAAGGAAAGATGAACATCGATAAGTGTCTTGTCAGGTCCAAAAACAGAGTGCCCACCTCACATCTTTCACTAGTATTCAAAACAATTTCAGTGCTGGCTACAGAATGACATCATATCTGGTTACCTGGCTCTGTGGTTCCCACACTACCTTCTCACTAGAAAATGAGCCAGGTTCTGACACTGATGTGTCACAATACACACATAGAACTTTAGCTAAGGTTTATTATAGCATCTGGAAACTGTAAAACAATTTCAACACTTCCACTGTTCCTGCAGAAACTAACAAGCCATTCTCTGGCACCCCAGGGTAGCAATTAGTTCACCACTAAGGACAACATGACAGGATCCCAGTTCAGGATTTTCATAGTCACTGCATCTCTGGTTGGATTCAGATCTGTGAGATAAAATCTTTATGGCCTAAACAAGTCATTTAATTTCAGGCTATTTTTCTTAAGGTTCGCTGGGCTGAGCTTAACCCTTCCCCTTCCAGTATCCTCTGTTAAAATATATGCATTTCATCAGTTACAACAGTATAGTCTGACATGCATGTATGTTTCTTTTCTGTTCAGCAGGACCCACTGTTGATACATTTTTAACACAAGCAACTTTACAAAGAAATTTTTAACACAAGCATCTATATAAATCAATTTGATATTCAAATGACATATAATGCGTTACAAAACTCCAGCTAGCTATGCTGGCAAATGTTATGCATGCACTGCCATACTTCCCCCGGCACTGCTGGCACTACCTCACATCATTACAGTAGGTTCTTGAGGAAGAGATGGAAGAAAATTTCTGTAGTTGTTCCTTAATTTCATTCATTTTTTGTGATATATTTAACATAGGAGTTTGAATAGTTAAGGTGCTTGTGAAGTGGCAATTTTGGAGATGGTATGTTGATATTATTCAAAGATAATTGGTTACATTGAAGTGGGCAGGTCAAGTTAAATTTTATTCTTTATATGGTACATGAATCTAATGGCTATGCATTTGTTTGGTTTTAAAAAGTTATTTTCCCAGAGTCTTTTCAATAAATTTCATAACTGTCTTGGACAAAGGTGCTGACTTAATTGGCTGTTCCTGCAATAGTTAATGTTGGCTGTACTATTAACAAAACCTGCTTGTTTTCTAAGATTAAAGTAATGCTGATGGCACTGTTAGGGGCATGGAACTTTGAAGATTTGAAGAAAGAGATGTTCTCCCCACCATCACCAAAACACTCTGCTTGTGCTATGCTGACGAGGTCATAACAAGGCCGAAATATGCATATCCAGTCACTAGACGAGGTTCTTACAATGCAATATGTTCCAGTCACTTAAATGTAAGTCTGCTAATTTATTTTATAACTGCTCATACCAATTAATGGTGTGGATGAGAAAATGATTAACACAGTTTTACCTACCTGTGCTTTGTCTGTGCTATTATGGTATTTGGATAGAGTTTAACTGTATAATCTTCATCTTAGCTGTTACATCTACCAGTTGCACATTCATATAGCAACTAGCCAAGGATTCCACTACTTAGTATGTATCAGTAGCCACTTTCATAGGGTGTTCCCTCACTGCATTAACGTGAAGAGAGAGTAGTGATCTCATACAGCTTACTTCTGTTTTTCACTTTATTATCTCTGACTTTCTATAGTCTTTTTTTTAGAAGTTCCGTATTAGTATATTTATGCAAACGTATGTTAAGGATATCGAGTACATGCTGGAGTTACTCACTTAACTATGTATGTTTAAAACTGTTTGCTTGTGAACTCTAGACTCCTGTACAGCTTGCCTCACTACATTTTTCGCTCTCCTTGCATGTTCCAGCTCATGTTCCTGCCCGTCCTGCTCTAACCACTTGAATGTGCCTTACTGGAAGTCTATGACTAGAGCCCACAAACAAGGATAATAAAAACCTATCTGCTCCCTGAGAGTCATTCCCAGCAAGGAATTCAGTGAAAGTTTCTGTACTGCTACAACCATCTGCAACAATTAAAGGTAGTACATAACTACTACTAGGTTACAGCACGCTTCCCTGCCAGGTTAGCCAGCAGCCAAACCCCCCTTTTCCTCGCTTAAATAACCCCTACTTCCCCTATTTTATTATACCCCCTATCTTGAACTAGGATATCCCCCTCAGGGGACTTTGCTGCAATAAAGTGACTTCCCACTAGGTGGCGCTCCACTATCATCTTGCTGTCTCTATCCCTTTATCCACTCTTTACCATATCTCCCTTACACAGTTCCTAGACATCTCTTTTACTGCTCACTCCCTCTTTATTGTCCCAGGATTACCTAGCCACGCATCACTCTACTAACATCTCATCTCTATCCTTCATAAGCCTCTTATCTTCTTCTACTGTCTTTCATCTATCTACCTACAACTCTATCCTTTGTAAGCCTCTTACCTTCTTATACATCTCTGCAAACTTACCTTCAGACTTTCACACTCTACTGATTGTTTTCCTTTACATTCTCCTTCCTTTGGCTTAACCTGCTCCGTTCGCCCTACGGTCTCACTCCACTCCCCTACCCTGCCCCCAATTACCACCTGCCCCCAGCACCCCTACACTTATACTTACATATATTCCACCCACCTCCTCCATTACCCTATCAAATTATCGACCACACCCATAACCTAACTTCCTCTTCCTGCCCAACCCCCTCAACTCTTGTCAACCTTCCCACACTCTTTTGCATACAATTCTAATAATAGTCTGTCCCCAATTTCTTCTTACTAAACCCTACCTCCAAGTATACTTAATTGAACACCACATTCTTCAAACTTGTCACACTATCAACACAAATACTATTCCTTCTTACTTTACTGTATCTCAGATATCTCACCAGACCTCTCTATACTAATCACTCACCTGCATACCACACTACTACCTCAATCCTTATACAGCATGTACTCCTTGTATCCAGCATATCCCCTAGCCTTTACTTCATCAACAATACTATATTCTTCCCCTATAAAATATTAAGTAATCCCACAAACGTTACTCCCTTCTACACTAGCTCTCAAATTAGACACTAAATTTAAACACCTCTTCTTCCATATTCATTACCTTATCTCTATTATTATCTCTGGTGACATACACCCAAACCCAGGACCCTGCCCCCAACAAAACTCTACCTCCATATCCTATCCTTCCCATCCCACTGGTAGCTCCCTCCAATTCACAGCTCTAAATTCCCAAAGCATATGTAATAAAATCCTCAATCTCCACGCCTGGCTTCGCCATAATCAACCAGACATCTTATCCATCTTTGAAACCTGGCTCAAACCCCATATAAAAGACTCACAGTTAATTCCACCCAGCTACTCTATCATTAGAAAAGATAGAACACACACAAAAGGGGAAGGAGCAGCTCTACTTTGCTCCTCCAACCTCCTAATTACTCCATACTCCAAAGCTATTCCCAAATTTGGTAATGCTGAACTACTTCCAGCCCTTCTTCACATGAACAACCATAAAGTTATCTGTGTTATATATCATTCCTGGGGACAATATTCCAATCCTAGAAGACATTCTCTCCTGGGTTTCTTCCAACATTATGAATGAAACCATAATTTTGGGCGACGTTAACATTAATTGGGCCATAATTCAATCTCCTACAATCTCCATAAATATCAATCTTTATACATTCTCTCAACTTATTACTTCAACAACCAGACCTTCCAAAGACTTCCTCCTTGGGAGTACCCTAGACTGGATCTTAGTCTCACACCCCCACTATATCACTAACAACGGCATCCTTCCAGACACACTAGGTGACCACCTTCCCACCTTTGTCCATTGGCTTCCCTCATCCCTACAACTAACCCATACCTATACCTCTACCCGGTACCTAAAAAACTTTAACCCTGATGAATTCTCAGATGTATTGAAAAGAACAAATTGGAATCCTTTAAAAATCCTGTCCCTGGATAATGCTGTCACCTACTTTAATACAACTTTCTTACACCTGCTTGATTCCTTTGCCCCATGGAAAACAAAACGCACAAAAAGCAACCCTGTACCATGGCTTACTAAGAGTACCTTACATGTCATGCGGCTCCGAGATAAAGTCTGGAAGGTCTTCCATAAAACCAATACCAGCACACCCCTGAATGAATATAAAATACTTTGTAACAAAGCAAAAAAACTTATCACCTCAGATCGTAAAGCCTACTTTTCCACACCCCAAACCAACTATAATACTAATCCAAAAAAATTCTGGAATGGAATTGCCTCTCTCCTTAATCCAAGTAAAAAAGAGAACCCATGCCCAGACCCAAATGCCTCCGACTTACAACTAGCCTCCAAATATAACTCATTCTTCATTGACACTATAGCTAAATTAACATCATCATTCTCTAATAACTCTACTTCCCCATACACACCTACCCACACCCCTTTTCCATCCTCTAACCCCAGCTCTCTACCTGCTCCTTTCTCCATCAAACCTATTCCCATATCCAACATAAAGAAACTACTTCTAAAACTGAAACCATGTTCCAATGCCCCTGATGAGATACCTTCCTACTTCCTAAATATTTCAGCAGATGCCATAGCCTATCCTATCTCCATACTAATAAATGGATCAATCTCTGAGGGCCATGTCACCCATCTCTGGAAAAAAGCATTTATTATTCCACTCCATAAAGGAGGAAACAACACTGACATCCCCAACTTCCGACCAATTGCTATCTTATCTCCCATTTCTAAACTTCTGGAAAAATGCATCCACCTACAACTTCTACCCTACCTCCTAAGTAATAACCTTCTCTCTCTCCCACACAACATGGATTCCGACCTGGCCACAGCACCACAACCACCCTCCTCTCCTTCCTGGAAATTGTTAATAAAGCCCATGACACTGGTCACATTGTATCCACCCTCCTTTTAGACCTCTCAAAGGCCTTTGACACCATCTCTTACAACCTTCTCCTTGATAAACTTTCTAAACTTAACCTATCCCACTCTACTATCAACTGGTTCACAAGTTACCTATCAAACAGGCAACAAGCAGTCAAGTGGAAAAAAGCTAGTTCTCCCTTCCTAAACAGTCCCACAGGTGTACCCCAAGGTTCAATTCTGGGTCCCCTACTCTTTAGTATCTTCATAAATTACTTTCACCATGCCATTCCTAACTTTAACCTTATCCAATATGCTGACGACTCAGCAATAATCTGCTCCGCTACCTCTACTTCCTCTTTAGCAAAATTAACCCAGAATGCCTTCAAATCTACTGAACAATGGATGCTAGACAACCATCTGGCACTCAATCCAACCAAGACTAAGCTAATAATATTTACCCCATCCAGAACCATCTCCCTCGACAAAACCTCCTTCTCTATCACTAGCCACATTAATACTGTCCTCGAAATAGTTCCCACCGCTAAACTATTAGGAGTCCTCATTGATGATCAGCTAAAATTTGATAGCCACATACATGCAAATATCAAAAAAACACATAAGAAGCTAGGCCTACTTTACTGCCACATTCGCTACATCTCTCCTTCCTCCAGGCATGCTCTAGCTATTACATACCTTATTCCTTCCCTCCTTTATGGAGCCTCTATCCTCACTAGTCTACAATCTTGCCTCAAGTCCAAACTTGCCTCCTGCTACTATAAAATTTAAAAGTTTGCAACCGGCAAAAGATCCTCTACCCATCACTGTATCTCCCTACATCAACTGAACTGGCTTGAGCTACCCAACTATCTCACCTATAATCAACTGATCCAAGCTCACAACATTATTTTTAGCCCTTCTCTTGCCTCTACTTTCCAAATGCATTAACCTAACAGATGTCTAAGGTCTAAATCACAAAACCTAATAAAATTGCACAAACCTGTCCATCCACCAGTAAACATCTATTATCCTTTTCTCTAGCACGACACTGGAATTCTCTCCCACCTCTCACCTGAACCACTAATAGTCTCTCTGCCTTCAAATTCTTACTGCACTCATACCTTTCTTCACAGTGGGAATGTTTTTGTTTCCATCCTGCATAGTTTCCCCTACCTCACTCTCCATAAGCTATTACTTTCTGTAAATAAACTCCTGGTGTGTCTATAAGCTACAGCTCTAGCAAAGAAAAAAAAAAAAAAAGTATTTTTTGCTTCTAACAATTTTTATATTGTACTGTATCAGTTGTAGCCTCTGTACTACTATTATGCATGTATTTTGCATTCTGTATATTACTATTATGTATTTTTACTCTCTGTATTTACTTTGATTTTCTGTATTATTCTGGAGCTTTTCTCCCCAGGACTCCATTGAAAATGGGCTCTTCATGGCCCAATGGACTATCCTGGCAAACAAACTGCAAACATATAAATAAATAAAATAAAAAATCATCAGTTTCTGTTCTCACTGACTATACATTCATGTACACTTGGTTACAGCATGAATGTCCTAATCTGCTAAGCCATGTCCCTAGCCAAAGATATACACAGTATACAGTAAATGCAATAAGTGTGCATATAACCATATAATGAACAAAAATCAGGGAATAGAAATAGAGAACATTGCAGGATTATCATAGTAAAACAGGGAGGTTAGTCAAGTATTTATAAAAATGAAAGTCAGGTACTTACCATAATGACAGATTGGTGTTGCCTGTCTCTGTCTGGTTCAACCTGTGGGTTATCAGATCCAACTCAAATCTGACACCAGCCAGTTCTTTCAGACTTCGAACTTGCCAGGCCTCATTTACCCATAACACTCACTCCTCACCCTACTCCTCAAATTGGGTTTGCCCCATGAAAACTACCTCCAACATACACTAAACTTCCCTAACCAATTAGGGTGCAGGACTTCAAAGATAAGGAACAGGCAAACTCCATTGTCTAGAACCAGATCACAATCTGGGGGATGGAGCAAAAAAGTACCTTTAAGGAACGCCTTGGAAATCTTGAGGGAAGCCAGACGAACATTATCCTTGCCAATGTGGAAATTAGTGATGGCTGCCAATTGTACCTGAATAGTAGAAAAAAATGGAACCTGAGTGAAGCAACTCAGCAAGAAATTCCAAAACAGATTTTAAAGGAGTTCATAGGTTGGTACTAGATCGGCCCTAGGGCCTATACAAGCCTAGCCATAACAATTCCCTGGCTATTTCTTCCCACACTATTTACTTACCTGGACCCCTGTCTAGCAGGGCGACTGACGTGATCCCCGGGGTGAATTTCCTTTCTCCCATCCAGTCATCAAGGTTCCTTTTGAACAGGGCCAAAGAGGTGCTCTGCTTGACATGTATGGGTAGTCTATTCCAGCGTCAGGGGAGTCTCTGGGTCAGGAACCTATCCTTCCAGCATGTTTTGTTTATTGTGATGACAAGATTTAGATCCCTGGAGCGTGTGGCTCTGAGGGATTGGGATTTCTTTAAGTGTAGCATGTCCAACAGCTCTGGGTTTGACATGGCCTTGTATGTTAGGCAGAGATCGCCTCGGAGAGTTTTTTAAGGCAGTCAGCATAGGGCATTTGCTTTAGGTCTGTGACCCTTGTGTGGAGAAAGGGATTAGTTCAGGAGATTCTGCTCTAAGTACAAAACATCTCCATTTGCTAGAATACAGTTTACTAGTAGACTGTTTATGTAATTAAGACAAGATGCAAAGTATAGCCTGTGAAATCTTGGGATTTCTGGCCATCAAGGGAACTGGAGTAACCATGCGGTTAACTTGAGGGACTGAAGATTGGGTGGAACCAGACCCGCTGGATGACAAATGTGATTTGGAAATAACCGAGTACAATGCACCCTCAACAGACGTACTTCAACAGACATCTGCAGCAGCTGGAGTAACCACAAAGGTTTCTCATCAGGAAGACACAGGGTATAAAAAATCAAGTCATATGCAGAAAGTCTGAAAGCCCTATCACTGTATTCTGTCTCCTATAGATCACTAAGCGGCGAGCTGTGTCTGCCTTACAAGGCAGTCTCTAATTTGGCCCTGATGGAAATGTTACACATTCATAAATCAAAATGCAATGAGGGTCACTCATTCCAGGGATCTTAACCTAGCCTCTGACATGAATAATTATGCTGGAGAGATAGACATGTCTCTCAGAGACTACCCCTTCTCTGGAACAAGTTTCTCATTCACTTGAAGCAAAGCCTTTCCCTGTCCCGCTTTAAATGCAACCTAGATCAATGGATGGGTAATCATGAATTTACTTCTGGGGTGCCACCCATGTCCCTCGTGGACATAGGTTGTCAATATTAGATACCATAGCTCAGGCTCATACCGCTTTGAACTTCATTCACCTAGCTGTTGAAAACTGGGAAACTCTGGTTAAATGTGGCTAGGCTTGTAACTGCTTTTGGATTGTTAGCCTAGTAATCTTCTATGAACTTATAGAAAGGGATCTAGTACCCAAGGGAGATATTTCAGAAGAGGCCAAATGAAGTGAAACCACACCCGACAAGGCCAAAAAGGTGCTATAAGGATCACAGTTGTTCTGCAGTGGGCTGCCTTCTGAAGAAATTTTTTACCATTCAAGGACCTGGGGGATAAGCATAAAGATGTCCTGGGGGCAAAGAAAACACCAGAGATTCCCTGGGTGACTGTCTTGGAGGGAGAACTAAGGCATAATAGTTGTTGCACTTGCTACTGGATGGGGAGGCAAATAGGTCACAATACAGAGTGCCCCAGCATCGAAATATCCGAGCCTAACCCCTTAGATATAGGGATGATTCTTGGGAACCAGAATGCTCCGGCTGAGGCTGAGGCAGTTCCCCAGAATGTTGGACTTCCCCAGGATGTGTGTGCTGCCACCAGAAACCACTGAGAAGAAATCACTCATTGCCAAACCGTCACGGCCACTCAGAAAAAGGATATGAATGTGGTCCCCCCTGCTTGTTGAGATACCAGACAACAGGCATATTTCCTGTCTGTATTGAAATCACACATCTGGGAAGGGTGCCCTGAAAAGCCTGCAATGCAAGGAGGGCAACCTTCATCTCCAGAACATTTATGTGAAAGTCATCCTCCAGAGAAGCGCAGGACCCTTGAGCCATCCTCCCTTTGAAATGCCCCCCCCCCCCGCAACTGCAGGAGGATGGCATTCGTGGTAACCATGTCTGAGGGAGCTTGAAAAAACATGCAGTCTCCCATTGGTTACTAAAGGAGCCTGCAAACACCACAAATCTGATTGTGACATTGGATGGGATAGGAATGGCCAGAATCCATTGCACAGCCTTCATATGATATCTGGCCTAAGGTATCAACTCTATGTAACTGTATGAGCTGGAGACTTTGAAGTTGCAAGCACCAACAAGTCCTGTGCATGAAGGCTAATCACTCTGGAACTTAGAAGCCTGACAATTTGAATGACTGTATCCAAGTGACAACTTAAGAACTCTAATACGTGAACAGGCTATAGGCTTGACTTTGACTAATTGACTGCAATGCCTAAGTGGTCACATAGTTGGAGTAACGTTTCCCTGGCCTTGCTCAATGATGCTCTTGTGGGGGCAGCAAGGAGCCATCGTCCAGGTAAGGGAAGTTCTGGAGTCCCTACAGCCAAAGGCAGACTGCAAACACTGCCATGCACTTAATGAACACCAAGATGGGCTATGGTGAGACCAAAAGTACAGTTGTGTACACTTACCATAAATGTAGATGTTCGAGTGTATTCACTGTTCCAGTCATCACGTTTGGGTTATCCCTGCCAGGGTAGCCCTCAGTAGGCCCGAATACCAGAGGTTTAGTATTTCTGTGTCGGTTGCTGTCACTCCAGGACTGACGTCAGGTCGTCACTGGTATAAAATCAGGCAGCCAATGCCATTACATCAGTTTTTCTTGCCCTAACTGTCAGGAGCCCCAAATAGGGAGCTAGGTTATGGTGGAAGAACACCACCAGTAGAAAGTAAATACCAAAAATTCTTTGTAAGGAGAGAGAGAGAGAGAGAAGACAAGGGGGATGGAGGGAGGGAAACCAGGACTGCAACAGTGAATGCACTCGAACATCTACATTTATGGTAAGTGTACACAACTGTACCATGTTCTTTGTGTTTCACTGTTGCAGCCATCACACTTCGGTTGATTCCCAAAGCTGAAGAAAAGGGTGGAGGCAATCAAGAAGACTGGGGGCTGGCTAGGATGCCCTGCAAGACTGTGGTGGCAAAGCCTGCCCTGGATTTGGAGAAGATAGGCAGGTGGTAATGCTTGGTGAAGGTATGAACAGATGTCCATGTTGCGGCCTCCAGGATGTCCCTGGTGGGGACCCCTCTGAAAAAAGCTGCAGAGGTGGAGGTTGCTCTGGTAGAATATGTCCTGAACCTATTGGGGGGAGGTTTTCCATGCTGTGTGTAGCAGAAATGGATGCAGTGTGCTATCCATTTGGAAACTGTTTGTTTGGATATGGCCTTGCCCTCTGCTCCTGTAGCTAAGCTGACTAGCAATTGATCAGTTTTTCTAAAAGATTTAGCCCTGTCTTGGTAGAATCTGAGCTGCCTGTGCACATCTAAAGAGTCGAGACTCTTTTCCCATTTGTTTTGTGGGTTAGGGAAAAAGGTGAGCAAATGAATGGATTGGTTGAGAGCCACACTGGACACCACTTTTAGCAGGAAGGATGGGTTAGTCCTGAGGGAGACCCTGTCAGCATGGAAAATGATGAAGGGCTCTAAAGCCATAAGTGCTTGTAGCTCTGATACTCTTCTAGCTGAAGTGATGGCCAGAAGCAAGGCTGTCTTCCAAGAGAGAAATTGTACCTCTGCTGAAGCTGCAGGTTCAAAGGGGGGCAGGGTGAGCTTTTCCAACACAAAGTTTAGGTCCCAAGCTGGGGTAGGAGCTCTTCTGGGTGGCCTCAAGTTGTTAGCCCCTCTTAGGAACTGTTTGATGAGAGGGTGCGATAAAAAAGGTGGCTCTGTGCTAAAATTAGCAGAGATGGCAGAGGCATGAATTTTAATAGAAGAGAAGGATAGATCTTTGTGTAGTAGGTTTGCCAGGTAATCCAGGATGAGGGGTAGGGAGGGCTGTGCCATTCTGGCTCCCTTAGCCTGGATCCAAGTGCAAAACCCTTTCCACTTGTTACCATAAGACTTTCTAGTGCTGGGGCGTCTGGCCTCACGTATAACATCTAGAACTTGTTTGCTTAGACTGGCACCTTGGGTAGAGGTCAGGGAATAAGCCAGGCTGCCAGCTTGAGGGTCTGCAATTGGGGATGCATGAATTCTCCATTCCTCTGTGTGAGGAATGTTGGGATCTGAGGTAGGTACCATGGTGACAGGCTGCGCAGCAGTGGGTACCAGTGCTGGCGTGGCCAGTCTGAGGCAATTAGGATTGTCCTTGGTTTTTCCTCCCTTATTTTGAGCAGCACCCTTGAAATGAGTGGTAGAGGGGGACATGTATAGACCGAGAAGTTTACCCACTGGAAAGATAAAACATTCACTTTCCAGGCTTTGCTGTGAGGGTCCCTGGTGCAGAATTTGCTGACCTGATGATTGGAGTTGGAGGCAAAGAGGTCGACCTTCGGGGTGCCCCATTTCTGGGTTACAAGGGTGAAGGTTCTTTGGTCTAGCTGCCGCTCATGTGGGTCCAGCAGGTTTCTGCTTAAGTTGTCTGCCAGAGAGTTTAAAGAGCCTGGCAAGGAGTTGTGCTAACAGGTGTAGTTGCATGCCGAAGCCATGTGCCAAAGGGTCATGGTGAGACTGCACAGAGGATAAGAGTGAGTCCCTCCCTGCTTGTTGATATACCACATCACTGTGGTGTTGTCTGTTTTCATCAGTAGAGGCCCCGGGGAGAGCAGGGGTTTGAAAGCTGTCAGGGCATGCTGAACAGCTAACATCTCTTTTTGCTTGATGGCCAGATGTATTTGATTTGGGCTCCATTGGCCCTGAATGCACCTGCCGTCCAGGTGTGTACCCCAGGCATAGTCTGATGCATCTGTGGTGAGGGTCTGGGCGGCATGGAATTGTGAGAAGGGAAGTCCTTTGTTGTGGTAGCATGCTGCTGTCCACCAAAGAAAATCTTTCCTTAGACAAGGTATCATTGGAATAAGAGTTTCCAGGTCTTGAGAGTGCTGACACCAAAGGCTTTTTAGGTACCACTGTAGTTTCCTCATATGCAGTCTGGCACATGGAATGAGTAGAATGCAAGAAGCTATGAACCCTAGAGCTTGCAGGATTTTCCTTGTAGATAACTGGGTCCTGGTGGCTAGTTGAGAGAAGTAGGCTGTCAGGTAGGATTGTTTTTCTGGTGTAAGGAATGCCATCTGGGATGCTGTGTCCAGGCTTGCTCCCAAGAATACAATTTTTTGTGAGGGTACTAATTTGGATTTCTTTTCGTTAATAGTATACCCCAGGGATGTCAGTAGGTCCTTTACAAAGATCAGGTGCTTTAGCAGCTTTTCCTGACTGTCTGCCTGAATCAAGCAGTCATCTAAGTATTGGTAAATTTGAATATTTCTTTGTCTGCAAAAAGCAATGGTGGGAGCCAGACATTTTGTGAAAACTGAGCAGTGGATAAGCCAAAGGGAAGCACAGAGAACTGAAAGTGCAGTGATCCTGCCCTGAAACGTAGGTATTTCCTGCATGATTCCCTGATTGGGATGTGTAGGTAGGCCTCTTTTAGGTCTAGGGTGGCTAATCAAGCATCCTTGGAAAGCACAAGTAGAAGCTGCTGGAGGGTGAGCATTCTGAATTTTGCTATCATCAGAAAGATGTTTAGAATGGGTAGATCGAGGATGGGGCACCATGTGCCCTCTTTGCTGGGTACCAGAAAGAGTCTGGAGTAGAAACATTGGCCTAACTGTTCTGCAGGAAGATGCTCTATTGCCTTCACAGAGAGCAGGGAAAGGACTTGCTTTTTGGCCTCTGCCCACTGGTTTGGGGGAAGATCTGGGAACCCTTTTGGGGTTGGCAGAATGAATATGGAAATAAAATTTGTATCCCTGGGACACTATGTTGAGGACCCAGTGGTCATTGGTAATGGTGGCCCAGTTGCTTGCGTGGAAGGAGAGTTTTCCTCCTAGGGGCAAGAGCAGGTGGG
Organism: Protopterus annectens; assembly: GCF_019279795.1. Lineage (NCBI taxonomy): Eukaryota > Metazoa > Chordata > Ceratodontiformes > Protopteridae > Protopterus > Protopterus annectens. Next base: position 1,397,343,787 of record NC_056729.1, read on the forward strand.
CAGAGGGAGGGGGTGGAAGTGTAAAGTCATTGTGAGTTCTTACCATAAGGGGGTGGCTTTGCACTCCCTGGTTTTGAAGAGGAGGAACTCCATTGCTCAGATCTCTGCATTCCCTGGGGCTGTTGTCTGGAGGGCCTGCTTCCCCTGGGTCTGGGTTGAGCTGAACTGGAGGGGGCAGGAAAGGACCAGTTCTTGGAGGGGCAATGCCTACTGAACCTCGGTGGCTGAACCTGTAAGAAGTCTTTAACTGTCTGCATAGATTTAGCTTTTTTTTCCCATCTTTTTTAAGACTTATTCTGCATTGGTGCCAAATAAGTTGTCTTCGTGCAAGGGTGCGTCCAATAATTTGGATTTGACATTGTCTGGCAAGGGCTGTTCCTTAAGTCAAGTATGCTTTCTAAGGACAGAACCAGTGACTGCTGCCCTACAAGATGCTTCTAGGGTGTCAAAACCACACTGTAAGGTGTGCTTAGTTACTTGACTTGCAGAATGCATTAACTCTTGTAACTCTTTTATTTTTTGCACAAGCAGGGAAAGAAGATATTTTTTGTTTGAGGAGTTCCATGATATTTCAGTATATGGAGCTGATAATTTAATGCTCTAATAGCAAGAGTAGTAGAGGTGTATACTTTTTTACCCCATCTGTCTAATGCTCGGGAATCCCTATCTGAAGGGGAGGGATTCTTAGATGAAGTTGCTTTGATTCCTTTAGGTCCTTGAGATATGACCTTGGGGTCAGCAGTAGGATTTATGAAAAGAAATTTGTGAGAGTCAGGGACTCTATAGTACCTGTCAGGTTTCCTGGGAGCAGGAGGGAAGGTGTCAGGGGTCAGACTGGATTCCATAAAAACATCATCCACAATATCCAGGACAGGAGGGATGGCCAGAGGTCTATGCTGTGGAAGATCTAAGAATTCCCTGAGTCCTTTTTGACTGAGGATAGTCCTGACATTTCCATTGGAAATGCTCCCTTAAAGTATGTAGGGTTTCTCCAAAGGACAAGTCCTCTGGTGGAGAGGCTGAAGGGATGGATTTCCTCTGCATCAGAATCCTCATAAGCAGAGAGGGATTGCATATCTTCATATTCAGATGCATCAGAGTCATCGGACTCCTGTTCAGATAAAATTACTGGAGACAAGTCTCTTTTTCTTTTGGAAGTGGTAGCCTGGCTTCCCCTGATAAGCATTATAAGGTCTTCCGCTATTTTAAGCACTTGAGACTGAGGCAAGGAAGCAGGTTCCTGAGCTTAGGTCGTCATTTATTTGGGTGTGGTTCGTACCCTAGGCCTTAGAAACTCGGTAGTTTTCGAAAGAACTGTAGAAGCGAAAATAGAAGTTATGTCCTTACCATAACGTTCCATGTGGAGTGTTCATCTCGCCTTTGTTCTTACACATGGGTTCGGAGCCGATCCTCGGCTCCGTGCCGGCCTCTTGCAAGCTCTGCATCGAGAAGAAGCTCGAGACAATCTAATACCCACAATCCCCCTCTGCCTTTACCTCAGATCTAGTTTGCAAGCAAACCAATCTATATAAAAGCACATTCATGCTTACACACATAACATATCTAAACAGACCCATATAAACATATATGTGCATACCAACTATGTACACAGAATAACAGCAGTAGCAAAAAATGCTTCTGGCCAGGCATCAAAGAACGTTCTTCCTAAGGGTGGGAGGGTGGGACTGTAAGAACAAAGGCGAGATGAACACTCCACATGGAACGTTATGGTAAGGACATAACTTCTATATGTGATAGTGTTCAATCTCGCTGTTTGTTCTTACACATGGGTAGCGTCCCTAGCTCCTTGATCCTGAGGAACTCACGGGAGGACGTTCTTGAGCACAGTGGAACCAAAGGTTGCCCTGTCCCTAGAAACCTTGTCTACTTTATAATGAGAAATAAATGTATGTGGCTTAGACCAGGTAGCAGCCGCACAAATAGCATCCAGAGGTAGGCGAGCTGCATGAGCCAAAGACGTAGATATCGATCTTGTGGAATGTCCTTTGGGTTTGTGTAAAAGGGGTTGATCTGCAGAATCGTAGACATAGATTATACAATCAGTTAACCATTTAGAAAGAGTTCTCTTGGTAACTGCAAGTCCTTTCCTGCTATCAGCAAAAGCCACAAAGAGTTGATCTGTTTTCCTGTGATCTTTTGTTCTATCCAAATAAAACCTTAGCTGTCTGTGAACATCTAATTTGTGTAACATATACTCCATTTTGTTGGAGTGGTTTTTGAAGAAAGTGGGTAATTCAATGGACTGATTAATATTGTTAATGGAACATACTTTAGGGAGGAAGGATGAATTGGTTCGAAGAGAAACTCTGTCAGAGTGAAAGATCAAATAAGGGTGCTTGATGGAGAGAGCCTGAAGTTCAGACACTCGTCTAGCAGAAGTAATGGCTACCAGAAAGAGAGTTTTCCAGGACAAAAATTTTTAATGGGCAAGAAGAGGCAGGTTCAAAAGGGGGCAACATTAATTTAGATAGCAACAAGTTTAGACTCCAAGGTGACGTAGGAGATCTGACCGGTGGTCTAATATGAAAAACTCCTTTTAAAAAGGCTTTACAAAGTCTGTGAGCCATAACAGGAGCTCCACATTCTTCCACATGGAAATTCGAAATGGCAGCCAATTGAACTTTTAGAGTAGCAGGAGAAGCACCCTGATGAAATAAGTCTGTTAAGAACTCTAATATCTTATTCAAAGGAGCTATAAAGGGATCCACATGGTGTGCCTTTGCCCAGAATACAAACCGTTTCCATTTACTAGTATATGTTTTCGTAGTGGAAGCTTTATGCGAAGCCACTAATATATCCTGGACTGCTGGTGACAAAAGATCAGACCTGGCTAAGTTGGGAATTGGAGCAGCCAAGCTGCTAGATGGAGTGACAGGAGCGCGGGGTGGGGAACCCCTGACGAGTGAGTCAATAGATCTGGCTCTGGGTCCAGAATCCAGGGTCCCCGAATGCAGTGTATTTTCAGGAAGGGAAACCAAATTTGACGAGGCCAGAATGGAGCAATGAGGATTATCGTCCTGTGTAGGTTCCTGGCTTTCTGGAGAAACTTCGATATCAGAGGAAATGGGGGAAATGCGTATAGGAGTCCCGGGGGCCAATCGTAAACCAGTGCGTCCCTGGGGACTTCCCCTGGAGGGGGTAATAGGGCAAAGTAGCTCCTGCATTTGGCATTCATTGGAGACGCAAACAGATCGCAGGAAGGCTGGCCCCACGTGCGAAAAATCCTTTCCGCCACTGACTGTTTTAGAGACCACTCGTGCGGTAACAGAATTGCTCTGCTCAGCCTGTCGGCTATGACGTTGGATGACCCCGGGATGTGCGTTGCTATTAGAAAGCGACCCGTGGACTCCGCCCACTGCCAAATTCTCATGGCCTCTCTGCATAGTTGATAAGACTTGGTTCCCCCTTGTTTGTTTATGTACCAGACTACCGACATGTTGTCCGTCTGAACTGCAATAGTCCCTAGAGGAAGAAGGGGAGCAAAGTGTTGCAACGCTAGAAACACTGCCCTCAACTCTAGAACATTGATGTGCAGATTGTACTCCAAATTGGTCCATTCGCCTTGGACTGTCTGTCCCTGAAAGATGCCCCCACCCTATCAGGGAAGCGTCCGTGGTCACCGTAACTGTGGTGGGTAGCACAAACGGCCTCCCCTGGGAAAGGTTGCACGTTTGAAGCCACCAGTTTAGATCTGTTTTGCAAGTCTTTGTTATAAGAATCTCGTGTGTTAGAGGTAGTTGTTGAAATGACCATTGTGCAAACAGTAGCCACTGTAGGACTCTCATGTGCAGCCTTCCCAGGGGAATTGCAATAAGGGATGCTGACATGAGGCCCAACACCTTCAGTACTAGTTTTGCAGGAGATTTCCTTGACAAGAGTAGAAGACGTATGTGAGTCTGCAGTGATAATATCCTTTCTGGGGGGAGCTTCAGAATTAATTGACGTGTGTTTAACTCTGCTCCTATGAACAAGATATTTTGTGATGGCTGAAGTAAGGATTTTCCGAAATTTATGGAGATCCCTAGGTGAACACACAGTTGAAGAACATAGTCTCTGGCCTGCAGTAGTTGACGCCGGGTGGTGGCGAAAGGAGCCAGTCGTCCAGATACGGAAACACCTGGAATCCCTGGCGTCTCAAGTGAGACGCTCCCACTGCCATACATTTGGTGAAGACCCTGGGGGCTGAGGTCAGACCAAAGGGCAGGGCTCGAAATTGAAAGTGACTGGCTCCCAGCCGGAAGTGCAAATGATCTCTGGATGCCCTGGCCATTTTGATGTGGTAGTATGCATCCTCTAGATCTATTGAGCACATCCACTCGTCCTTCTGTAAGAATGGAAGGATCGATTGAAGCGTGACCATTCGAACTTTTCTTTCTTGACGAAAGTATTGAGGTAGCTTAGGTCTAGAATGGGCCTCCAGTCCCCTGTTTTCTTTGGAACTAAAAAGAACCTTGAGTAAGTCCCGAATCCTTGCTGGTCCGCTGGGACTGGCTGGATGACTCTTTTTTCTAGCAGCTTTGAAATTTCTAAAGCTGCTGGCTCTCGCAGATGGGGCGGTACATCTGGGAATCTTTTCTTTGGAATGGGATAGGATAGGAAGGGTATGGAATAACCTCTGGTAACTACGCTTTTTACCCACTTGTCTGTAGTTATACCTTGCCAGGCCTGAGGGTACAAAGCTAAGCGACCCCCGACTGCCCCAGAGCAGGACAGTCGGGCCTCCTCTCAGGAGTGCTGGAAAGGTTTACCAGGAGTGTATCCCTGTCACCTTGATGTTGCGGACCCCTCTGCCGCCAGGGCGGCGTCTTCCACCTCTGCCCCTCCTCTGCCTCTAGAGGGAGCATCACCCTGTGTGCCTGAGAAAGACCCTTGGGGTTTTGAAACCACATTTTCCCACCGCGTTGCCCTTTGGGGTGCGGTCTAGTTGGGGTGGAAAAACGGACTCCGACAGCAGACAGAGTGTTTCCCTCTTCTTCACACCGGGTAAGGGTCTCCTTTACTTTGGGGCCAAAAGAGTGGCCCGTCAAATGGGCGTTTGTAAAGGAAGACTTGAAGGCTTCCAAAGGAGCATAGGCGCATCCAGGATTGTCTCGAAGAGCAATCGCTGAAGCTGCTGCCCTACTCGAACCTTCGCTGCGTAAGAAATCAGCCTCATGGACGAGTTAACAATCGATGTTAGGGTATTAAGTTGCGCTGTCACTTTCTCTGAGACAGCTGCATCTGTAGTACCCTGGAGGGTATCTCCCAACTCTTTGACTAGATCCCTCTGCAGACATGTAAAATGGGTCAAATAGTTCAGGGACCGCATGGAAAAAGCCGCTGAACTAAAAATGCGCTTCCCATATCTATCCATCGTCCTAGAATCTTTATTAGGCGGATGGACAGGCGAAGAAGACTCCGACATCTCCTTTTTCGTGGCTGCAGCCACCACCATAGCGTCTACTGGAACTCCTTTAGTAAGGTAGGACTTATCCTGAGGTGCTGTGATGTACTTGTTCGGTTTCCTAGGAACAGGTTCCACTGTGTCAGGAGCCTCCCACGCCCTTCGAGCAATAAGTTCCATTAGTTCGAAGGGCGGAGTGACCCAGGAGGAAGGGCGAGCACCAAATGCCTTCAGCAGAACTGACTCATCCTCAGAAGGGGGAAGGGACTGCCAGTCACCTCTCTGTTTCAGGATCTCCAAAATGTCTGAAAAAGAGACATCTTCTGAAGGTGACTTAGGGGACCCCTCTGACTCATCTAAGTCAGTATCAGATGTTATGGATTCCTGTGGAGAATCCAAGTGTCTCCTCTTACACAGTCTCTTCCTAGGGACTTCCTCGTGGGGAGCATCCGAAGAAGCCTCGGAGGAAGAGGGGCACCCTCCAGGGGTGGCTGAGACACTGGTGCCCGGTGCTTGGATGTGGCCGTGGGTGCAGATGAAGACAAAGGCCCTTTATGGGGAGGAGAAACTGCTTCCACTGATGTGGTTGTCTGGGTAGACAACACCTTCCTCATCAGGTCGAACGCTCCCGGGTCCCGCATCGAAGAGTCCCCCGGTTCCGAAGAAATGGGAAGAATCCCGACACGGGCACGAAGGCATCGACCCGAGGACGGAGCGAATCGATCCGTGCGAGGCCCGAGGAGAGTCGGAACCGACACGTCGGTTCGACTCTCGGCCCCGGAACCAAGAACAGACCGTCGGCTCCGAGACTCCGGTACCGATCCGGTTAAATTGTCTAAATATGGTAGATGTGAAGGGAGTAGGCCCCGATACAAAAATACCGAAAATAAGGTTAACGGTACCAAGGAATTACGGAACCACAACACAATCACACTTGTTAATACAGCTAATATCAACTAGAATATATTTCTTAATAAAATACAACAAAAAAGTTATATCTTAGCTTAGAAACCCTCGAGCTAGCTCCCAACGATGCGTATGCAGCAGCGGCAAACTAGATCTGAGGTAAAGGCAGAGGGGGATTGTGGGTATTAGATTGTCTCGAGCTTCTTCTCGATGCAGAGCTTGCAAGAGGCCGGCACGGAGCCGAGGATCGGCTCCGAACCCATGTGTAAGAACAAACGGCGAGATTGAACACTATCACATGAAGACATTGGTCTGTGTCGAGAATCGGTAGTGTGAACTACTTCCACGGAAGCCAGTGCCTGCTCAGCAGCTCCAGACCCATCCAAGGTAGAGACATCTGCAGAATCCTTAGCTGAAGAAGAGTCTTGCAGCATACCAGACTCTGAAAGGGTCTCGGTAGCGGCCTGCGAATCCACAGAAGCGGGCATCAGGGGCGGGAAAAGTGCCTCACAGAGGACCAGAGAACTGACGACTAGCTAAAGTGTCTTCGGCAGTCTTGGACCTGTGCAGCCTGTCTCTGTCTTTATCCTTACGTTTTTTTCAGAATATCAGTTGTCGGATGGCTTACCGAAGTCATATCGGAATTCAAGGACTGAGAGAGAAAATATCTAGCTGCAATAAGGGCCCAATGATGTACAATTCTGGCACTAAACAAAGCACAAAAGCGACAGCGGGGGACGTCGTGGTCTGGGCCTAAGCAAGTGATGCAGTAAGAATGAAAGTCTCAGTGTGGTATTTGCTTCCACAGGCACAACAATTGTTAACTTTTTCTGACATTGGTTAGAGCAAGAAAAAAGGATCCCCAATGGTGTACTTGGCTTTAGAAAACTTCAACTTCAATCTGGAAATGAAAAACTCAGGTAGCAGCCAACCTGCACTCGTGCGAACTGCTTCTGCTTCTGGCTACTCGCAACATTGGCTGCCTGATTTTATACCACTGATGACCTGCCGTCAGTCCCGGAGTGACAGCAACTGACGCAGAAATACTAAGCCGCTAGTATTCGGGCCGACTGAGGGCTACCTTGGTAGGGATAAACCAAATGTGAGGACTGCAACAGTGAAACACGAAGAACATCAGCAGGGCCCTGAACTGCTAGTGACTGGCCCTAGCTGGAAGTGCAGAAACCTCCTGGAGTGCCTATCTTGATATGATGAATAGTAAAAAAAAGACGTACCAGAAACATGAACAGTAAAAAGTATGTTTACTTGTTTATCCACCAAGTTGTTAAAATCAGGTCAGTCAAAGTGCACGCAAATGCTAAAAATGCAAAGATCAAATGCAGTTCAAAGTGCACACAAATACTAAAAGCTCAGGGTCCAAACGCAAGTGTGAAAAAACACTTTCACCCAGTGAGCTTCATCAGTATATATAGCATTTCAAATTCACGTTTAGAAGAAATCATATGATTAAAAAAGTCCATGTTTAAAAAGATCCAGTGAAACACACTGAGATTATATACTACAAATCAGTAAGTAAAATAGTTAATTATTGTATATATACATACTATATACAAAACATTATATATATATATGTATGATAAAATTTATAAAAAGCAGGACTCCAAAGATAAGGAATTGTAACACAAGAAACATAGTCTACTATGCTTCTTGTGTATATAATGCATATTACACAGGTAAGACAAACAGAAAACTGAAAGAGGGAATTGGCCAGTATATATCTGATATCAACAGAAAAGTTTTGACTAACTCACTTTATAAACACACTACTGAAACAGATGCAACACATACCAAGTTTACTATACTAAAAGTCATACCATGACCATTAAGAGGAGGAGACATTAAATTGTTAACTGAGTGTAAAGAATCGAAATGGATTTTTAGATTTAAAGCATGGTAACCATTAAACCACACCTTAAACATCTATATAACCAAATCTGAATATATTCATCTACCTGCTGTGCTTTTTATCATACATATATATAATACTTTGTATATGTTATAACACAAATATATACAATAAGTTTTAACTATTTTACTTACTGATTTACAGTATATAATCTCAGTGTGTTTCACTGGATCTTTTTAAACAATGTGCTTCACTGGACTTTTTAAACATGGACTTTTTTAATCATATGATTTCTTCTAAACATGTGACTTTTTAATCATGTGACTTTGAAATGCTGCATATACTCATCCATACAACGGACTTGTCACCACACTGATACTGATTTGTTTTACTGTTTATCTCGATATGATGGCAGGTGTCCTTGAGGTCTGTCAAGCACATCCAATCGTCTTTCCTCAGATGAGGTAACATGGACTGTGCTGTGACCATCCGGAATTTGATCTTTTTTATGAATTGATTCAGTTTGCTTAAATCCAAAATGGGCCTGAAGTCTTTGTTCATCTTTGGTACTAAAAAGAATGTGGAATAGACCCCAGATCCTTGTTGGTCTGGTGGGACCTCTTGGATGACTCGGTTTGTGAACAGTTTGTGAATCTTTACTGTTACTTCCAATCTCTGACTTCACTTTCAACTGCTTCCAAATTCACATCATACACATAAAACCAACCAGTCCTGGTGTCCAAAGAGCACTTGAAGACAAAGCAGCAAGAATATCCAAGAAAAAAAAGAGAAGAGCTCAACGCCAAACACAATTTTAATGCGTAAAATAATAAAACACAGCAAAGCTTTTGAGTTACAAAACTCTTTCTCAGTACAATTATACATCACAGTGTTTAAATACTTACACCAGCCAATCATACACACTCTTAAAATCACATGGGTTGTTAAATAGCTAGATGCAGTTAAAATAAAACAGCATAGTAAAAGAAACACACACACATATATAAAAGCAAGCCCATGACCAAACAAAAATAAACTTATAATAAAATACAAATATGACTAAAGAATATATTACATATTGTAAGTATTACTAATAACTATACTATTACTATGTTAAATATTATGATAAAAATAAAAACAAATACTACTTATACACATATTAATACTATTGGTGCTATTCAATCCTGGCATTTTATCAGCCCTGAAATAATTAATCCAGTCATATTCAATCATCTCTGTTTTATTCACTAGGTCACCTCTTCTTGCATTACGATGAACATCTTGTAAAACCCTAAAGCTAAACTTTCTTCAAATTTCCCAAAGATGCAACCCTATCCTTTCTTTTAATTTCTTATTAGTTTTACCTATGTAAAAGCACTCACAGGAGGTGCAGTTAGCAAGATAAATCACATTCTGAGTATTACATGTAACAGAAACATGAAAAACAAATTCCTTCACTGTGAAGGGATGCTTAAAAGAAGGGTCAGTATTAATATTTATGCAATATATACAGTTGTGATAAGGAACTGTCCCATTCCTATTCACTAACTGTCACTTTCTCTCTTATGAATAAACCTAGGCTCATTACCTACAACTTTTTTAACGTTCTCATTCGGCTGTAAGATGGCCCACTTTTTACATATAATATTTTTAATCATATTACTGTCTATTATATTTCAAAATATATCTTAGATTACACTCAAAACTATTACTAGCAGCTTGTTGTCTATTCAATTGTCCAGGAAATGCACCTAAATTACTCTGTTCATTTATCACTACATCCGTCATATCTTCCAACAACTTAACATTATAGCCCCTACAGCAAAAGTCATTAGCCATATAATCAATATCTTGTATAAAAATTTTCAGTTCTAATGTTAAGCCTGCTGGCTCTAAGAAATTGACTTTTGACTACTCCTTTATACATATGTCTAGGGTGCCTACTTTTAGAGTGAACGTACCTTAAAGATTGCACATCTTTCCTATAAATCATAGTACTAAACTTTTTTCATTATGATCTACTGTAATATCTAAAAAAAAAAAAAATTCTCTGGACCACTTAACATCAAATACCAAAAACTCAGCTGTATGATGTAAATACCTAACAAATGAATAAAACCCATCAATATCTCTCATCCACAGCAAAAAATATCATCCATGAAATGCTTAAAAAAAGACAAACCTTGTTTCTTAAATGATGCTAGTTCATTACCATTAAAAACATTAATCTCTTCCCACCTTGATAAAGTAATATTAGCATAAGTGTTCGCAACTGGGGTGCCCATAGCCACCCCAAGTTGCTGATGCTAAACTTCATCATTAAACAGAAAAATTTTATTTTTCACCACTATATCCAACAATGAACATACCATTTCTATCTTAGTACCTGTAAAAGTGCTGTGTTCACATAAATACTCTCTAATACATTGTACTCCCCAGTCACTAGGTATCACAGTAAATAAGGACTAAACATCCATTGTAACAAGATATTTATGCCTTCATTTTCCACGGCCCAACGTCTGAGTGTAGAAAGAAAATCATTAGTGTCTTAAAACTTTTACTAAAATTTAATAATGGGCGTAACTTGTTTCTCAAGATAATTAGACAGGGGTGGGGTAATCCAGGAACTCCCCGCAACTATAGGCTTCATGGGCGGTACTAATAAATCTTTGTGGAATTTTGGCAATCCATAAATAAATGGAATAACATGATGCAAGACTTAATTATAATTACAGACTTCAGGTGTAATCAAATTTTCCATAAGTAAATCATATAAAAAGTTCTTAACTCGATGCATTATCTGATCAACAACTTTTCTATCTACTTAAATCAGATAAAAAGTCATGCATCCTGTTGTTATAAAACTCCACATCTATTATAAAAAGTCATGCATCCTGTTGTTATAAAACTCCACATCTATTACAACAATCTTACCCCCCTTATTAGCCTGTTTAATAACCACTTTCTTATTCGTGCATAGTTTACTAAATGCTTCTCTTTCTTTGGGTTCCAAGTTACAATACTTATTACAATACTATCTCTTAAAAAATTATTCATAAATCTCTTGTTCACACATTTCCTGGAATGCTTTCACTACTGGAGTATTGTTTGGTACAAAAGTGCTTGGTCACCTTAAACAATCATCCCTTTTACTATCACTTCCATACAATAGCTTTAAATCTATATTTCTAATGAATAGCTTGAGTTCAGTTAGTAAGTTGCTAATATTAGCTCCTTTAGCAGGGACAAAAGTAAGCTCTTTGTCTAAAACCATTAGCTCAGCATCACTAAATGACCATTTAGACAAACATAGCCGACTTTAGGCACCAGCGAACCATGCGGTCGCTGGGGGCCCCCAACCACAGCATATTATCTTATCTTGATATTTTGTAACATGTCTGTCAAACCAACAAAAGCCAATACAGCAATCTTGTATACTTAATAAACCAGCTGGGTAATAACTCTAATTTATATCTCCTTTAAAATTCAAAGATATCTCTGGTTATATTAACACTGTTATCAAGTAAAAGACTTCACAATTCCATTAACCACTGACATAGTGCCTCCTAGCTTAGTTAAACCCTGCTGGTGGATATTCTCTCCACTAAAACTAACAACATAGCAATCTTTAGGTACCTGCAATATCTGTGGCTGCAGAGGGCCCTTAAACATCCCTGACTGTATAGGGGCCCCAAAAAAAGCTGTTGCTGGTTGGGGAAAAATGAGGAGGAAAACAACTGTATTAATTTCCCGATTATGCTCTTTAACCTGAACAGGACTGTGAAATGACCCTGATAAGTAAAAGCTAATAATGAACATGAGCAAGGTAAGCACTAGAGAAATCAACAACCCAGAGTGACTGATTTCAGTGCAAACCCTGGATTTTAAGAAGAGCTGAAGCTTCCAGTTTTCAGGAATGGTTTTCTCTTTCTGGAAGTTTTATAAATACTGGCAGAACACCAGATACTATAACGTTCAACATCTTTGCTGAATAATAAAGCCAGTGCCATAAATAAAAGCAAAATAAAGGCTCAAAATCAAATCAGAAACATGTCTTAAATATTACTCTAACTTAAAAAGTTAATAGAATAACACCTTTTGCATCAATATGCATTTTTTGGACAATAAGAACTATAAAACTCTGTCTGGATTTATTGACTGTCTGTAATCCTGAATGATTAATCATCAAATCAAACTTTTTACAATGGACACAGCAAAATCTGTGAAATCAGGGACAGCAACAGGCATGGATTACTCCTCAATGAGATAAATAAAAGTGACTTAACCCTGCTGCTGTTTGACAACTGCTAAAAAGCAGTCACTTATCTAGTATGGCAGTACCACTGTTCCACAATGTATTGCTATTTGCTGAAATAAGTGCAAAGCTAGTATTCTTATAGGTTATGCTTGTGTGTGCCTAAAAATATCACTGATTTTTATCTGTGCATACACCAAGTAATGCCAGGGTATATATATATTATTCTTCTGGGTGGGTATCAGTAAAAAATGCAGCTAACAAGTAATTATATTTCAGAAGTATGGCATAAAATATATCACAGAACATTCAAACACTTAGATTTTCTAGAAGTCCAGTGGCCCCCTTTCCCCTGACTGTATAAATGGGATACGGGGGGGTTCCTTAAATCCTCCTTTACTGTGTGGGGGCCCCACAAAAGCTGTTGCTGGTTGGAGAAAAATGTATTAATTGTCTGATTACACTCTAACATGAACAGGGCTGTGATATGACCCTTTTAGGATACAGCTGATAATGACCACTGCTCTCAACTGCACCCATTCTAAAACCAGCCCTGTTCAGATGTGCTGCTGTAGGTTATGGGGGGGGGGGACTGGAGATTGTGTGATTATTACTTCTTTAACTTTCATCACAGTCAAACCTTACATGTGAGTGCAGAAGGTCATTATGGCTTGTGATTGGGCTGAGGGCAGTGTGGTCATTGTTTCTTTTACTTTTCTCATACACTTCAGAGATGTCCTAATGTTATTACAGCTTATGTAGGAGCAGTATACTGTTTATGAGCAACAAAGTAGAAAATATTACTGTCATCATTGATTTTTTTTTTCACTTTCCTCACAATCATCTTAATCATAATTTCTGTTCAAGCCATCATTGATGAAAAGGTTGTTTACAAAGAAAATAAAAAAAAAATTAAATGTAGTTCAGAGCATATAGAAAGTTTAGCTTACTGAAAAAGCTAAAGAGTAAAGCAAAGTGTGAGAAAAGGAAGAAAAAAGTAATGTGCATGGTGTGGGGAGCCCAAGATGGGAGGAAAGAAACATAGGGGAGGACTGGAGTGTGTGGGGGGTGAGAGGGGCCAAAACAGTAGGCCAAGGTCTCCATTTCACCTAGCTCCAGACCTGTACATATATTTGTTGTATCAGTATTGCAACTAAATGCCAGTAACTGTAAATGCCACTTTGTGAGATGGGCCAACACAGTGTGGTACACAGGCCTGTTATAATATACAACATTGTAGCTACAGGTCAGTCTGTGGGTGCTACTCCTAAAAGTCTGCAGCATGAATTAAAAGGTTGCTTAGAAGGGGTGGCAGTGACAGGGTGATACTTAGACAAGTAGTGTCTAGGGGCCCCCAAACTGACATTTGCTGGGGGCCCCCAGAATGCTAACACCGGCCCTGTAGACAAATTAACAACTGTAGGACTAGCATGTTTGTTTTTTACTGTTGGTCTTACTTTGTGAAGGTTTGTTGTCCCATCTGATTCTGCGTGGTTGGTTCTATCCTGTCCCGACTTTTCTTCCTGCTCTTGCTCCTTCCTGAGTGGTTCTTTGATTTGAATGGGCAGCTATAAGAATAAAGGGTTTGAGACTAAAAAACTGTCAGCCCCTTTGCTCTTCTCTTTCACTGTTCCAGAATTACCAGTTACAGTTGCATTCTTGTCAACGGTACTCACAGAATGACTCCCAAAACAGCACCACTCTGTTCATCTGCTGTTTCAGAATTTCCATTCTCAACTGTAATATTAAAGTTCTTAACCTCAGACACAGAACAGCTTGCTGCAGTCTCAGTTTGAGTCAGAGTTAAGCTATCCAAATCTGTGACTGCTTCACTACATCTAGTAGCACCAACTTCAGTTTCACTATTAAGGGAAGGGGCGGGCCTGCCACTAGTCTTCTTAAACTGGATTTCCTCAGTCTGCAATACTATCTCATTTCTTAAAGGGGCAGCAGCTTCCAAGGTAAATTGCCTGTTTTCTTTTGACCAAGAAAATACATGATTTAATTTAAAGTCATCCAAGTCTCAAACAAGTTTCCATTTTTTTTACTGATAATAATTTCTCTTCCATTCGTTTCAGTCTCTGTAGCATATTGTTGTAATCGTTTGTTATTAAATGGAAGGAGTATAATTGACAATCTTATCTTCCATCATCTCAATTTCTGCTAGCAAATCAGTTTCATACGGAAGAAAAAAATTATTCATCAGTCACATGTACTCAGCACTCAGATTTAAATTTAGCTGTTGCCAGCCAGTGCTTCAACAGTTCAGGATATTTATTCCGGTATGTACGCATTTTAATAATCCTAAGACCTCTAGGTACTATACCTAGGTCTAAATATGAAGCAAAACTTAATCTTTGCCATAGAAGTCTTTTATACAACTCAGTTCTGGATTCTACAGAGCAAATACTTTTCTGCAACTCATTCAGTTCATCATTTGCAGAATAGTTACTTACAGCATTGGTTTAACTACATAATGCCAAAAGGGGATTTGCATTCATTGTTAAAAAATGCTGTAATCTTATATAAGATGACTTAGTAGGTGTTTACATAGACGTATCAGATGTACCAAACATTGTAGAAAATGTAGGTGGTCCAGGCTGTGGTTCCATAAAAAAAGCGAACACTGGCTGGTAGAACAGGCGGGTCACCAGGAACAGTAAAAAGCAAGAAACACACAAAACCAACCAGTTGTGGTGTCCAAAGAGCTCTTGAAGACAAAGCAGCAAGAATATCCAAGAAAAAAGACAAGAGCTCACCACCAAACACTATTTTAATGAGTAAAATAATAAAATACAGCAAAGCTTTTGAGTTATAAAACTCTCTCTCAATGCAATTACACATCTCTATCTTCACAGTGTTTAAATATTTATATCAGCCAATCATACACATTCTTAAAAGCACATGGGTTATTGAATAGCTAGCTACAGTTAAAATAAAACAGCATAGTAAAAGGAACACATACATAAATATAAAAACAAGCCCAAGACCAAAAACAAATAAACTTATAATAAAATACAAATATGACTAAAGAATATATTACATATTATAAGTATTACTAATAACTATACTATTATACTAAATATTATGATAAAAATAAAAACAAATACTACTTATATCCATATTGATGTCTATTTTTCAATATGGGCTTAATGCTATTGGTACTTTTCAATCCTAGCATTTTATCAGCCCTGAAATAATTAATTCAGTCATAGTCAATCATCTTTGTTTTACTCAATAGGTCACCTCCTCTTGCACCGCGATGGACAACGTGTAAAACCCTAAACTTAAACTTATGATGAGGACCCACAGATAAAATGTGTTTGCTCAGGGCATTTGTCTCAACTTTTCTTCGAATTTCTGAAAGATGCGACCCTATCCTTTCTTTTAATTTCTTATTAATTTTACCTATGTAAAAGCAATCACAGGAGGTGCAGTTAGCAAGATAAATCACATTCTGAATATTACATGTAGCAGAAACATGAAAAACAAATTCCTTTGCTATGAGTGGATGCTTAAATTCACATAATCTTCAGGGTGGTATGTTTGGGAGACGCTTGTCATGAAAGTTTATAACCTCTAAAAAGGGACTACAGTAGCCTCTAGATATGACTCATCACCCATGCGTCCAAAGTGATTGCCTCCCAGGCTTTTGAATGAAGAACCAGATGACCCCCCGACTGCCTCCAGAGTAGGACAGTCAGGAAATCCTTCAGGGTTGTAAAAAAAGCCCAACAGAGAATGCCACGTGGAAACTTTGAATCTGCAGACCATCCCTGCCCCATGGGCTGCATCCATTATGATCTCACCCCCATCCTCAGCAGGAACCCTCTGAAAGAGCAGCTGAGAAGACTGCTGTGACTTTCTGAAGAACAGACAAATTATCTTCCTTCTGATTCCTTGAGAAGATCTGTTGAGGGTGGTGAAGTGCACTCCTATGGCAGACGGTGTCTTCCCATCTTGCTCACTCCTCATTAGAATATCTTTAACTTTTGGTCCAAGCCAACAACAGCCATCAAATGGAGTATTTATTTATTTACTTGTTTGTTTTGTTTCTATAAACAAGAAACATCTTTAATACATTATTACATCACAAATGCAAGGGTCATAGGCAATCTTACATTTATATAAATGAAAACAAACCATACTGACACAATTCCAGTTGCAAACATTATACATTACAAACCACATTGATACAAAGTACAGTTGTGTACACTTACCAAAAATGTAGATGTTCGAGTATATTCACTCTTGAAGTTCTGACTTGTGGGATTTTCTGCTGTGGAAGCCTTTGGCTGGCCCAACTATCAGAGTAAAAATCTCCCACTTTAAAAGGCTGGCAGACACCTTACCCTTACATCAGTATGCTTGGGTATAAAGGGAGCCAGCTGACACCATGACTTCAGTTTTTTCTTGCCCCTTAGAAGGTAGGAGCCCCCAGGATGAAACAAAAGCAAGGGTCAAAGGCAGAAAAAGGGGTCTGCAGGGTAAAATCCCATGGGGTCCTCTATTTAGTGAAGAAAATAAAAGCACACTACTACTGTAGGCAAAAGGGGGAAGGAAGGAGAGAAACAAGACTGCAACAGTGAATACACTCAGACATTTACATTTATGGTAAGTGTACATAACTGTACTATGTTCTTCGTGATTAACTGTTCCAGTCATGACTTCTGGGATGATTCCCTAAGCAGAGATGAGGGTGGAAGGAAGATTATGGAGAAGAGAGGATGTCCTGCAAAATGGCAGTGGCAAATCCTGCTCTAGACTTGGATAAAGCTGATAACTGGTAGTGCTTGATAAAGGTATGCACAGATGACCAGGTAGCATCTTCCAAAATGTCTTTGGTAAGTATTCTTTTCAGGAAGGATGCAGAGGTAGAGTGAGCCCTTACAGTTTCAGGAGCCTTTTTACCATGATGGCTGTAACAAAAGAAAATAAAGTGACAGATCCCCTTGGACAGAGTCTGTTTGGAGACTGGTTTCCCTTCAGAGTCAATGGCAAAGGACACAAAGACTTAGCCTGATTTTCTGAAAGATTTAGTTCTGTCAAGATAGTAGCAAAGCTGTCTGTGCACATCAAAGGACTGAAGGATTCTTTCCCCACTGTTCTGAGGCTTGAAGGAAGGCCAGTGCATGGCTTGAGTCAAGGATGTGTCCTTGACCACCTTGGGCATAAAGGATGGATTAGTCCTGAGTGATACTCTGTCTAGGAGAATATGAGAAAAGGTTTTACTGCCAGAGACCCTCTTAGCTGAGTTGCTAGCCAGTAAAAGGGCAGTCTTCCAGGTTAAGAATTTTAGATCAGTAGCGCCAATTTTTCTAGAACAAAACTGAGGTCCCATAGAGGTGTGGGTTGTCTCCTGGGAGGTCTGATGTGAACCACTCCCCTAAGGAATTATTTAATCAGAGGGTGGGAAAGGATAGGAGGAAGAGTAGGGATGTGGGCTGAAATGGCAGAGGCATGAATCATGATGGAAGAAAAGGACAGGTGTCTGTCCACCAGGGTAGCCAGATAATCTAAAATAGCAGAGATATTGGCTGACTTAGGACTGAGGCCTTGCTGCTAACACCAAATGCAGAATCTTTTTCACTTGGCTGAGTATGATTTCCTAGTACTAGGCCTTCTAGCCACTTTGAGAATGTTTTGAAATTGTATGCTCAGAGTAGTATTTTGGGGAATTATCCAGGCTGAAAGTTTGACGGTCTGTAGGTTGGGATGCACAAACCTCCCCTTGTCCTGTGTCAGAAGATTCACTCTTTGAGGTAACTGCCACGGATTTTCATTGCTTAAACTTAGTAGCAGAGAATACCAGTGCTGCCTGGGCCAGTCTGGAGCTATCAGGATGACCCTTGGGCCTTCCTCCCTGATTTTTAGGAGGACCCTTGAAAGAAGAGGCAGGGGAGGAAACACAAAGGATCAGGTGGCCCCAAAGGAAGGATAAAGCATCTGTCTTCCTGGCTATGGGTAGTTTGTTCCTTGATCAGAATCTTTTCAGTTGAGCAGTTTCTTTGGTGGCAAAGAGGTCTATCTGTGGGATCCCATTTCTGGACTACGCTGTGAAATGTTTCCGAATGCAGATGCCACTCATGGGGATCAATCAAGTTCCTGCTGAGATGATCTGCTATAGTGTTTTGAGTCCCTGGGAGGTACTGTGCCATGAGCTGCAACCTCAGAGAGTGAGCTGTATCCTAGACCTGCATCGCTAATCAACAAAGAGGGTAAGAGTGAATGCCCCCCTTGTTTATGTACCACATGACTGTGGTGTTGTCTATTTTGACAAGCAGGACCCCTGCTTTCTATTGATCTTTGAAAGCCACTAGGCACTTTTGCACTGCCATCAGTACTTTCCAATTTATGTGCTTGTGTCTGACCTGATCTTCCCATCTGCCCTGGGATTGAAGGTGTTGGGAACACACACACACACACACACACACACACACACACACACACACACACACACACACACACACCGTCTCTGAAGCATCTATTTTCAAGGTTTGGTCCTGAGGGATGAACCTGAAGAGGAGACCCAGGTTCTGGGCGCATAGCCAAGTACACCATGCAAATTCCTGCTTGAGGCAAGGGATCAGATGAATTTCTGTCTCCAGGGACTGTGAGTGCTGGCATCACAGATTCTTGAGGGACCACTGGAGCTTCCTCATGTGCAGCCTGGCCAGAGGGATCATGAGGATACAAAGTGCCATGTAGCCTAATGCTCTGATGAATTCCCTGGCTGAGAAGCACTGTTTCTGCATAATGTTTTGGAAGTAATGAGTCTTGAGGAGACCTTTTCTGGAGGGAGGAAGGCCTGAGGAACACTGCCAGGCCCTTTGTGATTGATGCTGCCTTTCAGGCCTTTTGCTTCGAGGGTTCCTCTAGCAGCTTTTTGATTGAAAGGGAAAGGACCAGTGTATAGTGGAAAATTCCTACTAAACCTAGGAGGCTGGACTTGGAGGAAGTCACTTGACAGTTTGCATAGATTTTGCTTTATCTTCTATCTTTTTTTAGCACAGCCTCAGCCTTTTGCCCAAAAAGGAAGCCCTTATCCAAGGGTGCATCTAGAAGTTTGGATTTGACATGGTCTGGTAGGGTCTGTTCCCCTAAGCCAAGCATGCCTTCTAATGACATAGCCAAATACAGCAGCTTGGCTAGAGGCCTCCTTAGCATCACAGCCTCAGTGTAATGAGTGTCTAGCCACCTGGGAGCTGGAATAGCAAAGGTCCAGCAATTCCTTAGAAATGTTCTTGTCCTCAGGGAGGATATCTTTTGCTTCATTTTATCTAAAATACTTTGTCAGTATTTGTCATATGAAACTGGCATTTAAGGGACTTATGGCTATGGCAGCAGAAGTGTAGATTTTTTTACCAAAGCTATCAATGGCCCTGCTTTCTTCGTCAGTAGGTAAAGGGTTCGTAGAAGAGCTGACTCTTGCTCCCTTGGCATGTGGAGTAACAACCTCTGGGTCAGCAGATGGATTTTTGAAGAGGTATTTATGTGAGTCTAGCACCCTGTAAAACCCATCTGGTTTTTGAGGGGCTGGAGGTAGAGAATCTGGATACAGGGAAGTGTCCACAAGAACACTGTCTACCACCTCCAATACAGGAGGAATACCCAAAGGTTTGTGTTCCAGGAGTCAAGGAACTTCCTAACCATTTTTTTTAGATTGTTGGTATTCCTGTGCCTCCCACTGGAAATATTTTCTCATGGCATGGAGTGTTTCCCCAAAAGTGATGTCCTCAGGCTGTGAAGCTGAAGGCAGATTCTTCTCAGAGTCTGAATCTTGAAAAGAATTAAGGAACGGTCACTCTTCAAAGACAGACTCCTCCTGGTCAGAATCCTCATCTGAATCTGGAGGTTCAGAGAAAACTTCGGGGTAGATTCCTCTTCCTTATCTTTGAGGAAGACTCCAAAGGGGGTTGCCTAGCTCTGACTAAGGAGATAAGGTCCTCAGTTACCCTGACCAGGTCTTGCTGATAACCTGCTGAGCAGAAGCCAGTAGGCCTAGGCATAGAACCTGAGGTAGAATCCTATTTAGGTAGAATCCTACTTAGGAACAGCTTTGGCCTTGGGCCTGGATACGTCCACAATCCTGATGCCGGTCACTTTGTAAGACATAACTGATGCAGGCTGATGCCTCAAAGGAATGTCGCTGGTACAAGATCGCTCGTCAGAAGTTGAGGTCTGCTAAGCGACTCTGGACC
The DNA here is from genome assembly GCF_019279795.1 of Protopterus annectens. NCBI lineage: Eukaryota > Metazoa > Chordata > Ceratodontiformes > Protopteridae > Protopterus > Protopterus annectens. The sequence continues at coordinate 1,397,364,420 of NC_056729.1, forward strand.
CAACCAATGAAAAGAAAGCCAAGGCCTGTGTAGAAGTTGAAGGACCCAACAGCATGTCACACTCTGTAAGGGTCTCAACAGAAGCCTGCATCATCACCTCGGTCGCAGAAGGGGGCTGCAAAAGCTCCTCGGCTTCCTCAGTGATTACGAGCTTTGGGGACTGACAGAAGGTGAATGGTTGTCATCAAAGGCCCTAAGCTTGGGTCATTTTTTCCTTGTCCTTCTTGTGCTTAAAAAGCTCAACGTTGAGACAACTGGCAGATGCCATTGAATGATGCGAAGAAGGCAGGCTAGGATTTCTCCATGATCCTGATAGTCCTAAAATTGAAACGAGTGCAAAAACAGCAACTAGGGACGTCGTGATCTGGGCCTAGGCAGGTGACACACAACATATGAAAGTCTCTGTGTGGAATTTCCTTACCACAGTGGAGACAATTGTTAACCTTAGCTGACAAGAGTTAAAGCAAAAAAGAGTTCCCCAACAGGGTAATTAGCTTTAGAAGACTTCTCTCTAGTGCAGACCAACCTATGCACTGAAACACAGCTTTAGGCTCTGATGGCAAGAAAAGACTGATGTCATGGCATCAGCTGGCTCCCTTTATAGCCAAGCGCACTGATGTCAGGGTAGGGTATATCTGCCAGCCTTTGGAGGAGGGAGATTTTTACTCTGGTATTCGGGCAGGCTCAGGGTGTCCACAGCAGAAAATCCCACAAGGTCAGGACTGCAACAGTGAAACACAAAACATTTGTAGTTGCAAATATTATACATCATTTATAATATGTCCAGTCATTATCAGTCATTTTATTTATTTACTTTTATTTTACATTTGTTGACCGGGAGAGTCCAACTGGATACAAGTCCACTTTCAGTGGAGGCCCGGGGAGAAAAGCTCCAAGAGAACAACTTTAAACAATACGATAACAATTGATTACCGACAAAGAGAAAAAAGAATGACAAGATTTTGACATACATAGATTTAGGGTACATACTCTTGGTTTTACAGGGTATACATATTAGTAGCTAGTTATTAGCACAGTATGTAGGTTCTAAGCACAGCACTCTAATAGTATAATGGTTCAAAGCACAACATTCCTGGGATAGATTACATTGCAAGGAAGAAAAAAAGGTCTAAGACACAAATGTGAGGAACAGCATCTTGTTATTCAATAAGTCTCTAAGATAGGATACATAATCCTAGTACTCTTTGGTATTAACTGGAGAATATAGCCGTGGGTAGTATAAAGTGCAAAATTCCATGGATAGTAATATTGCCACTACAGAGTTAGGAGGTACAAATGTGTACCAGTCATAGGAAGGTACAGTGTGCAGAATTGGTTAGTATGACAGCCTTGGTTTAGGTTAGTGAACTTTGGAGATGAGGTATTAGCCAGGGATGATGCATTAGCATAGCTGTTTGTTTAGGAAGTAAGTTTTGAGTAATTTTGAATATGGTCGTGGATTTGCAATCAGTTATGTGGGGAGGAAGGGAGTTCCAGGCTTTTGAGATGTAGTGGCTGTAAACTGCCTTACCAGCCTCATTGTTGAATGTTGAATTTGGTAACCTTGAGGAGGTTTTGGGTACTAGATCTTAAGGGCCTGGTGGTGGTATTGAGTTGAAGAAGATTTTGTAGAGCTGGGGTGTTTTCAGAGAAATTTATTATTTTGTGGGCTAGTGATAGTTGATTGAGTTGATTGAGTTACATAGCTCATTCAAATCCTGCCTTCTTTTAAACCTCGTTCCTCCTGTGCAAGCATTGTTCCCACAATTCATATTTTTTCTTATGTAATTTCCTCCTACCCTTTTCTAAATATCCCAATTCCAGTCGTTTTACTTCTGTTACTATATTCACTGCATCTAGTAAAGTTGGCTTAGACTTTGATTTCCATTTTCTATTAATTTTGGCAGGCACCATAATTAAACTGAGCACGGCCTTACTAAATCTAGACAATTCTGATTCTGTATCATAGCTCAAAAACTCATTTTGAACCAATCTGCACAACCAGTATCTCTGACAAAGTAGTCTTCAGGGAATCTTTAAAGTCTGCCAACTCATTACACTTCCAGAAAATACGCTCCCAGTTACCTCTTTCATCACACCTCCAACATTTGTTGTCCAGCTGAGGGAAAATTCTTTGTGGAGTCTACTTGGGCTATAAAAATACGTATGTAAACAGGTCCAAGCAAAGATACTAAATCTTGTAGACTTTGTTACATATCTGGGAGACATACAAATATCCCCTAATGTTTCTTTGTGAATTGTTTACCCAATCTCTCTTCTCAATCCTTTCTAACCTCCTCTTATTGATTCTTATAGTTATCATGCAATATTTTATATGCTCTACTAATTATTCCTTTTTAATGGCAGCTTTTGTTCTAGATTCTATTAAAAATTCTACCATTACTGTTCTTTCAATTAGGACCCTTATTTCTTTCTCTTTGCCTATACTTTGAAATCAATCTTTGATAGGGAAGGCAATCTCTAACCTTCAGTGCAAATAAATTCTTGGCATCTTCCCATTCGATTACCTTTCCCCTCTCTAGTCATCTGCTCACAGTACTTTGGTTTCTTCGCCAGTTTTCTCCAATAAATTCCTGCCCCTTTTTCCTATTGTCTGTATCCTTAATTTGCAGTCACTTCTATCGTTAGCATCTTGTTTCTCCATTCACGTGTTGGCTTTGTTCTTAGAATACCTTCTACTACTTTACGAATACAACATTCTGTATGATTATTATAGGTTCATAGGTTCATAGGTTTATACTAGGCTATCTGCCCTAAGGCATTTATAAGCCTAGCCCAAAGTTTTGTGGCTTACGCCACCCCTTATATGAAAAAATACTGTGCCCATTAGTTTGTTGTGCCTCTGTCCAGCAGTGACACAGAGATGATTCCCGGGGTAAACCTACGATCTCCCATCCACAGGTCAAGATTTCTCTTGAACAGAGCCAGCGAGGTGCTCTGCCTCACATGGACCGGGATTTTATTCCACAGCATAGGGAGTCTCTGAGTGATAAATCTATCCCTCCAGCACGTCCTATTTATATCCGTGCTAAGGTTTAAGTCGCTTGCTCTAGTGGTTTTGGTGGATTTGGATTTTTGAGGTGGAGCATGTCCATTAATTCCAGGTTGGACATGGCCTTGTATGTCAGGCACATGTCACCTCTGAGCAGACGGTATGCGACTGAATAGAGCTGGAGTTTCTTCAATCTGGCAGCATATGACAGATTTTGGAGTCCCTTTATCCTTTTGGTGAGGAACTTTTGGGGTCTCTCCAATTGCTGCAGATGTCGGGTGAGATACATCCCGAATGGGGCATTGTACTCGATCATTGGTCTGATAAGTGAAGAGTACAGGGGAACAATGACCTCACTAGATCTGGATGTGAATCCCTTCATGATCAGGTGGGCAATGTAGAAGGTCTTTCTAACCACTTTAGCAACGTGAGTGTCAAAAGAAAGGCCACTGTCAACCTGGGTCCCCAGGTCCCTGATAACCTCTTTTGTTCTTAGTGGATTGCCGCCTATATGGTAGCTTGGGGTTACCTTGTTTTTCCCGAAGGGTATGACTATACATTTTTTGGCGTTTAACTTCAGGCCATGGCTCTGGCACCAGCTATCTGTTTCCGTGAGTCCCTTCTGAAGGATATCCGTGTCCGATGCACTTTCCACTATGGCGCCCAGTTTGCAGTCGTCTGCAAACTTTGTCAGCCAAAGTCCTCTCATGTTGGCCTATACTTCTGAGAAGTAGATGCCGAACAATAGGGGGCCAAGGACCAAGCCCTGTGGGACACCACTTGTGACCGGCTTGGAGTCTGACATAGCGCCAGCAACTCTAACCCTCTGGGTTCTGTCCTTAAGCCAGTTTGCAACCCATCTTGTGACATATGGGTTTACATTTAAGCTGGTAAGTTTTTCTACAATACCCGAGTGGGGTATTGTGTCGAAAGCCTTTGCAAGGTCAAGGTAGGCTGTATGGACTGCCTTTCCCTCATCAATGGCCTTGGTGACTGTTTCGAAGAAGTCGACCAAGTTCAAAAGGCATGATCTGCCCTTGACGAAGCCAAACTGGGTCGGGTCCAATGTCTGCAAGTCCCCTATATCTTTGTTTATGAGCTCCATTATGATCCTCTCCATAGCTTTGCAGACTAGACTTGTTAAGCTTATGGGGCGGTAATTACCAGGGTCCGTAGAGGCACCGCCTTTGTGGAGTGGGACCACAGTTGCCGTACGCCACTCCTTGGGCACGTATCCTGTGGTAAGGCTGAGATTAAACAGCTGCCTTATGTGCGGGTTTAATTCCTCATTTAGCTCGTGTAGCACACAGCCGGGGACACCATCCGGTCCCATTGATGCTGTGTTTTTAGCTTTAGAGAGAGCAGCTTTCACCTGCGCATTTGAGATGTCTGGGAGGCTACACTACGCTGGAATTATTGTTATTCTCCTTAAAGGTCTACATCCAAAATCCCAGTCTCTCCTTGTTTCTTGAGCATATCCCCAGTTTCATCATCCTCCTTTTTCACTTTGAATTATAGTTTTCTGCTTGTGCTATGCATGTCAGCCTTAACTGTGTTGCTCTGAAATACCCCTTCAAATTGGCTAATCCAAATCCACCTTGTTCTACTGGAAGAACCCGCTTATTCCACTTAACTCCTTCAGTCTTCCCTCCCAGACAACATCCTCCAGCTCTTTATTAACTGCTATCCACAACTTCTCTTCTGGTTGACAGAAATATGCCTGACCTATATATAACATTAAAGGGACTAAAACATTTTAATTGCTTGTATCTTACTATCGATATCCATATAAAAGAGCTTCCATTTTCTCAGTTTTTCTTAATCTTTTGTTAAGTTTTTTCCCACATATCCTTAGGTGGTACAACAGAATCGTTTTTAATCCACACTCCTAAACACTTCATTTTATCATGCCTTCATAAATATGGATACTGCTGAACCAATTCATGTGTGGGTACATAATTTATTGCTGTTGCCATTATTTTACTTTCATTAACTTTGTATCTCAAAAATATTTTAAGCGGTCTCAAAATATTCCATAGCACTGTAATGTCCCTTTCAAGTTTTGTCAGGTATAAAACAATATCATCTGCAAACACAACCAGCTTTTCTTGACTACCATACCAATTATATCATTGAATTTCTGAGTCCTTTATTTTCTTTGCTAATGGTTCTAAACAGAATGCAAATAGCAAAGAGGAAAGTGAATACCCCCGCCTGGATTTTCAGCTCAAGCAGAACTTATCAGAGAGAACCTCACCCATTTTAGTCTCTGATCTCTCAAATATCCTCCTAATCAACCTTATAATTTTATCTGGGAATGCACATGCTTCAACTGCCCTGCTCATAAAGTCCCAGTTTACTCTGTCAAATGATTTTATGCAATAAGACCCATCAACAACAGAGGTATTTTCTTACATTCTGCTTCCCTTTGGATCATCAATGTTCTGTTCATGTTGTCAAATGTTTGCCTCCCCTCCATAAAACGGCACTGATCCATATTTTTCAATTCTGGCATCACATCTGTCATTCTTTTAGCTATTACAGACATAAACACTTTATAATCATGGTGTAGTATTGAAATGGGCCTGTATAAAGCTGGATCTGATAGATTGTTACCCTCCAAGTATTACAGCTACCACCACTTTCTTCCAGGTTGTTGGTACTTCTCCTCTTAAAATACTGTTAAACAAAACCTTCCAGATCTTTATCAGTTTTTCCCTCCTAGCTTCCAAACTTCCACAGGAATACTATTCTTCCTTGGGACTTTCTTGTAGATTGGTTATATGTCACCATTTTTATTTAATTTCCTCCTATCCTAGCTGTTAGTAATTGAGCCTCATCTACCTCTAACCTTGCCATATTTAATTCTTCCATAAACATTTCTTTTGTACCATTTCTTGATTTCCATACTTCTTTGCTTTATACAGACTTTCATAGAATTTCCAAAATATTTCTAATACTTCTACAGTATTTTTTGTTATCTTCCTTGTTATAGGCTCCTTAAGCTTGGCGACAGCCCTTTCAACTTTCTGTTGTCTGAATCATTGTGCTAAAAGTTTTTGTGCTCTAGAGTTATTATCAAAACAGTAGTTTAACAGCAAGCTTTCGAAACTCATGCATATTATCGAGGTAATCCCTTAATTTCTGTTTAGCATTCTGCAGTTGGTCCTTCTCTTGTTCTGTGGGATTGCCCTATTTTGCAATACTGTAACATTTATCAGTCCCTCTAAATATTCTTGTAACTTCTTAGCCATATCTCCTTTCTTTGATTTCTACCCTATTTTAAACTCCACTTTAATTTTATCCCACTCCAGTTATATTTTCAGAAGAAATTTCTATCTTCTCTAATAGCTCCACTACCCATTCCTTAAATTCCTCTCTTTTCAACAGATAGGTGGGAAATCGCCAGTGTCTCATTTTTATTTTATTGCCTCGTGTTATTATTTTAGTTATTATTGGAGCATGATCTGAAATAGTTGCTGGGCGCATATCAGCACCTTCAATTAAATGTACATGTTCCTGTGAAATGTAAATTCTGTCTAGCCTAGCCCAGTTTTTGTATCTTGAGGAATATGTAAATTTACTCTAAACGCCTAGTACTGAATTCATATTTTCCATGCCAAATATTTTCACACATTTCTTCAAAAATCTACATTTCCCCTCTTGGTCCCCTCTTGACACATCTTCATAGTTGCAGATGAAATTCTAGTCCCCACCTATAAGTAATATTCCTTCCTGAATGCTGATTATTTCTCAGAATTTTCTTAAGCTCCATTATAGCAGTTTTCGGTGTTATCCTTCTCCTTTGCCACTAGTCCCTTAGTACTACATATCAACCATTATTATCTTTATATCCCCTTCTATCACTATCAGAGCTCCTCTTGCAATTAATATAAGCACTCCTCTTTTCTTTTGCCCCAGGTATTCCGCTGAATAACCATCTTGAAAACCATTCTTTATCAAATTCACACGTACAGTTCTTTTCAAGTGTGTCTCCAGTAGGATAGCTATTTGCACTCTACTTGTTTTAATATAGTTCACTACTCTTTCTGTTTTTGATGTTTAAAGACATTACAGAAAGCATCACATTCTTAGAAAGTTATTATTCCCACCTTTTTAGGTATAACAGCTTTTTTCTTAAATGTCTAGTTGCAGCTTTTGTTACATGCATATATTGTTTGACAGGTTAACCTTTTATACAGTTGTTTCTTGTCCTCTCCATTTGAGCCTATGTCATATCTCACAAAACTTTTTGTTTTAAAGCCCTTAAAAAATAAATCCCCAATACCCCTAAAACATTATCTTAATAATAACACACAAAACTATGTACTTCTTAAAATATTGAAGTTTTAACATTCCTTGCACTTCAGACAGCAAGTTACGCTGAAGTCTTGTCAAGTGTGCTAAGTCATTAAGTGATGTCATTGCAAAAGTGAATGAGGCATAGCAGTGCTTCCCTAAACAGTCCAAAGCCTGAGACTCCTTATTGAGGGGATGGACTGAGAAGCTCTCTTCAGAAATCTGCTTCTTGGTGGCAGCTACCACCACAATAGCACTGACAGCTGGACCCTTACTCCACTGCAGCTGGTCCTTGTGGGTTGCAAGAATTTCATCATGCTTCTTGAGGATGGGATTCACCATGTTGGGTTCCTTTCATGCTCTCTGGGACATTAGGTCTGTAAGAGCAACTGAAGGGGGAACCGCCCAAGACTTGGATAGACCTACTTCAAAGGCCTCCAAAAATACCAACTCCTTCAGAGAGGGGGGTTCAGTGGTCCAGCCTCCACAATGGTAAAGTAGCTCCAAAAGACTGCCAAAAGAGGTGCAATCTCTCAGAGACTTAACGGAGCCCATTACTTCCTTGAGGTCAGTATCCTCTGTGAGACACTCCTCCAGGGAATCAAGGTGTTTCCTCTTACACCTCCTATTTCCTGAAAACTCACACTCGGTCAGTGCTGATGGGGAATGGGAAGAGGCTGGAAGCCCTGCTAAGGGAGTAGGATGACAACCCATGAATGCAGGATGTCCAGCAGCAGATTGATTACTGGTCACAGGCCCAGATGAGAAAGAGGATGGGGCACCAGCCAGATAAACTCAACCTTTCTCCTGAGAGGAGAACATCCTTTTTACAACGTCGAAGGCTGAGGTGGAAGCTGGCCATTGGAGCCGAGGGTCCCAGTACCTGAAGGTATTAGAGACAAACCGGAGCCCAAGGGAGCTATGCTAAACCCCAAAGTTGAGATCAAAGCTAAGGTGTCCAAAGATAAAGACTCGAGTGGGAGAGACAAATTTGAGGCAGGTATTATCGACCCCAACCAGGAAACTCCCATTTTGCCATCATGGCTCCTACGTCCCAATAGCTCTGAAGTAGTAGTCAGAGTTCACACGACCAAGGAATAAATCAGAATCAAAGATGTCTAAGCCATCAGATCCAACCTGGAAGTTGGATACCCAGTTGGGACTGAAGACCTCGGATCTGAAGAGACTGAGGAAGGAAGCCAGATACACAGAGCCAAGGGTGGAGGAACCAGACCCACACCCACAGGGATAAGGCCTAACTGAATCTGCATCTGCAAAAAGGACCTCATCAGCTCCTCCAATTCAGAAGCTTTAATGCTGCCCACCGATCTTGATGACCGGACAGATGAAGCCATTGATGGGGACTTGGAGGGCCATTACAAGAGGACAAACCCATCCTGTCAGATCCAAGCCACAGAGACTCAGAACTAGGGTGGGAAAGGAGAAGATTCTAGCGACAGCTTCTAGAGTGGAAGGATAGACTGGAGAAGTTGCCCTACCTGAAGGAGCCCTTTTAAGCAGGAAGGGACTAAGAAGATTCATAGCCGGAGATGGAGCCTTGCTGGTGGTCAGCAGAGAAGGAGATCAGCACACAGGAGTTAGAGTTGGTGTCGGCACCGGGGCAGAATGGGAGAAGCCCTTGAGGACCAACTTGCTCGACATTTGTTAATCGCCCTGGAACCAAAACCTTCACAGATAAAACAAGCAGAGTCCAGGTGCATTGCCCCCAAGCAATAAATACATTCATCATGTGATTTCTGCAAAAGCAACTTGTGTCCGCAGGCAACACACTTCTTAAACCCCTTGTCCATAACAGAACAAAGCCGAAAAGACAACCAGAAAAAACTACTATGAAAACTATCAGCACAACACTAACACTACTATGAAAAACTATTACACCAATCACCAAAAGTAAGCAGCCAAGCAGGCAAAGGAAAGTAAAAACCGCCAACACACAATTAGGACTGTATTACTCCAAATGAGCACGAAAGTGGTATTCAAGCAGTATCAAAAGAAGATTTATTTAACGTACATCCACTCTGGTAACGTTTTCGTTGAAAAAACAACTTCATCAGAATAAAACCAACCCCTCATGACATTCAATTTATATACAACTATTTAAATGATACAATCAAAATTTAAAGTGATACACCAATCACACTATAGTAAGAGAAAAGGCAAGAGCGCACCAATACCAAAAATGCACAAGCCCACCAAAAGGAAGGAAGGCTATCTACAAAAACACAAACTCACAAAATTACATGCCTATCTACCTATCTACATAATGCACATAATTCTAACTAAGCTAATTCTAGGAAACAGGGTTACAGATGCAAAAATCCTACACAAAAAATAATAAATAGGGTTTTGAAAAAATTATACACTAAGCGGAGCCGAGATTGAGCGTCTGACAGGAATAGTGGCAAACTAGATCTGGGGAGTAAGATCAGGATTGGGGGTTATGGGTAAGAAAGGTAGAGTCTGGTGAGTTTAAAGTCTGAAGGAATTGGCCGGTGTCAGATGTGAAGTGGATCCGATAACCCATAGACCGAATCTAGACTGAGAAGGCAACATTGGCTCTTGTATTTTGAATATTCTCTATGGATTACCTTAAAGCAAATCATAACAGGCAGCTAAAGAAGGAGGAAATGTTTAGAAAAATTGAAATGAAGGCATTTGGAGCAACAGACTAGGAGGGACAGGTAGGAGGGGAAAGTATGAGGAAGAGAGGATGGAATGCTAAAGGGACAAGCAAAACAGGACTGGACACAAGTAGCTGCATTGGGGATTTTAAACACTTAAATCTGGGAGAGACACAGTAAACCCACACTTCTTTCTATATGTGACCTAGTGAAGGGGCACCTGAAATACAGAAAATATATTAGCAACCTTAAAAGCAGGTACTAACTGATACAGGCAAAGAAACAAATCAAGAAAACAATTAATTGAAAGACTGGGTAATCTACAGCATCATGAGGGGAAATGAAGGATTTCATCAGAAATTTGAAACAACCATGAAGGCAGATACTACAGACATGATTACTGCTCAGATAACTATATGTGTGTGTGTGGGAGGGTCACTGTGACAGCTCTGCAATAAACTGGGGAAAGACAGATGAATGGTGCAGATGGTATCTTTGCAAACAAGAACACACATTCAGTACTGATACACAAAAGGGAAAAAAAGCTAAGGATAAAGTAATCTAAACATATTTTAAAATCAGAGAATAATTTTATTTCAGTTAAGGTCCGATTACATATACATACTCCTAGCAAATCAGAGCATGTTTTCTTGACATAGGGTGAAAGGCTCCACATTACATGGTGTGAAAGGCTCGACATTCAGAGAGAAAGTGAAAACATTAATAATGTAATGATAAATATATTGCTGTTTGATTTCAATGTAAGCTACATGCAAGCTCTATTCATATTCATGGAATGCGCAATTATCCATGTAATATGATTGCCTGGTCACTTGGCCCCACTTAGAGAACTGTTTTATTTATTTTACTTACATTTCTATACTGATCCACTGATCCCGGGAACTATAGACCTATTAGCCTGACGAGCCTGGTCTGCAAAGCCATGGAACGTATTATCATGGAACTCATAAACAAAGACATTGGTAACCTCCAAACTCTGGATCCCACCCAATTCGGGTTTGTGAAAGGCAGATCATGCCTCCTGAATCTTATCGACTTCTTTGAGGCAGTCACCAAAGCCGTAGATGAGGGTAAGGTGGTTCACACAGCCTATCTTGACCTCGCCAAGGCTTTCAACACCATCCCCCATTCTGGAATTATAGCTAAACTCAATAAACTAGGCATAAATCCCTACATCACAAGATGGGTTGCCAACTGGCTCACTGACAGAACCCACATTGTAAAAGTTGCAGACTCCAAATCTGACCTCAAACCAGTGACAAGTGGAGTACCACAGGGTTCCGTCCTGGGACCGTTCCTGTTTGGTATCTACTTCTCTGAAGTACAGGCTAACACAGAAGGCCTCTGGCTAACGAAGTTCGAGGATTACTGCAAACTAGGAGCCATAGTCAAGTCCCCAAATGATGTGAACATCTTACAGAAGGGCCTCTCTGAGACAGATGCCTGGTGTCAGAGCCATGGCCTCAAGCTCAATGCCAAAAAGTGCAGTGTCATCCTCTTTGGTAAAAACTCTGTACCCATGAACTACCACATAGGCAGCAATCTACTTAACACTGAATGCTTGATACGAGACCTTGGGACCCAGGTGGACAGTAGTCTCTCCTTTGATAGTCACATCGCCACAGTAGTCAGGAAGTCCTTCTACGTGGCACACCTCATCATAAAAGGGTTCTCATCCAGGAAAAAAGAGGTCATCGTTCCCCTCTACTCGACACTCATTAGACCCACTATAGAGTACAACGCCCCTTTTGGAATGTACCTCACAAGACATCTGCAGTAGCTGGAAAGGCCACAGAAGTACCTCACAAAGAGGATTACTGGACTCAAACAAATGCCCTACACTGACCGCCTCAAAAAACTCCAGCTTTACTCCGTAGCATATCGCCTACTCAGAGGTGATCTCTGCCTAACATATAAAACTATGTCAAACCCAGAGCTGTTGGACATGCTACACCTAAAGAAATCCCAATCCCTCCGAGCTACTCGCTCTAGGGACCTAAACCTTGTCACCACAATAAACAGGACATGCTGGAAGGATAGATTCCTATCCCAGAGACTTCCCATACTCTGGAACAGGCTACCCATCTATGTCAAGCAAAGTTCTTCATTAGCACTCTTCAAGAAAAATCTTGATGAGTGGATGGGAAATGGGAAATAGGAAATACACCCCAGGGATCACTTCTGTGTCTCTACTCGACAGTGGCACAGGAAAATAACTTTCTTGGGTGGCGTAAGCCAGGGAACCTTGTTGGCTAGGCTTACGTAGGCCCTTGGGCTGATAGCCTAGTACCTACCTATGAACCTATACAGCACTTATCACAGGATGACTAACTGCAAGCCTAAGTTAGGCAGGTAGAGAGGAAGAAATTGGACTGGCAGCAGCACAGAATTAAGAAATGGATATACACAAGAGGACCATGTGAGAAATTAAAGTAGTAGCATAATTGAGGAGGTAGACCAGGCCTGCTGTTGGGAAACAGATACACAAATGCAATGCATTCATTCAAGAAGTTTTGACTACAGTATGGCATTTAGGTGATGACACAGCTGTAGAACCCGTTTGTCATAAAGTATATTTTCAGTGAGCATTTGATATTTCTCCACAAAAATAAGTTTAGTAATGACAAGAAAAGAAAACGGTCACTCACTACTACAGATTAACCTTGTAATGAATAAAATCCTTACAGTACTACAGTTACTTCCATGCTACTGATGCATTATTGTATATGCAAATTGTACTCTACGTTGAAAATGAGCTGCAGAAAAGACTTGCTAAGTCTACAACAAAAAGGGTATGCAGTAAAAATAATGCTAACACTACTGGTTACTAGGATCCATGTTTACCTAACAGGAAAGATAATGGAGCGAATAAGATGGGTAAGAGGGCTTTATCACCACTCAAATTCTATAAATAGTTTTTTCTGAAACAAAGATTTTTCTTACTTATATGAGAGTCAAGTACTGAACTAACAAAATACTTTATTTGCATGCAGATTCTTATCTAAATACTATGGCATACACAAAGGTTTGTACCTGGTAAATGTCCAGTCACCAGCGTGAAATTCACATTCGGCATTAGCAAAGTTTAATTACAGAAATTCCAAAGATGTTTGAAGCATGAGTCTTTCTGCTGTTTAGTATTATAAAATACTACAGGGAAAATGAAACATTTGGCCTTAGTGGACCTCAGTTATGGCAGAGACATTATGACAGCATGTGTCAGCCTCAAAACCTTCAGCAGTAAGATGCTAATGTTTGCTATATGAAAATAAAGTGAGTATAAACCTTATTAGCATGCTTATAGAAAGATTCAAATACATAAAACACTTTTCACTGGAATGAAACTTTTTGACTGCATCTGTAACTGATGCATTTTAAAATACCAGATAAGCAGATATTTCTGCACAACTTGCAGATTGGAATAGCACAAGATGCAGCAGAATAACTCTTTAATGGGGATTTATTTGCTTTTGAATGACCCCCGAGTAACAAATGCTTGATTATTTCAACAAAGGTTATTTATTTATTTATTTTGTGTGGGAGAGGGTTTAATAACATTCAGTTCTTCCTATTCTAAATGGAATGTGTGCAGTACAGCATGATGTTGTTCAATAACACCCCCCCCCCAAAGCTTCAGACATACATGTTTCTATTTTATTCCACAGTATGATTAACTTATAAAGAAAGGAACGTTTCCCACTGGAATGCTAAATCCCTGAATCAATAAGCATGCTCAATGGCTTGCTTATTTCACGAAATGAAACAAATGCATGCATAAGTTTGATTACTGGGCCTGTATTTAATAAGAGTGGATTACACTCCTTTTACTTATTATTACCACAGTTTATTTTCTATAAACCTCTGATAACAATCATAACTCTCTGTACTGTTTCCATTACCAATATGCTATTTTTTTCAATTTCTTGCACCTACTTCCTACCAACCATCAGACCCTCTCTCAGTCAATCTCACTCAATTCATCTCCCATGTACCAGAAGACCGAGAGGGACTATAACTGATGCAGCCATCAGGGATGGATTTGGTTTTTGTTCAGAGCCTTACCCCTCTGTGTATACCCAAAAACATGCTTAAAGTTTGATCTGCAATGGGCATGAGACAGGGCATGTCACTTCTTTAAGTGTGTGATGTAGGACAGTCCTGCCCCACTGACGCCAGCACTCCTGTGGGGGGTCTTTGGTTTCTATTTTGAATTCTTTGGAACATGTGCCTGGGGCTTCTAGGCATGTGATTTTGCACCCACCACCAAAGTGTGTGCATAGGGGGCTGCCAAGCCTCTCTTCCCCCATGTTAGTTCCAGTAGGTGCATGAGCTGCTAATCAAGCTTGGGTTGCCTGAGTAATAGTCAGTGCTTTACCTTTTGCCAACAGAGTTGATAAAGTACAATTGTGTACACTTACCATAAATGTAGATGTTCGAGTGTACTCACTGTTGCAGTCATCACATTTGGGTTATCTGCTTGCAGTAGCCCTGATTAACAAAGTCTTTGGTCCTCCGTCGGTTGCTGTCTCATCTTCCATGACGTCAGGTAGTCAAGGGTATAAAGCATGCAGCCGATGCCATTACAACAGTTTTCCTTGCCCCAGATGTCTGGTGCCCCCATAATGGGAAGCAATTATATGTATGCAAGGTTACACCTCCAATAAAAAAAGCAAACACACCAAAAAGCTTTTAAGCATAGAAAGCAAGATTAGAGATATAGCCAACAGAAGTCAAGGGGCTGGAGGGAGGGTAACTAGGACTGCAACAGTGAATACATTAGAACATCTACATTTATGGTAAGTGTACACAAATGTACTATGTTCTTCGTGTTTCACTGTTGCAGTCATCACATTTGGGTAGATTCCCAAAGCTAAGACTGGGAGGAGGAAACTAGATATCATTAGGACCAGCTATAAGACCCTGCAAGACTGCAGTGGCAAAGCCAGCTCTGGATTTAGAAAAAATCGGCAAATGGTAATGCTTGGTGAAGGTATGTAAAGAACTCCAGGTAGCGGCTTCTAGGATGTCCCTGGTAAGGACACCTCTGAAAAAGGCTGTAGAGGTAGATGCAGCCCTGGCTGAATGTGGTCAAATCCCCTGTGGGGTAGGTTTTCCATGGTGCTTATAGCAAAAATGAATGCAATGGCCTATCCATTTAGAAATGGTTTGCTTTGAAATGGCCTTCCCCTCTGCCCCTGCAGCAAATGCAACCAGCAGTTGTTCAGATTTCCTGTGAGGTTTAGTCCTGTCCAAATAAAACCTAAGTTGACTGTGCACATCTAAGGAGTGCAGTATTTTTCCTCTTTGTTCTGTGGATTAGAAAAGAAGGTTGGCAAATGAATGGACTGATTAAGGGCCACACTGGATACCACCTTGTGCATGAAGGAGGGATTGGTCCTGAGAGACACCCTGCCCACATGAAATATGATGAAATGCTCCACAGCCATGAGGGGCTGCAATTCAGACACCCTTCTTGCTGAAGTGATGACTAAAAGCAAGGCTGTTTTCCAAGAAAGGAATTTCAACTCTGCATTAGCAGCTGGCTCAAAAGGAGGTAGAGTGAGTTTTTCCAATACAAAGTTAAGGTCCCAGGCTGGAGTAGAGGCTCTCCTGCATGGTCTTAAGTTTTTGGCCCCTCTGAGGAACTGCTTCAGCAGTGGATGAAAGAAGAGGGGTGGTTCTGTGTTGCAATGAGTTGAAATGACTGAGGCATGAATTTTGATGGAGGAAAAGGAAAGACCCTCGTGCAGCATCTCAGTTAAGTACCGAAGAATCTTAGGTAAACTGGGTGCTGCTGTGCCCATCCCCTGAGTTTGGTTCCAGGAACAGAATCTTTTCCATTTTTCAGTATAGGATTTTCTAGTACTAGGCCTCCTTGCCTCCAGTATGACATCCAACACTTGCTTATTGAGGGATGGTAACAGAGTGATCAGGCAATTAGACAAGCTGCCAGATTCAGGGTTTGAAGCTGTGGGTGCAGAATCTGGCCCTCCTGCTGGGACAGCAGATCAGGGGTCTGAGGCAGGTGCCATGGTGCCAGTAGTGACACACTGTGCAAATGAGGTACCAGTGTTGACGTGGCCAGTCTGGTGCAATCAGTATCATCCTTGGTTTGTCCTGTTTGATCTTTAGTAGTACCTTGGAGAGGAGAGGCAGACGGGGAAAGGCATAAACTGATAGGTTTTTCCAGGTGAAGGACAGGGCATCCACTTTCCAAGCTTGTTTGTGGGAGTCCTTGTGCAGAATTTTTCCAACTGGCAGTTCTGGGGGGAGGCAAACAGGTCTATATCTGTGCTCCCCCATTTGTTTCTCAACATGTTGAATAACTTTGGTTCCAGTTTCCAGTCGTGTGGGTCCATGAGATTTCTGCTTAGTTTGTCTGCCAGTGTATTTAGCTTTCCTGGCAGGAATTGAGCCTGTAGGTGCACTTGGTAGCTCAAGGCTGTGTTCCACAGAGCCATGGCTAGTCTGTGGAGAGGGTATGAGTGGGTTCCCCCCTGCTTGTTTATGTACCACATAACAGTGGTGTTGTCCATCTTTACCATTAACTGTCCTGGAAGAATGTGGTCCTTGAAGGCTGTCAGAGCATTCTGTACAGCTAACATTTCTTTTTGATAGATATGCAGGTGCATTTGACTTGGGTTCCATTTGCCCTGAATGTACTTCCCTGCCAAGTGAGCGCCCCCCCATGCATAGTCTGATGCGTCTGTTGTTAGGGTTTGGGCGGCAGGGGGTAGAGTGAATGGCAGTCCCTTGTTTTGGTGACAGGCCTCTGCCCACCAAAGGAACTCTATCTGTAGACAAGGTATGATAAGAATCATTGCTTCTAGATCCTGAGAATGATGACACCATAGGCTTTTTAGATACCATTGTAGTTTCCTCATATGCAGTCTTGATTATGGAATTAGAAGAATGCAGGAGGCCATGAATTCCTTGCAGATAGCTGGGTCTTTGTGGCCAGTAGTTTGAAGTAGGCTGTCAAATGAACTTGTTTTTCTGGTTTGAGAAAGGCCACCTGGGAAGTTGTGTTCAAGCTTGCTCCCAGGAATACAATTTGTTGGCAGGGTACAAGATGTGATTTCTTTTCGTTTATGTTGTACACCAGAGAAGTTAGCAATTTCTGTACAAATGCCAGATGATTCAATAGTATGTTCCTGGCTTTCTGCCTGAATTAGACAATCGTCCAGGTATGGATATATTTGGATATTTCTTTACCTGCAAAATGCAATAACTGGAGCTAGGCACTTTGTGAATACTCAGGGTGCAGTGGACAAACCAAAGGGCAGTGCAGAGAACTGATAGTGCATGTAACCTGCTTTGAAGCGTAGGTATCTTCTGCAAGATTCCCTTATTGGGATGTGCAGGTAGGCTTCCTTTAAATCCAGTGTTGCCAACCAGGCATCCTTGCTTAGCATAGGAAGCAGCTGGTGAAGAGTTAGCATAGAATAGAGGTCCAGGATAGGACACCAGGAGTTGTCTTTTCTGGGCACCAGAAAAGTCTTGAGTAGAAACCTTGTCCCCTTTCCTCTTCTGGAACAGGTTGAATAACCCTGATGCTTAAGAGAGAGAGAAAGTGCTCTTCAGCAATTACATTCTGCTTGCCGGTAAGCCATTAGACCTCAGGAATTTCTTTTAAAAGTGTTCAGATTTGTAAAGTAATACTCACTTTTTTCTCTTGTCTTGGTTGGCTCTGCCCCCCTCTGTTCGCCCTCGCTAATGCTCGGACTCTCTCCGCTCCCCTGCCCCTATTCCGTCCAGCCCCCACTACCTCTACATTTATAGCAATCACAGCCACACCCACAGCTCACCCTCACATCACCTCCACCAATCACAGCTCCTCAAGTCATATCACATTATACCACACCAACTTGCTCCACACAAAATACTCCCAATCACTCTCATTCCCACTAAGCATTTTTTACATCACCCACACTACTTCCCCATCCACATATAGTGCAACCCTATAATTCCTATTCAGACCCCCCCACCTAGAAACAACGTAAACTTTATAACCATGACTATCACATAACTAAGTCTAGTCTGTCTTCTCATAATTCTTTACAACACCACAAGTTATCACTCTAGCAATATCCCTAAACTTAGTAGCACAACACTACATTATGCACTCTCGTATACAGACACCACACATTATAATAATATCTGCCCACAGTTATTCAAGAACTACATAATGGACCAATTCAGAACTAAACACATGCTCTCATTCCTACTCCAAAAAAACACAATACTTTCTCACACTCCTCACCAAACTCCAACATCTGTATAACCATTTTAACTCCAGGCTCACCATAAGTGGGGATATCCACCCCAACCCAGGCCCACATCCATCCTGTCCAACACAAACTGCTCCAACACAAATGTCAGAACATAACACCCCCACTTTCTTCATCCCTGGGCAAATCAACAACAGCAGCAAAACTAACCATCTTTTAATGCTAAATATTAATATTAGAAGTATCAAAAATAAAATACCTGAACTCCAGGCCACAATAGCACACTATTCCCCAGACATAGTTGCTTTAACAGAAACCTGGCTAAATAAAAACATAGCTAACTCAGAAGTTCTCCCTACCAGCTACAATATCATTAGACAAGACAGACCACTTCGTAAAGGAGGTGGAACTGCCTTACTGTACAAGTCCAACTTAACTGTCCGTCAATTACCAAACTCCTACCCCTCCCCCAATAATTGGGACATACTTATCTCACAACTTCATCTTCATCCTAAAAAGGTCATCACCACAATTGTGATCTATATTCCATCTGGTAATACACCTACTAGCCTTGAAGACTTCTTATCCTGGTGTTCTTCCACATACTCACATGAAACCCTTATTCTGGGGGACTTCAACCTAGATTGGTTCACCTGTATATCAGAACCACCAAGTAATCTAATAAATCTCCATGGCTACCAGCAGCTAGTCCAAATTCCAACTAGATGTGATAAAAAATCTAAAAGGGAATCCATCCTTGACTGGATCCTAACTAACAACCCCACATTGTACCCTCACACCCAGACACCTTAAGTGACCACAACATAATATACTTTATACGTAGTAGAACAAGCATATGCAAAACCACTAACTATATATCCACTAGAAACACAAAAAAAAAATTCTCTCCTGATGTCCTCAACACTTTACTCTGTAACTGTGACTGGACCCCCCTAAAAACCCTCCTACTTGACCAGGCTGTAGCATATTTCAACAAAACATTTCTACAACACCTAGACACGGTCGCTCCATTGCGCAAAATCAAGGTTAGAACCTCTACAAACCCCTGGCTCAGTAAAGAAACCAAACAAATCCTCAAGTCCAGAGACACTGCCTGGCTTTACTATCAAAAAAACAAAGAAACACAAAGCCTAACCAAGTACCAAGAACTGTGCAACTGTGCAAAAAAATGCATTAGGCTGGACAAAGAAAATCCTACTACACAACATTACAAACTAAATCCCAACACAACCCACAAAAATTTTGGAAAAATGTAAACCAGCTACTAAAATCCACCCCCAAACCAACCACCCCTGACACTAAAGTTCCCATCGAAACACAATTCAACTCCCACTTTGTGAACTCAATTCTACCCTTAGTATCACAGGACAGTTCCTTCCTCACTATACCCCCCAACACAAATAACACTAATACAAGCTTTACCCTCAAAACAGTTTCCACCACTTCAATCAAAAGCATGCTCTCCAAACTAAAAACCTCATCAACAGCAGCCAACCTACTCCCCAGCTATTTCTTGAAACTCACAGCAGATGCTATTGCTATTCCAGTCTCCACTCTCATAAACAGATCAATTGTTGACAACTATGTGTCCAAACTCTGGAAAATATCCTATGTTACACCCATACATAAAGGCGGGACCTCCACTGAACTTAATAACTACAGACCCATTGCTTTTCTCTCCCCTCCCTGGTCAAAATCCTAGAAAAATACATCCATACCCAGATACTAAACTATCTCCTAAACAGCAACATCCTGTCACCTACTCAGCATGGTTTCAGACCTGCCCATAGTACCACTACAGCCCTCCTCTGCTTCACAGACACAGTAAACCGTCTCAAACATGAAGGCCTACAAGTGTCAACTCTTTTTTGGATATGTCCAAAGCATTTGACACAGTCTCACACCAAATCCTGCTAAACAAACTAAACCAATATCATCTATCAAATTCCACTCTTACCTGGTTCCAAAGCTACTTAACCGACAGGTACCAAGCTGTGAAATCGGAAAATTCTCTCTCTTCTCAGCTGCCCATAACTACAGGAGTCCCACAGAGTTCTATCTTAGGACCACTACTATTCACAGTCTTCACAAATGACCTCCATACCTCCACACAGCATGCATCTATAATTCAGTATGCAGATGACACTACCTTAATCTGTGCTGCACAAAACATTCCCACCCTCCTGCAAACAACTCAACTAGCATTCTCTGACATTGAAAACTACATTACCAAAGCCCAACTTATCCTCAATCCAAAGAAAACTCAGCACATGATTATAACCAGTTCTAACAAAAACACTAACATTCAATTCACTATCTACTCCACAAATACTACTCCAATTGCTCCAGTGGCACAGGCTAAGCTATTGGGAATAACCACAGACTCCCACCTAAAATTTGATAGTCATCTCAACTTAACTATTAAAAAAGTACATGCCAAACTGGGGTCACTCTACCGTATCAAACCATTTCTTACCAACAACACAAGATCAGCCATTGCTCGCTCCCAACTTCTATCCACCCTACTCTATGCATCTCCCAGTCTGACTAATCTCAACAAAACTGAACTAAGCAAAATGGAAGCCTGCTATAACAGAATTGCCCGCTTTGCTGCAAATTGCTCATATAGAACTCATCACTGTACTGCTTTGAGACAGCACCACTGGCTTGAACTGCCCATCCTCCTAACCTACAATCAGCTTTGCCTCTGTCATTCTATCTGTTATCTCCCCAATAAGTGTCCTGCCCTCAAAAACCTAGTACAACATCACTCAGCCAAAAGGCCTCTTAGATCACCAAGCAAACTACTACTAGAAGTCACCAACAGCTACAATAGCTTTGGAGATGCACTATATAGTAGTTCAGTGGCCAGAAATGGAACTCTGTCCCTACTAGCATTCAAAACACATCATCCAAAGCCTCCTTTAAAGACCTCATCAGGCAACATCTCAAGCAAAGTTGGCAGTGCCATGATTGCTCCCCAGGCTACTGAAACCAGATAACATATTCATACTGAATCTAGAGCACTCGATAATAGTTTTCAATCTTACTCACAAACACTGGCTAATCTACAATGTATGTACTGTACCTGTGTACTATGTATGTATTCTACCTATGTTCCAAATTTCAGCTGTACACCACAAATCTATTAATTACCTTTATTTTTAAAATTAATATTTTTTTGTTTGTCCTCTCCACTGTAACTGTTTATGTGCCGCATACCACTGTAAAAACATGTCTCTTGTAATTTGTGTTTATACTAATCATGTCTAAATAATTAAATGTGTCTGTAATTTTTCTTTGTTGAGCTTTTCTCCCTGGGCCTCTGCCGAAAAAGGGCCTTTATGGCTCAGTCAGACACCCCCGGTTAACAAATGTAAAATAAATAAATAAAAATAAATTTTGAGCCTCTGGCCAACCGTTTGGGGTTGGTAAGGAGTGAAAGTGGAATCTGTATCCTTGGGAAACTATATTTAAAACCCATTTGTCCTGGGTAATGAGTTCCCAATTTTTTTGCCTGCCTGGCAATCTTCTCCCCTAAAGGAACAGTCAGTTGTGCTGGGCTTGGAAGATTTAAAGTTAAGTCATTGAGACAGTTTACCATAGGGGGAGTCTTACCACTCCCTGCTTTGGAAGTGGGAGCCGCCCACTGCTTAGTCCTGTGAGTACCTTGGGACTGAAGCCTGGGAATCCTGCAGGTTCTGGGTTTGGACTGAAGGCCTTGAAGAAGCAGGAAAGGACCAATTTTTAGAGGGCCAATGCCTACTAAATCTGGGAGGCTGTACTTGCAGGAAATCTTTAACAGTTTGCATAGATTCAGCTTTTTCCTCCATCTTTTTAAGTACTTCTTCTACTTTGTTGCCAAATAGGCGGTTCTGGTTTAAGGGAGCATACAGCAATTTATCTTTAACTTGATCTGGCAAAGATTGCTCCTTAAGCCAAGCATGCCTTCTAAGTACAGACCCAGTGAAAGCAGCCCTGCAAGATGCCTCTAGTGAATCAAAACCACATTGCAAAGTATGTTTTCCAACTTGTTCAGCAGAATGCATTAAATCCTGTAAATCTTTATTTTCAGCACAGTCAGGAATCAACATCATTTTCTGTTTAAGCAATCCAATAATATGCTGCTGATACTTTAACATATGAAACTGGCAGTTTAAGGCCCTAATGGCCAAGGTTGCAGAAGTGTATACCTTCTTACCCCATCTATCCAGCGCCCTTTAATCTCTATCAGAGGGGGTAGGATTTTTGGCAGTAGTAGCCTTAATGCCCTTGGGCCCCTGTGAAATGGTCTCAGGATCCGCAGTATGGTCCCTGTGAAATGGTCTCAGGATCCGCAGTAGGACTTTTAAAAAGGAACTTCTGAGAGTCAAGAACCCTGTAATATCTATCAGGTTTTCTGGGAGCAGGAGGTAAAGAGTCAGGGGCCAAGGCAGATTCCGAAAAGGCATCATCAACAATGTCCAGTACAGGGGGGATAGCTAAAGGCCTGTGTTGGGGCAGGAGTAAGAAATCCCTAAGCCTCTTTTTAGAGTCAGAGTAATCCTGGCTTTCCCAGCGAAAATGCTCCCTAAGAGTATGCAAGGTTTCACCAAAAGAGAAATCCTCTGTAGGGGAAACAGAGGGAATAGAGTCCTCTGCATCAGAATCCTCATAGGTAGATAAGGGTAAATCCTGGTCATCAGAGGAAACAGAAATTTCAGAGTCCTGATCAGAAGAATCATGAGCAAACTCAGTCCTAGGTCTCTTAGAGGGGGAAGGGTGGCTTCCCCTGATTAAAGTAATAAGGTCTTCAGCCATTCTTATCATTTGTTTTTTTAGGGAAAGAGTCCTGACCATGCGGTCTGGGCATCGGATTTCTGGGCATGGATCGAGTTTTAGGCCTTGAAGAAGAAGATGGCATCGGTTTAATATGCAAGTCCAACTCCTTCTCTCTTTCTCTCTAGGCAGAAAATGGAACTCTCTCCCTCCTTCACTTAGGACTATACCTAACTCTGAATCCTTCAAGACCCAACTTTTCTCATACCTGTCTACTAAACGTAAATGTTCCTGTTTTCACCCTACATAAATTCTAAGAACTTTCCACTTTGATCTCTCCATACTCCTTGCTACATGCTTCCCTACAACTTTATTTTCTATTCTCCTAAAACAAACCTAAGCTAGCATCCTCAGATTAAGCAAGCTCCCTCTCTCTTGACTCCAAGTATCTAAATATTGTAAATATTAAGTAACCTCAGATGCTTATTTTTCACACAGTTGAAACTTATTGCTCTGAATGTAAATACCTATAAACTGTGTTATCTATTGTCTTTAATTGTGTTTATAATGTACAATTTAAGCATTTGCTGTTCCTAACTGTACAAATTTATATATGTATTTTACCTTTGCATTATGTAACCTTTTTGTATTTGTGTTGCTTATGGAGCTTTTCTCCCAGGGCCTCCACTGAAAATGGGCACATTCTGGCCCATTTGCATTATGTAACCTTTTTGTATTTGTGTTGCTTATGGAGCTTTTCTCCCCGGGCCTCCACTGAAAATGGGCACATTCTGGCCCAGTGGACTTCCCCAGTAATCAAACTGAAAATAAATAAATAAATAAATAAGTCAACAGACCTGAATACACCCTCAGAAGCCGGTGCCTGCACAGTGGCTCCGGACCCATCCAATGTTAAGACATCTGCCGGTTCCACAGTTGAAGCATCTCGCTGCATACAACTCCAAATGGGTCTCAGTAGAGGCCTGCAAATCTGAGTAGCGGGTATCAGGGGCTGCAAAATTGCCTCACTAAGTACCAGTGAACTGGTGACAAGCTTAGGAGAAGCGTCGTCGGCAGCTTTAGACCTATGCGGTCTGTCTCTGTCTTTATCTTTGTGTTTTTACGGAATGTCAGTAGTCGGGTGGCTTACCTAAGCCATATCTAGATAATTGAACCAAGTACCAAAATATTTAGAAGCATAAATAAACTGATGATGAATCGTTTGTTGCTTAAATAAGGCATAAAACTGACAGTGAGGTATGTCGTGGTCAGGGCCTAAGCAAGGAATGCAGTACGAATTAAAATCTTTATGAGGTATTTGCTTTCCACAAGAAATAAAATTATTAACTTTTACTGACATCGGTTTAGAGCAAGAAAAAGTTTCCCCACTGGGGTACTTAACTTAGCTGAAGACTTTGGTTCTGAAACTTGAAAACGAAAATTTCGGGAGTCAGTCGACCAGCACTTGCGAACTGCTTCTGCTTCGGGCACCGCATGGCAAGAATGACTGATGTAATGGTGTCGGCTGCATGCTTTATAACCCTGACTACCTGACGTCATGGAAGATGAGACAGCAACCGACGCAGGACCCAAGACTTTGTTAATCAGGCCGACTGAGGGCTACTGCAAGCAGGTAACCCAAATGTGATGACTGCAACAGTGAAACACAAAGAACATCCAATATATTCCGGAAAAAAAACTTCTGACCACATCAATAATGACTAAGGTCTTTTCTTCAGAGCAGAAATAAGAATACCACTGTTATCGTAACAGATAAGTAATACTCCCAAACAACTGTGACAGCTGCTATGTCATTAACAGTTACTCATGTCAGGAAGATAAACAAACATGTTCCTGTATGCCAGTGATAGAAACTATTTATTTTATTTTATTTTTATTTATCCTTTGCTGACTGGGTTTGTCCCATTAGGCTAGCAGCATCGTTCTGAGGAAATCCAACACAGTACTTAAACTATTAGGAGAAATTTTTGCCAGGGCAATGGGGAAAGTGCAGTTGCATGAGTAAACATACCATAACAGTAGATGTTCGAATAACCACTGTTGCTTAAGCTATATGGGTTATATCCTGCATAGAATATAACACCTGGACAGCCTCCAAATCTTCATGGCACTTTCCAAGTTCAGCTGACCAGAAAGACTGGTTTGGGCACAAAACTCTTCAGAGCTTTCCTACCACCGAGTAGAGCTTTCCTCTGTGGGCTTACAAGAATCAAAAGTCAGCTAATGCTGTTCTACTGATGGGCACATAGTTCCATTTGTGGAAAAAAAACCTTTCACATTGCTTTTTTGTTGTTTAAACTAATTTTATGTATAAAAATTATTTTAAAACTACAAAAATGTTTTTATTAACTGTCACATTACTTTTATATCATTTTAAAAGGGAGTGCACTTTTTTACTTTTGTGGTAAGCAAGTGTTAAACATTTTTTAAAACTACTTTTTCTATGGAGAAACTGTATTTATTTTACTTGCTGGGGCTGGAAAATGTGTCTGACCTGTTTTTTACTACTTTTTTTTGTGGGGGAAAAAGTAACCTTATTTCAACTTTCCTGTTTAACAGACTATTGCTGCTAAAGTTCCCCAGAAAACAAATACCATAGACCAAACTACCAGTCCCTCGGTCGGACCTTCTTCCAGCAACAAAAAAGGAAAAGTTAACTAAGCAGACTTTGCCTCCATAGCAGGCTAGTTATTTAAAAATAAAATGTAAATGTTCAGTCAGAAAACACCTGTACTCCAAAAAAGTTTTAATTTAGATAAAGACCTTTTGTCACTCAAATCTCACGTAACTTCATTAGACTCTAACCTAGAAAATAATCCAATCTGCTTTTAAATAGCAAATTAATCATGTGACTATCTAATAATTTACAATATGTGAACCTTAACAAACGTAGATTAAAATTATTTATAAATATATGGAATAAGTTTAAATGTGATAAAATGCAACAATATTGAATGCATGTTCCAAAAATTAAAAAAAATCATTTACATAAAATGTACGTTATTTCACAGTTTAGCTGACCTAAACTTAAAGAAACCAGTAATTGACACCGGTTATTTAAACCTAGTTTATGTACAGCATTAAGGGGTAACTGCCAAACCAGCTATGTTCTAATTTAGTCTTCCATAGTGCGCCCTATAATTAATCTCTACTTTTTCTGAAATAAAAAAATTTCCAGCTTGTTGAATGTTCATATAAGCCATTTTTGCACTTTTAGGCACTTTAAACACATTTTCTTTTTATGTCTGGAAGAATGGCAACCAAGGGACTGGTAGTTTATTCCATGGTATTTGTTTTGTTTTTAGCTTCTTTGTTTCTTTACACTCGAAAGTCAACTATGGTATATTTTTTCTTGAGGCTAGTAACTTGCCTTAGCTACAGGTGAGTGAAATCTGCTGTGGTCAAAGCTGCTTCCTCAGAGAACTCATCCTTTTCCTTGGACCCCATATAGCCACCATGGACAGGAAGTTAGACATTTCCTCTGTGGTTGTTGGGGTCCCCTTAGTGGGCAAGGGAGAGCCATTGTTTTCGGCCATGGGAAGAGTGGCAGGAAATGTGGCCTTGCTTGGCCAGAATCTTGTACTTGTCTCTGGGAGAGCTTTTGCTGTCAATATTAGGTCTATTTGCGCTAATTTTCCTATCAAAAAGAGACAGAAAACAAAACATTTAACTCCTTCCATGTCAGCTTCTATGTACAGGATTAATTTATTGGACTTGGTACATGGTCTTGTACAGGCTATTGACCCCTCTTGCAGGGTATTTTTTTCTTGTAAAAGGAAAAGGGATTCCTATTTCCCAGAAGAGTTTGAAGAGGTTGAATCTAGAGGGAAATTCAAAGGGACAGATGCAGGTTTTTCTCCTCAGATTTCTAATTCAGATTCTGAAGAACATTATGCTATTTGAATTTCTCTTTTAAGAATTCACTTTCTCTGAGATTATTCACAGAATGCGTCAGTGTTTTCAGTGGGGAAGAATTAAGTTTCTTAGTCCCTCAGAAAATACTGTGAATTGCTACAAGTGGAATTTACAGAACCTTCATCCATCCCACCAGTGCTTTCTGCATTGGAAGATGTGCTTGTTACAGTCTGTGGTTTCCCTGACAGTCTGCAAAAGCAGATAAAATTTGCAAAGATCCTCAGTCTTTCAAGTTTTATACACTCATCCTAAAACCTAACCTGAGCTTCAGTTAATCCACCTGCTACCAAATATTTTGTTAATTCAAATCCTTCTTCTTCTTACAAGGATGGTAAACCTACTGATAAATTTGGGAAAAAAAGTGTATGCTTCGGCAATTCTGATTTTTAGAATTTTGAATTGTCGGGTTCATATGATAAAGTTTATACTGTCAAACTGTCAATGTATGTGGAATATTTTAGCTGCAGTTTCCTCTTGTAAGGAAAAATATGTACTTTGTGTTGTTTAGTTTCTTCTGTTTCTCAGGTGGGCTGTTGCCACTGTTACTGTTTTGAGGAAATTTCCCAGGCTACATTCTCAAACCTCCCAGAAGATGTCAAAAATGAAATTCTGAATTCTCCTTTGGATATGTATTTAGTTTTTGGACCATCTACTGCAGTGGTTATCAACAAAATGATGAGAGAAGTACGCTGATTTTGGGAAATCTCTCAGAATTTTCAACCATCGTATGTAGGACAAAACCCATTTACTCAGGTGTAGGTGCTGCTGAATCTTTTATATCCACTTGATCTACCAAAACTCAAGCAGAGAGGACCCTTAGTTTAACATCTCATCCGAACAATTGCAAACTCAAGAGTGCATCCCTCCCCCATGCTGCACTGCAATGTTAGCAATTTGAAAATTAGTTGAATCACCT
This sequence comes from Protopterus annectens, assembly GCF_019279795.1. Lineage (NCBI taxonomy): Eukaryota > Metazoa > Chordata > Ceratodontiformes > Protopteridae > Protopterus > Protopterus annectens. The sequence goes on from NC_056729.1 coordinate 1,397,392,257, forward strand.
GGAGTAGAACCCACGGCCTTCTGATCATTCAGCACCAAAGGCTAGTGGGACACCTGTTGAGCCACTCATATTGACAATCTTGCACAAAGACAGCTGTGGTCAGAAAGCAGAGCACTGTCCTTTTAAAGTGAAGACCAAGTCTCAGATATTTAATGCCTTCACTATGAAAAAAAAGCTTTCAACTTCAAAAGCAATATATGACTATCACAAATTCAAGCACTTATAAGCAAACAAATACATTTATCAGAAGATTTACTCTTAACATCATACCAGGGTCTATTATAAAGTGTTTCTGATAAGTCTTATGTGAAATGGGGTATCCAGTTTCGTACACATAATACAAGTCTTTTATACAATAAATAATATGCACTGCTGGATGAGTATTTTCAGCAGGTCTTTAGACTACTACCCTATGTGTCTTTAGGATGAGAGTGAGTGAGCTGCAGAAAAGCTTTATTTGAAGTATACAGCTCTTTGGTTCATAAGTGCCATGATCAAACACAGAGGTGATACAGTTTGTACAGTCCTTCCTCCCCAAAAATGCAACATGAAGCACTTGTACAGTTA